>NC_085138.1:222304890-222650224 GCF_035046485.1 Aedes albopictus
CTAAAAATGCAAATATGTATTCTGATTTTGCAATTTTAAGATTTATAACTTTAACAATTGTTCTTGAAAACTATTTTTATAAGGGTTGTTTTCATGCAATAAAAAAACGAGGATGTCATGATGAATACAAGTTACACGCAAATTTGTATATATTTTATAGCTTTCGAGATAACACATCTAATAATTGCCCTTGAAAATGTATTGTGTTTAATCCACACAACAGAGGGGTTGTCGCTATGATTGTTAAGTTCAAAGTGAAAATACAAATTCTATGTATTATACGCAATCAATTTATCAAGTTTTCATACCTCCATGGCAAGTAAAGTGTTAAATCAGTACAACGGATCGAATTTCCCAAAAAAGCTATTCTCTAAAATATAGTGCGTTTAAATTTGTGGGCTCATTTTTCCCGCGACTGAGAAATTTTCTTTTTCTTTATTAAAGTGGCTTTTCGCCCGAGGCGAGTTCGGCACTACTGGCCTGAGAAATTGAGGGTGGATTGGTATTTCCTTTACCAAAAAAAACAACAATAACCTGGAAGCCACTGAAACTGGCACCCCCTAGGCACCCCCTAGGAAAAAATCCTAGATACGCCAATGCTCCCAACACTATCCCTCCATTGACCGTTCCGTTGCCTACGTTCGATGGAACGTACGAAGCATGGTACTCCTTCAAGTCCATGTTTCAGAACGTGATGGCACGGGACGCGACGGAATCACCCGCAATCAAGCTATACCATCTCCGGAACGCCCTCGTCGATAAAGCAGCGGGAGTGATCGACCAGGATATTATTAACAACGGCGACTACGAGGCTGCTTGGGCGATTCTAACCGACCGATTCGAAGACAAGCGCTTGATAATCGACAAGCATATCGAGGCGATCTTCTCACTGCCGAAAATCTCCAAGGATAGCTCCACTGAACTACGGAAACTGGTTGACACCTGCGTCAAGAATGTTCAGGCACTCGAAAACCTGGAACTCGAAGTGGATGGCTTGGGGGAGCAAATGCTGATTAACCAGTTGGCATCGAAGATGTATCGGGACACACGCAAAGTGTGGGAAACGAAACAGGACCCGGGGGAGCTGTCATCGTATGCGGATACCATCGAGTTCCTGAAGCAGCGGTGCCGAATAATGGAAAAAGTGGAAACAAACAGTGCTAAAGTGGAGAATCCGAAACCGGTACGCCCGGTAACAAAATCGAAGACTCTAGTGTCAGCGAATGAACTACAGTGTACAGTGTACAACAACTCCTACGAACTCTATAAGTGCGAAGAATTCAAGAAGAAGAGTGTCAGCGACATATACCCATATAGCCGAGGCGGTAAACGCACGGGTATTCAGCATGACCATGCTGAGGGTGACGGGTTCGATTCCCGGTCGGTCCAGGATCTTTTCGTAAAGGAAATTTCCTTGACTTCCTTGGGCATAGAGTATCTTCGTGCCTGCCACACGATATACGCATGCAAAATGGTCATTGGCAGAGGAAGCTCTCAGTTAAAAACTGTGGAAGTGCTCATAGAACACTAAGCTGAGAAGCAGGCTTTGTCCCAGTGCGGACGTTACGCCAAGAAGAGGAGTGAAGAGGAGAGGAGTGTCAGCGACAAGTACAGCTTGCTTCGGAAGTCTGGTGCTTGTTTCAACTGCCTTAGAAAGGGGCATCGTACCACCGAATGCTCCTCCTCTAGTACGTGCCGGAAGTGCAGCAGGAAGCACCACACGCTCCTGCATCCGGAGGAGAACAAGAAGGAAGATATTGTGCATCCGTCAGCAACGAAGCAGGCAGCAAGTGAAGGCTGTTCCCGAGCTGAGTCCTCAGCTGCCAGTGCCGCTCCGGTTGAGGCAGCAACAAAGAATCAGAACGTCGTTCTGTGTGTGTCATAGGATCGTCCGACAAGGTAGACGCTTTTGACAACCGCTGTAGTGATGGTCAACGGCTATGGCAACGTCTTGCACCCGTGCCGAACCCTCATCGATTCATGCTCCCAGCATCACTTTGTGACGGAACGATTCGCCACGCAGCTGGCGCTCAATAAGCACCGTGCCGACTATCAAGTTAGCGGTTTGAATGGAGGTACAACACGAATCCACAACGTCGTCCGCACGATGGTCAAGTCTCGCGTCACCAGCTACTCGACCGAGCTCGAACTGCTGGTAGCGCCGAAGATCACAAGTGATATGCCGGAGAAATCGATGGATGTGACGAACTGGAACCTCCCAGTCCATGTGGAGCTCGCCGACCCCAACTTCAACAAGCGAGGTCGGATTGATATGTTGCTGGGAGCAGAAATATTCTGGGACCTCATCAACTCGGAAAAAATCACCCTTGCGGAAAACCTTCCTTCGCTCAGAAACACCGAACTAGGATGGGTGATTGGAGGCGTGATTTCGGATCAAATACCCGTCATCGCACGCACATTCTGCAACGTTGTCCAGCGAGACGACCTCGGCGATTTGCTGAAACGATTCTGGGAGATCGAAGGTGCTGAAGATCTACGCCGAAACTCTACTGCGAGTACCGATGAGTGCATCCAGCACTTCCGGAGCACCTTTCTACGAATACCCGATGGAAGGTTCCAAGTCCGACTTCCATTCAACGAAAGAAAGTCAGAACTAGGCGAATCGCTGCAAATGGCTACCCGGCGGTTCCTGATGCTCGAACGTCGCCTGGATCAGAGACCCGAGCTGAAGGCAGAATATTCCGAGTTCATCCACGAGTACGAGCGGCTCGGACACATGTGCGAAATACAGGCCAACCCGAACGAGAAGGTCGGATCATCGTACTTTTTGCCGCACCACTGCGTATTGCGGCCGAGCAGTGCAACGACGAAACTGCGGGTCGTTTTTGACGGTTCCGCAAAAACGTCCACTGGAACCTCCATCAACGACACGCTGAAGATTGGCCCAATCATGCAACACGATGTCACGTGTCGATCCTGCTGAACTTCCGGTGCTATCGGTTCGTCTTCACAGCCGATATACCGAAGATGTTTCGCCAAGTGATGATGCATGCTGAAGATGCACCTTTCCAGCGTATACTATGGCGGGATGATCGATCGAAACCCCTGAAGACTTTTGAATTACGCACGGTGACCTACGGCTTGGCTTCGTCGCCGTTTCACGCCACGATGGCACTCTCCCAGTTGGCCGATGACTCAATGGAGGATTACCCGATAACTGCACCCGTACTCAAAAAGTCTTTCTACATCGATGACGCCCTCTGCGGGGCGCGCACAATCGAGGAGGCGCAGTTGTTGTGTCGGCAGCTGCTGCAATTACTGCATAGCGGTGGATTCGACGCACATAAGTGGTGCTCAAACGAACCAGCCATTCTAGAGGAAATCCCGAAGCACCTCTGGGGTACTACTTTCGACGTTGGAGATGCTGCTGATAAGACGGTTGTAAAAACTCTCGGAGTGGTGTGGAATGCTTCGCAAGACTGGTTTTCGTTCCGCGTCCAACCACCTGAAGAAGCTTGCCGGTCGGTGACTCGCAAGGGAGTGCTGAGTGAAATTGCAAAGTTTTTCGATCCACTGGGACTTGCTGGACCAGTGGTCACTACAGCGAAACTGATCTTCAGAGAAGTAGGCCTTCTCAACCTTGGGTGGGACGATCCCATTCCTGACGCCATTGCCGAGAAGTGGCGTGCCTTCCGGACTCAACTGCCAGCATTGAACGACTTGGAAATTTCCAAGGTGCATACTCAGCGATGGAATGAATCTCGTGGAACTCCACGGGTTTGCTGACGCATCAGATCAAGCCTATGGGTCGTGTCTGTATACGCGTCTCGTACTCCCCGATGGTGCTGTCAAGATGAATCTTATCTGCAGTAAGTCGAGGATTCTGCCGAAAAAGACAGGTAAGATGAAACCAATCACAACGCCAAGAGCCGAGCTTCTTGCCGCCTTGCTTCAATCTCGAGAAGTAACGAAGGTACTCAACTCGGTCGACACAAGATTCGATCGTGTGACGCTGTGGAGTGATTCACAAATTGTACTTTGCTGGATCCGAAAATCGCCTGCCGATCTACAGCTATTCGTAGCGAACAGAGTCATCGAAATTCAGAAGCTCACCAACGAATTCCAGTGGCGGTACATTCCAACGTATGATAACCCTGCCGATTTAAGTGTAGAATTAGCATAAGTTAAAATACACGTAAATACAAACAAAAAAAAAAAAAACCCTGCCGATTTGATATCGAGGGGCGAGATGCCTCAGCACCTGATCCACCGGTCTATTTGGTGGAATGGACCCGATGTGCTGAACCAACAAGTAGTGCAACTGGAACAGCCGTCTCCTCTGAACGATAGTGACCTCCCTGAAATACGAACGTGCCTTGTTCTCGCCAAACCGCCAGCAAGATTAGCAGTATTTGATCGAATCGGTACGTTCACTCGGCTACAGCGTTGTATGAGCCTGGTGGTTCGATTCGCCCACTATGTGCTTTCGGGACGAGAGATGTTGACAAAGGGTCCGGCAACAGCCTACGAACGAGACGAAGCCTTGAAGCTGATAGTGCGATGCGTGCAAGAGGAGGCATTCCAACCGGAACTGCGTGCATTGAAGGAAGGCGGTACACATCGCCTACGGAGTCTCCACCTGTTCATCGATCCTGTTGACGGGATTCTGCGAGTTGGTGGTCGTGTCAAGAAGGCTTTCATTCCGTATGATAGTCGCCACCAAATGTTGCTGCCACCAAACCATCCCTTCCCCGAACTGCTGATCCGCCATGAGCATCAGAGTAACCTTTCACGCAGGACAAAAGGCGTTGCTTGCAATCGTACGACAGCGGTTCTGGCCATTGCAGGCTAAGAACATTATTCGGAAGGTGATAAGGCACTGTATCCCGTGCTTCCGAGCAAATCCGATGAAGACGACGCAGTTGATGGGCGATCTCCCATCCTATCGTGTCCAGGATTATGCGGGACCTTTTTTGATCAAGTCGCTCACCCAGGCACGCAAACCGATGATCACGAAAGGGTACGTATGTCTCTTTGTTTGTCTCAGTACGCGCGCCATCCACCTTGAACTGGTGTCAAGCCTCACGACCGAAGCCTTCCTTGCAACCTTGAGGCGGTTCACTGGACGACGAGGACCTGTCAGCAAGATCTATTCCGACAATGCGACAAATTTTGTCGGGGCTGAAGCCGAGTTGGAACAGCTGGGCAAATTTTTCGCTGACGAACATCACATCAAGGAGCTGACTGAGTTCTGCGGAAGCCGATCGATTTCGTGGAGTTTCATCCCACCGAGGAGTCCCCACTTTGGAGGGATTTGGGAGTCCGGGGTTAAATCCGTAAAACACCACTTGAAAAGAGTAGTCGGAAACCAGAAGTTAACGTTCGAGGAAATGAGCACAGTACTTGTTCAGATTGAATCGGTGCTCAACTCACGACCACTCACGTCATGCTCCGATGACCCCAACGATTTGACCGCCGTAACCCCAGCACATTTCTTGGTTGGACGGCAAATGCAGTCAATCCCCGAGCCATCGTATACCAATATGAAGCTCTCGACGTTGACACGGTGGCAACTAGTGCAGGCCACTCTACAACATTTCTGGAAAAGGTGGCTTGCCGAATATCTGCCGGAGTTGCAGAACCGCCAGAAATGGTTCAAGACAACCCAAATCAAACCTGGTGCCTTAGTGCTCATCAATGATCCCAATGCTCCGCCGATGCAATGGCAACTCTGCAGAATCATCGAGACTCATCCGGGTAGCGACAACATCACCAGGGTAGTAACTCTGCGTACCGCCAGGGGTGAATGCAAACGAGGCGTCACCGAGATTTCCCTTCTTCCACTGGATCAGGAGGAGCAGAAGCTGGACCATTGAAATAGCCATTTCAATGCGGGGGAGGATGTATAAACCTTGAATTAATTGTCCGAACCTGTGCATACTAAACCTTGTTCTTTTTTATGCTCACTGAGAAACCAAAGTACTCTTTAAAGGGTGAAAAAGTACCCTCTTTGACAGTTAGCGCTCAACTTCCGAGCCGATCAGACGCGTTTGAGCACGGTAGTCGTCTGCGGAAGCCAATCGCCGGCATATAGTAGTTTTCTCTGGAAAGCGTGTTTCCTTGAGTGAAATATATCGCTAGTTTCGTTGGCGTTTTATTGCCGTCGCGTGTGATGTCCGCGATAAAACGACGCGAAAACACATTTCGCATTGACTATGCGAATGTGTCGAAGAAGCCATCGTCCGAAGAGGTCCACCAGTTTGTTGGTGCGACGCTGGGCCTAAAGCGCGGGGAGGTATTGCGGATTCAATACAGCCGCAACCTCGGCATCGCGTTCGTCAAGACCACTTGCCTAGAGGTGGCACAGAAAATCGTCGACGATAACGACGACAAACACGAGCTGACAGTGGATGGGAAGGTATACAAGCTTCATTTGGAGATGGAAGACGGGGCGGTGGAAGTGAAGCTCTTCAACCTCTCAGAGGACGTAACGAATGAGAAAATCGTCAAATTCCTCGGTGCCTATGGCGAGGTGTTGTCCATACGCGAGGAGTTGTGGGACGAGAAACATCTGTTCGCCGGGCTACCTACCGGTGTTCGTGTCGTACGAATGATCGTGAAGAGGAACATTGCCTCGTACGTCACGATCGACTCTGAATCGACCCATCTCACGTATTATGGCCAGCACCAAACATGTCGGTACTGTAGCGAGTTTGTGCACAACGGTGTCTCGTGTGTACAGAACAAAAAGCTGCTAGTGCAAAAGCTGGCAGCAAACAACGCTTCGTACGCTGACGTGACCAAGAATCCACAGTCAACACGCACCAAGACTGTCGCAGCCAAGCAAATGCTCCCTCCAAAAATCGTCGCTTTGAAGTCGAGTGGAAAGCCACCACAACAACCACAAACCGCCGTCGTGCCCTCATCGAGCGGTTCAATGCCCCCGCCGGCTGGAGTCAACGACTCCTCGGCAACAACGAACGGTCAGCAAGGTGAACAGGAAGGCGACCAATGGACGAGAGTTACTCGTAGCAAAACGGGACAGCAGAAAAAAACGGACGGCAACGAAACCGATTCTTCAACATCCAGCAAGCGATCGCACAAGCAAGCGAAAAAAATGCGCTGCGACGACGACGACAACACAATCGACCTTCTCTCTTAAATCGCCCTCTTCACTAGCTACAATATAGCGACGGTAAACGTGAACACAATCACGAACACGACAAAACTCGAAGCGTTCCGAACGTTTATCCGAACCATGGATCTGGATATTCTGTTCATTCAGGAAGTGGAAAACGAGCAGCTCTCGCTGCCGGGCTTCAACGTAATCGCCAACGTTGACCACTCAAGAAGAGGAACGGCTATCGCTTTAAAAGAACACATCCAATTCTCGCATGTGGAGAAAAGTTTGGATGGCCGTCTTGTAGCTGTACGCGTACAGAACACTACTCTCTGTTGTGTCTACGCTCCGTCCGGCTCGGCTTTACGCGCCCAACGGGAGAGGTTTTTTAACAACACGCTGGCATTCTACCTTCGGCATCCCACTGAGAATACAATTCTTGCGGGAGACTTCAACAGCGTGGTGCGACAATGCGATGCGACGGGGTACAACATGAGTCCGTCTCTCCAAGCCACCCTACAGCAACTGCAGCTGCATGATGTGTGGCTGAAACTCCGCTCAAGAGAAGCTGGCCACACTTTCATTACTGCCAACTCATCCTCTCGACTGGACCGCATCTACGTCTCCGGTGGTCTGTGTCAGCAGCTGCGAAACATCCACACGCACGCCTGCTCATTCACCGATCACATGGCCGTGACGTCACGTCTATGTCTTCCCGATCTAGGCCCAGCACCAGGACGTGGGTTTTGGTCTCTGCGGCCACATCTCCTTACCGAAGAAGCGCTAGGAGAACTCCAGATTCGATGGCAGTTTTGGACGCGTCAAAAGCGAAACTATCGTAGCTGGATGGACTGGTGGCTCGAACATGGTAAGCCAAAAATCGCCAGTTTTTTTCGCTGGCAGTCAAAACAAACGTTCGACGAATTTCACCATGCCCAGCAAGCTCTCCACAACCAGCTGCGGCGAGCATACGATGGCTTCTACCAGAACCCGGCAATGTTGTCAACCATCAACCGGCTAAAGGGAGAAATGTTAGCGCTTCAGCGAAGATTCACTCAAGCCTTCGTACATATAAACACGCCGATCGTGGCTGGAGAGCCGCTCTCTGTGTTCCAGCTGGGCGATCGAAGACGGAAACGTACAACGATAGCGCGACTAGATGTTGAACAAGGCGAGGTAATCAATGACTCTCGCACCATCCAAGACCACATGCTACGCTATTTCTCCGAGCTGTATTCGGAGCCAGAAAGGGAAGGCGAGCCGCCTGATGATTTCCAGTGCGGCCGGATTGTTCCAGAAAATGATGCAATGAATGACGCTTGCATGGAGCCGATCACCACTGCAGAAATTTTGATGGCAATCAAAACGAGCGCATCGAAAAAATCCCCAGGACCGGATGGAATTCCGAAAGAATTCTACCTTCGTGCCTTTAATATCGTCCACCGAGAGCTAAACCTGGTCCTCAATGAGGCCCTAGCATCCAATTTTCCAACAAGGTTCGTCGATGGAATAATTGTTCTAGTCAAGAAGCGGGGATCTGGCGACACTGTCGGTTCCTACCGCCCCATCTCCCTTCTCAACTACGACTACAAGCTACTCTCTCGTGTTTTGAAATCTCGACTGGAGAATGTAATGACAGAACACCGAATTCTCAGCAGCGCCCAAAAATGCTCCAACGGGGACAACAACATTTTCCAGGCGACGTTGGCGCTGAAGGATAGGATCGCTCAACTGGCGGCGCGGAAGCAAGTGGGGAAACTCGTGAGCTATGACTTCGACCATGCGTTCGATCGGGTAAGGCACTCATTTCTGTTTGGCAACATGCGGTCCCTCGGGTTCAATCCTCAGCTGGTAGACCTTCTCTCACGGATCTCGGCTCTCTCGTCTTCTCGCCTGCTGATAAACGGGCATCTGACGACATCGTTTCCCATCCAGCGTTCGGTACGACAAGGCGACCCGATCTCGATGCACCTGTTTGTGTTATACCTACACCCCTTACTGGCGGCTCTGGAGCGAGAATGTGGTGGAGACTTGGTTGTCGCATACGCTGATGACATCAGCGTTATCACCACAACGGCACAGAAGGTTCATGCGATGCGTGACTTATTCGTACGCTTCGGTAGAGTTTCCGGAGCAATATTGAACCTCCGAAAAACTACGTCCATCGATGTCGGTTTCGTCAATGGGAATCCGATCAATGTGGACTGGTTGAGAACGGAAGACGAAATAAAAATTTTGGGTGTGAGATTCACCAACTCTATCCGTCGTATGATCACCATTAATTGGGACTCAATGGTAGGAAAGGTGGCGCAACAGATTTGGATGTATTCGCTGCGCACTCTAACCCTTCATCAGAAGGTGATTCTTCTCAACACCTTCATTACATCCAAAGTATGGTATTTGTCTTCCGTACTTCCGCAGTACAACGTGCATACTGCAAAAATGACCGCCACTATTGAATCGTTTCTGTGGCGAGGACAGCCAGCCCGCGTCCCAATTCAACAACTGGCGAGACCCAAAGACCAAGGAGGGTTAAAGCTGCAACTCCCTGGTTTCAAAGCAAAGGCTTTATTGATCAACCGCCACACCCAGGAGATCGGTTCCATTCCCTATTATCAATCCTTTCTCTCCCAAGCAAATCCTCCCTCACCACCAGCAGATCTTCCTTGCCTAAAACTAATCCTGCAAACATACCACCGTTTGCCTATCCAAATCCAACAATCCCCCTCCTCCGATCTAATCCACAGTTACTTCATCGACCAGACCGACCGACCGAAAGTAGAACTACACCACCCAGCCATCAACTGGAAGCGTGTTTGGCTCAACGTAGGCAGCAGAGAAATGACTTCGGCTGAGCGTAGCAAATGGTACCTGCTCGTCAATGGGAAGCTGGAGCACCGGCAACTGTGGTACACCATACGACGTTGCGATAGTGAGCAGTGTCTGCATTGCAATATAGCGGTGGAAACACTCAAACACAAGTTGAGTGACTGCCGACGTGTGACTGCCGCTTGGACGCATCTTCAGAGAGTTTTGGCGACGATCGTCGGTAATAACCGGCGGCTCTCATACGGAGTAGTGTGCGGTAGTTCGGCAGCAGCAAAGTTTCGCGCGCTCGCTTTGCTAGATTTTTGCTATTTTTTTTCCTCTTCCCTCTGCGGGGCTCCGACGACGGGACGCCAAGCAGTCAGTAGTGTGCGGTAGTTCGACAGCAGCAAAGTTTCGCGCGCTCGCTTTGCTAGATTTTTGCTATTTTTTTTCCTCTTCCCTCTGCGGGGCTCCGACGACGGGACGCCAAGCAGTCAGTAGTGTGCGGTAGTTCGACAGCAGCAAAGTTTCGTGCGCTCGCTTTGCTAGATTTTTGCTATTTTTTTCCTCTTCCCTCTGCGGGGCTCCGACGACGGGACGCCAAGCAGTCAGTAGTGTGCGGTAGTTCGGCAGCAGCAAAGTTTCGCGCGCTCGCTTTGCTAGATTTTTGCTATTTTTTTTCCTCTTCCCTCTGCGGGGCTCCGACGACGGGATGCCAAGCAGTCAGTAGTGTGCGGTAGTTCGGCAGCAGCAAAGTTTCGCGCGCTCGCTTTGCTAGATTTTTGCTATTTTTTTTTCTTTTTCCTCTTCCCTCTGCGGGGCTCCGACGACGGGACGCCAAGCAGTCAGTAGTGTGCGGTAGTTCGACAGCAGCAAAGTTTCGCGCGCTCGCTTTGCTAGATTTTTGCTATTTTTTTTCCTCTTCCCTCTGCGGGGCTCCGACGACGGGACGCCAAGCAGTCAGTAGTGTGCGGTAGTTCGGCAGCAGCAAAGTTTCGCGCGCTCGCTTTGCTAGATTTTTGCGATTTTTTTTTTCTTTTTCCTCTCCCTCTGCGGGGCTCCGACGACGGGATGCCAAGCAGTCAGTAGTGTGCGGTAGTTCGACAGCAGCAAAGTTTCGCGCGCTCGCTTTGCTAGATTTTTGCTATTTTTTTCCTCTTCCCTCTGCGGGGCTCCGACGACGGGATGCCAAGCAGTCAGTAGTGTGCGGTAGTTCGGCAGCAGCAAAGTTTCGCGCGCTCGCTTTGCTAGATTTTTGCTATTTTTTTTTCTTTTTCCTCTTCCCTCTGCGGGGCTCCGACGACGGGACGCCAAGCAGTCAGTAGTGTGCGGTAGAGTCAGTCTAGTTAGAGTCTGGCGGACTGTCACTTTCGATCGGAGCCAATCGAGCATGACGTCACGGTGTAGCATTTATCGGTGAGGACACTATGACGTCATGCTCGATTGGCTCCGGTCGAAAGTGACAGTCCGCCAGACTCTAATTATAGGGACTCTAGTGTGCGGTAGTTCGGCAGCAGCAAAGTTTCGCGCGCTCGCTTTGCTAGATTTTTGCGAGAGTGAGTTTTTGGAGGCAAAGTGTACAGGCCGCGTTTTCATTCGGTCGTCGTCGTCGTCTATTTGACTGCTCATCTTCGTACGGGGCGATTTATGATACGATAAATGCAACAAACAACATTTTTTGCGATTTTAGTCAACAGACATTGAAATGTTCGTCACGTCAAGTGTCGGCCCAAGTTCCAAAGCCACGTTGGTTCAAATCACTTTATTTTCTCTTTCGTTAATTTTCGCACTTCGAAAACTATCTGAATGGTTCGTCATCTTCGATGTCGGCATGTGTTTTGTTTTAGTCCAAATGAAAATAAGTGGTTTGATATTAATAGGGTTGCATGAATCACTCCACTTACCAAAGTGAACTCATATCATGCGCCCTTTCCCCTCCCCACTAACAAAAAGTCCTTCCCATGACAGACGTGGAGACGCAGAGGTGATCTCGGTCTTTAGTAAGCAACGCACGTCATAATAACATTCCTTTCCTTCCTCGATGACCGTAAGGACGTGGCCGGCGCCGTTATTGACCTAATAAAGTTTGGAATTCTCGAAGATGCACATTGAGGACGGTAAGCTACTCCCAAGCTCCGTCTGTTGGTTCCTTGTGCAACTTCGATTGTTCTGGTCAATCACGGAGTAGCAACTACGAATAGTACGGTCATCTATGCTCATGCTCATGCTCATGCTCAATAACCGGCGGCTCTCATACGATGAATTAATTTATCCTGTATTGAATGGAATAACAAATAGGAACAAAACTGAAATTCTCAAACTCTTCATTAAATATGTCTCCTTTATCATGAGCTGTGATAATGCAGTAGATATTAGCGAATTAGATTTCTATTTAAGAGTTGAATTATAACTATCTAAATTTTATATAGTTTTACACAAAATACAACAAGAAATAAACATATTTTATAAAGTAAAAAAAAAAAAAGAGTAACTAGGTGAACTCATAAAAAGAGTAAACGGTCTTTACTCTTTAAAGAGTAGAGGGCTTGTACGTCAAACCGATGTATAAATTTTACCCTTTTTTGTGGTTCTTATGAGTTGAAAAAAATGGGTAAACAATACCCTTTATGAGTGGTCTAGTGGGATCCGATGTGAATGAGATTTTCGCGATTTTAGTCATAATAAAAAAATAATTAATTAATTTCAATAAACCTTTTATTCGTTTATATTTTTAAGTATTCACCTTAGAACAATAGTCTTACATTTGGCTTGATTGCACTATGTGACGCTTTAACTGCTTGAATTCAGTTTGCCACGATCCGCAAATCCGGCATTTAAACGGAACAGGGACTCTGGCACTGGTATTCATGTATGGAACTGCTTTACATGATGCTTCAGTTCATTCACATAGCCATCAACGATCAATCCACACTTCGACACTGGACATGGCAAACCAGAAATAGGAAAGCAAAGAATGAAATATATACAAACTCTGATAAAAACATATTTCTGAATTTTAATCGCATAAAAATCCTTTATCAAGTACCTCGCAGTTTCTGGAAGCTGTCACCGTCCAATTTCATTTTTAGTTCCTCCATACGTGGCTCGAATGATGATTTTCAATTTTGAAAATTGCTCTCCGAAACAACTTGCGGCGCGCACCAAACTTTTCTGACGATTGGAGGAAAAAGTTCAAGAGGATTTTCACCCTGAACTGGGTAAGAGCTCCATTCATCAAAAAGGGCAAAATTTATTCTTTTTGCAAAATTTTTAATTACTCTATTTTTTGACAGCTCCATATATCTGCAAAAAAATGGGTACTTTTTGCACTTTAAAGGGTAATGCCAGGTTCGCAGTGCTCAACTATGTTGTAGCGCACCTTCTGTGTGACATTTCCTTGAATTAATAAAAAAAATGTGTATCGACGTTAAAGCGAAAGCACGCGTTTTATTTCGTCGCGAAAACGAGTTTCTTTATACAGTCCGCTGAATCTGATGACCAGTTTTCAATCGTCAATGGAAACAAGGCGCCGTCGTCGTCACTCAGCCCGACTGTCATCGTCACCGATGAACCGACGGTGCTGCACCGTCGCAGATGCCACTTTGTTTCGCACTCACAAGCTCACGCACGCTCGTTCAGCATCGAATGAATTTCTCCTTTATAACTCAATTAATGAGTGTAACAACCGGCAAATCTGTGTATTGTTAATGTTTGCTATGCATATTTTACTGAAATAGTCTATTGCCCATAAAAAAATTAAGTAAACATACATTTTAGACAATTTGAAAATTTCAATTGAATCCCAGTCGGTGCGATTATGAGCCGCCACCCGTCGTTGCGTCGAAGAAAGTGACCAGCAGTACGGATGAAGCGAAGCACATGCATGTTGTTATGAATGTTCCCGTCGTCGGCGTCCGTCCGATGCTGATGGGCGCTCGCTTTCAGTGTCATGTTTTGGTTTCGACGATGTAGGCCCCTGTTTTAGACTGCATTCAAAATTGTAATCGCTTGGAAGTTTCCAAGTTCCAAATGTTCGCTTTTTTGTAAATTGGGCCTTCCTCCTACACCTCCGCTACCTGTCAGGTTTCCCAGATCCTGACTATCAACCGAGGCAGAGAGCTGACCAACTTTTCTGATTGTTGGGTTTTGCACCGGTCTGAGTTTTGAGCTGGTAAATGACACCCTTAACCCGCTATTTCCCATGGTTGCTCTAGAGCACCATCGATTTTCGACGAACTCGGGGCAAATGGAATTAGATAAATATGATGCAATAATTTTTAGAATATGATTGTAATTTCATAAGGTTAACCCAAGTACTAATCACTTGTTTCAATAGTGGAACTATTGATAAACAATCAAAAACTTATTGATTTACAACCATTTTTTTTTCATTGATTTCAAAAAAAATTAGCTAATTTGCTATAACTTTTTTCGGAAACGCTTGTTTGACATAGATGTTACATCTAGTTGTTCAAAGTCATGGGAAGAAAAGGCTTATTCCTTCAGCGTAGGCGCTCATTTTCGCCTACTGAACTGACGTAGTGGTTTCCTTCATCGCTTTGGTCACCTATTTTCCAACATTTTCCGCGACATCGAAGTACTGTTTCTACCTTTTAATCATCTGACGTCCGTCCTAAACATGATGTCTCCTAACTTTGTGCACTTTTAAAAAAATCGTCAAACAATATTGCTGATGCATATTGCAAACTTTTTTCCACGGAATACTAGCTAGTTTTTTTTTATTATCACCCAAATGCGTCACAATGTTTGTGTAGGGTTTGTACTGGCATGCACTCTCTATGTTTACATTGAATGTGTAGATGGTGCGAATTGAGCAGTTACGAATGAGCGTGTAGAGTGACAGTTGTGATAAAGTTGAGCGTCGGCGGACGACGGACAGCGAACCTGTGGGAAGTCTGTTGAATACGAACGACCGGAGAAAGCTTCTGAACTGGAGAGCTGGAGTTTGCCGTTGCGAGAGTTGCTTCCGGAATTGGACCCTACAGTTTGGTGTCTACACGGTAAAGTGTTCGAGAACCATTTTGCCGTTGAGACTACAACGACCTTCATCATGGAAGCTTTTGAAGAAGCATGTCCTCTACGGTCTGTGAAGATCACAAGAGGAACCCCTTGGTGGAACTCTGATCTGGCGAAACTCAGGAAACAATGTAGAAAGAGTTGGAACAGACGACGTTCGGCTGGTTCGGAGACTTTCAGGTCGGCTCGCAAGGCCTACAGGAAAGCTCTCCGGTCTGCTGAACGATCCGGCTGGAAAAACCTTTGTACAAATGTTTCCAGTTTGAGTGAATTCAGTCGGTTAAATAAAATCCTTGCAAAATCTTAGGATTTCCGAGTGAACGAACTTCGTTTGCCAAATGGCGATCTGACTTCCTCTGATGAGGAAGTTCTGGAATGTTTATTCAGCACACACTTCCCTGGATGTGTGGATATTACATCTTCGGATGATCCTGATGTCTTTTCTTGTAGTTATGATTCTTTAGCTTCGGCTCGGAGTATTGTAACTATAGAATCGATTGAGTAGTCACTTTAATAGCTTGTAACGATATCTGTTTCTTTTTTTAATTTTATTTGAAAAACATTGATCTCGATATGTTTGGCAAAATTCTTAGCAAAACACAGTTTCCCGAAAAAAAAATATAACGCTGGACGGAATGGTGTTGTAAGCTTTCCCCTATATAATGTTGCACGTTTCAAATCATAGATGGCGCTTGATTTAAAATAAAGCCGTTTTATGGAAAATTATCTATGCGCGGAAGTTTCGTCAAGATGGCCAATTGGCATACAAAAAGAAGGATCGAGACTCTGATCCCAGCAGGCTTGAAGATTCTCGGCCATTTCGTTTGCGGAGCGGTCGGTGAGCAGAACGCATCGAAGTAGTGTTCCTCCAAATTTTCTGAAGTGGTGAGAAGTGGTGATAAAGTAGTGTCAAAAGTTCTAGTTTTTCTCTTTCATTTAATTACTAGGTAGCTTATCAGTTTCGAATAAGTGAATTTTATTTGGTATAAAGTTAAAAGGTTGTACGTTCTGCCTAGATCGAAGTTTTTGAAGTTTGAAGGTATGTAGTAATGTCGTTAAGATCGGGACACGCTTCTTACCTAACCTTTTGTTGAACAGTGAGCCTGTTCAACAGGCGGCGAGTCTGGGGCGGAAAGCCGTTTTTTGTATTAGCTGGTGCGAAAGCGAGCGAGTAACGAGGTGCTGAGGTCGAGAGCCGGTACTGTGGTTTCCACGTGAGCGACGAAAATCCGCAACGAACGGACGGGAGCTAAACCGAACGTCCGACCGACGCGCGGCGTGGCCGTCGTGTCCCGTAGCGTCCGTCACCATACGCTACGTTTCCGGAAATATTTCTACCGATCGCACGTGTCGCCAGTCTATCGTTTTGGAACCATCTCGCCGGTGCGCCGATGCACTAAACCCAGCCCAGCAACATTTCGCAGCCAGTTCATCATCCCACAGCATCATGAACCCTGCGCGCAGGTACGTGGTTAGCTTAGTGTTTGGCCATTCACTATAAGCGTACGCTCCGTTTGAGTGTGTCCCACATGAACCCGGGTAGAAAGGAGAGAGAGGATTTGATAGAGGGAGAGAATAGGATAGGAAAATGAGGATTTCTCGAGAATAAAATTTGTAAATCTTGTTTGAAGATCTTTTACGTTTCTTTATCACCTTACCTTTGCTCGCGAAGCGGTTTTTTGAGGTTTTCTTGCTTTCCTAAAGTTTCCGTATTTCGAAACCAGCATCTCCAATCCTGCAATTCCCCGGTCGTGATATTTATATAGATACAATCTAGATAATTCCCCATCGAACCGTTTTTGCTTGAATCGAGTTGGCATCATTTCCCGCTTAAGCAACCGTACGAAGCTTCCTAGACCATAGAGTCCATGCAAAATTCCTAGTCGGGCAATTCAACAGACAGGTGGTCTCTCCTTGGAGAGTGGCGCATAAGCCACCTCGTTTGCCAAACCTATCGAGTCGGGTCTACGCACGGTTACATTTGGCGCCCAACGAAAATAACCCAATGTTTAAACACTTTTTATTTGAATTCTTAATATACATCATCTTAAATATTATCGATTTTATGCACTACGTTTTGTTCTTCTCTTCCTTTCTTTTTATACGTTATTTTTTTTTTTTAATTACATTTTTTTACTCATAAGTTTTTCCTAGAATTTTAAACATAATTGAATTGAATTTTTCACTGAAGTCTATTTTGGAATTTAAATTGCTAGGTTTAGGTAATTTGTACATATATTCTTTTTATATTAGATTAAGTTTGAATTTCTTCTTATTATTTTTTTTCTTTGAATTTTTTTTTGTGTGCTGAATTGGAATCGCTGTTGGAATTGATTGAACTAGCTGTATCTATCGTTTTGAATTTTTATTAAACTCAAATATCGCTTTGAATACATATAGGGTAACCAATATAATTTGGACCCCCATATATTTTGGACCCCCTGTGTCCTTTTACAACAACTTACACAGGTTTAATGATGAGATGACGAAAAATTTTATAATCATTCGCTAAATAAGATCGCTCTGCACGGGCAGCAATCATTTCCTCACTGGAAATATCCTTATTTGCCTTGAAATTATTTTTTGCCAAGCTCATCATCCGTGCGAGTGTCGCATCATGTTTACAAAAAGAGATTGCGGTGCTGAGGAAACTTGCAGATGTAAACAAAAACGTTTATCATTCTAGCGCAATAAATTCGCAAAGTTCGTCTAATCAGCCTTTGTCAATCAAGTAATTAGGATGTGATCCAGCATATTCAAGCGGCAAATTCTTCCAAAATAGTTTCAAACGAGTTTAAACACCGGGTGTCCAAAATATATACTGAAGAGGGTCCAAAATATATTGGGGTGTCCAAAACAGTGAAAACTGATGCTTCAAAAATCAGTTATTTTCATCAAATTTTCAGCCAGAAATGACCATGTGGGTATTTTTAACGGACAGTGGAGGCTTTTACGAACATACTAACATCATCATTATGTGTAAATACCCTCTGAATCTGTTTGATTTTGAATTAAATTCAAACCAATGTCCTCTAGGGGTCCAAAATTCAACCGTTACCCTATTTTGAACTTATCGGTATTACATAATTCGCGTTATATTTAGCTCATTTTTCCAGTTTTCTTTAATATATACAATCATGGATGAAATTTACATTTTACCATCTGTGGATCATCTAACAGAGAAAGAAATAGATTTTGAACTTAACTTGAGAAAGCAGACTGTGGACAAAAGAGAAAGTTTAGAAGACAAACGACGGTTCTTGCGAAGACTGTTCTCTGAGGATAGAAAGAATTTGACTAGGTATCAAGGGATTCATAACATAAAGGATCAGGAATCTACCATAGAGAAAAACATTAAATTTATCATCGAAGGGCTGCATCAGAAATTTGACAGAATTTTAATTTCAAGGCTTAGACATTATCTGATCAGAGCACAAACTGCTTCAGCGAAGGATGAAGAGGAGCTTTGCTTGAAAGAAAGCATTTGTAGCAAAATTAAGCAGACTCTACGGGAGTTTCATCAAGAAATTTTTTGTGGAGCTTCAAATCAAAATGAAAAAGATTTAACTAAAGGAGATTTAGCGTCTAATTTGTCATGGCGTAACCCAGATCCAAAGGCACTACAGCAGTCAGGTTCTATCAATACAGACGATAAGCCAGGTTTATCAGACGACTCGGGAACTAAAGTGGACTCGTCTCTCAATAAGGAGTCCAAATTTAATAGCGAATCTAAGGGCCTAACCGTTACGGTACAGAAAGGAGTAGACAAAACAAAAGAAGAAGGGGACAAAAACTCCCTAGCATGGAGAAGTAGGCTTTCGGGAATAAATTCTGAAACAGAAACAAATAGCGTTCGGAAATCACTTCAATACTTAGAATTGGGTGATTCAGATTTGAAAAACGAGTCGATAGAGCAGGATAAAGCACATTCCAATAGAACACTAGAAACATCAAAAGGAGCAGTAAGTAGACTCTCAAATTCAAGACAAAACGATGAAAATCTAGATGAAGAGAGAAGCTGGACGAGAAAAGATCAGGAAAATAGGAAACTGATTAGAGAGGGGAAAAAGTTTCAGAGCAGGAATGAAGAATATATTGATGCAGGAGATAGAAATAAACCGAATCAGGGAGAAAGTTATCCTCTCCGGGTAGATCGTAGAATTGATAATCGCAGGAGTCTGTCCAAAGACAGGACAAGTCCTCAAACGCGTAATGAGCAACATCATGCATATCATGAAGAGACTAATTACGCACAAAATGTAGGGAGAAATTATCATGATTATTATCAGAATGAGGAACAGACACGAAATACACGAAGACTGCTAGAATACAGAGATAATCCCAGTAGAAACACTCGCGTGAATAGGCCGACCAACGATCACTCGAGATACCATCGCAATAGAAGTCAGTCTCGAGATTCGGTAGAATATTGTAGAGGAAGGAGCGTTAGTTATGAAAGGAATACACGAGAGCATCGTAGAGGAAGAAGCACATCCAGAGAGAGAAGACACATAGGCAGAAGAAGAGATTCGAGAGACTCACATCATAACAGAAGAAGGAGTATTAGTTGAAACAATCAAGATAGGGACTCAGATCGTGACCGCCGCGAACACAGAGGGGACGTTGAACGCGATAGAGGAAGCTACGGCCGTCGACATAGACGATATTCTTCATCTGAAAGCAATAGCCCGGACAGGTTTCGCAATCGATATAGGAAATCTAGAGTTCACGACTGGGATCTTTCCTTCTCAGGGGATAGCAGATCCATCCAAGTAGAAGATTTTCTGAGTAGAATTAAAAAATTAGCCCACCACGAAGGAGTTTCTAATAAGGAACTTCTTCTGAATATCCACCATCGTTTAAAAGGGGAGGCGTACGACTGGTGGTTTACGCGAGAAGATCGTTTCACGCGATGGGAGAAGTTTGAAGATGAGATAAGGTTTAGGTACGGTAATCCTAATCGAGACCGTGGCATTCGCGCCCAAATTCGTGAACTGAAGCAGAAGAAGGGGGAAACCTTCATCGCTTACGTAACGGAGGTAGAAAAACTCAATCAATGCCTTCACAGACCTTTTTCATCCAGAACCTTATTTGAATTAATCTGGGAAAATATGCGGCCTCATTACCGTTCTAGGTTGTCAGTCTTGGACATTGATGACTTAGAAGATCTGATTCGACTAAACCATAAAATTGATGCGAATGATCCAAACTTTTACAAACCGATTCATGGAAATAGAGGGGAAATTCATCACATTGATGTCAATGACTCCTACAGTGACTGTAGTGACGATGACGACATTCCAATTCAGGCCCTTCAAAAAAGGCAACGAGATGCAAGAAAAGCAGAGGGAGTTCAGGTCAAACAAAAAGTTGAAACAGCGCAACGCTCTCAACAACAAAGTGCGGGGCATTTTATTCTCTGTTGGAATTGTCAAACGCCAGGGCATAGCTGGAGAGAGTGCTCAGAAAGAAAATTGATATTTTGTTATGCTTGTGGGCAACTTGGAAGAACAACGAGAACTTGTGAGAACAACCACCCACAAACTTCTCGAAACAACTTTTCAAATAACCCATCAACAAACTGAATGCGAGATGCTTGTCTGGGAATCCAGTCATCTCGCCTTCGGAAGTGATTCCCAAGGTTCGGAAGCAGAACCCTACCCAAGAACTGTCAATCTTAGAGATCAAAATTAACCCAAGTGCCTGCCCGCACATAAAGGTTAAAATTTTAGACACCGAAATTACTGCGTTACTGGACTCGGGGGCAGGAATAAGCGTCACGAGTTCATTAGATATGATAAACGCACATGGACTGAAAATTTTCAAGTCGAATGCTAGAGTGTGCACAGCAGATGATACGCCCCACGCATGCTTCGGGTATGCTAACGTTCCGTATACATTAGGAACAGAAACTAAAGTAATTCCAACACTTATTGTTCCAGAAATCCGAAAACCTTTGATCTTAGGCATGGATTTCTGGAAAGCGTTCAAAATCCGTCCAATCATTGCATCGAATGATAATATCCGAGATCTTGAACTTACTTGGACGTCGACTATTATGGACGAACCTCGCTTGAACTGTCTACAAATAGAAGACAGTTCGGCTAAACCAGAAGACAAACCTATTCAACTCTCGATTCATATGCCAGAAAGCAATGAAGAGGACATTATAATAAATGCCTCTCCAGAAGAAGACGACTCACTGGATTTACCAGACTTAGACCTTCCAGAAGACCCAAAACAAGCCATAGAAAATATTGAAACTGAACACGAGTTATCTCCTGAAGAACGTAAAATGCTAAAGGAAGCCATTCTACACTTCGATTGTACAAGCGAGCAGAACCTCGGCAAAACAACTCTCATAGAGCACGAGATCGAACTCAATGAGGGAGGAAAAATGAAAGACTTGCCAATGTACAGGTATTCGCCCAAAATCTGGGAAAAGATTCAGGAAGAGCTTGAACGGTGGAAAAAACTTCAAGTAATAGAGGAGTGCACTTCGGAATTCGCAAGTCCACTCGTACCGGTAAAGAAATCCAATGGAAAAATACGCGTTTGCTTAGATTCCAGGAAAATAAACTCGGTTACACGAAAAGATGCATATCCAATGCGAAATATGGCCGAAATATTTCATCGCCTCAAAAAGGCAAAGTATTTCAGCATAGTGGACCTCAAAGATGCGTATTTTCAAATACCTCTTAAAGAGTCCTCCAGAAATTACACCGCTTTTCGTACCCCTAAAGGTTTATTCAGATTCCGCGTAGTTCCATTCGGCCTTAAAAACGCCCCTTTCACTATGAACCGGCTCATGAATTTGGCTATCGGCTTCGATTTAGAGCCCCATGTTTTTATATATCTGGATGACATAATCATTGCCACTGAAACGTTAGCTGAGCACATAAAAATGTTAAAAGAAGTCGCGATGAGGCTGAAAAAAGCCGGACTTACAATCTCAGTTGAGAAAAGCCGATTCTGCAGGAAGCAGGTCCGCTATTTAGGGTACCTATTAACTGAGAATGGCTTATCCATTGATGCTGCGAAATTAGAACCGATACTGAATTATCCGAGGCCAAAAACCATACGCGATGTCCGAAGGTTAATGGGCTTAATGGGCTTTTACCAAAAGTTCATAACCAGATATTCCCACGTAACATCCCCAATTACCGACTTATTAAAAAAATCAAAAAAATTCAAATGGAACGATGAAGCAGAGAACGCTCTCAATGAGTTGAAATCCATCCTCACTTCTGCTCCTGTGCTCGCAAATCCCGATTATACGCGCCCTTTTTTCATCGAGACCGATGCCTCCCAACTCGCTGTAGGAGCAGCATTGCTCCAGGAGTTTGACGAGGGTAAAAGAATCATTGGCTATTTTAGCAAGAAGTTGACGAATACTCAACGTAAGTATTCGGCGACCGAAAAGGAGTGTCTAGCAGTTTTGCTTGCGATTGAAAACTTCAGGCACTACATTGAGGGGTCAGTGTTCACAGTGATTACGGACTGTAAAAGTCTAACCTGGTTGTTCTCGCTATCTGCCACTAGCGCTAACTCAAGGCTGTTGCGCTGGGCGCTTAAGCTACAGTCGTACGACTTCACGCTTCAATACAGGAAAGGGAAAGATAACGTGTTGGCTGATTGTTTATCCCGAATAACATCACTGAGTGTAGTAGACAAAGAATATGATGATTTAATATCAAAAATTCTAAAACAACCAGGAAATTATCAAAATTTTGCGGTAAAAAATAAAAGGATATACAAATACATGGATGAAGTAGGGAAGATTGGGGATAAACGGTTCACTTGGAAATATTATCCTCCCGAATTCGAAAGACTAGAAATCATAAGAATCACTCACGAACCAGCTCACCTGGGTTATGAAAAAACGATTAACTCGCTTAAAGAGAGATATTTTTGGCCGCGAATGGCCGCTGAGACCAAGCAATATTGCCAAAACTGCATACCTTGCAAAACTTCTAAAGGATTGAACATAAATCCTACACCACCTATGGGGTCACAAAAGAAGTTTTGCGACTACCCCTGGCAATTTTTGACCTTTGATTATGTTGGGCTATTTCCGCCGTCTGGAAAGGCACGACATACTTGCTTGCTTGTGGTAACAGACGTCTTTTCGAAGTTTATATTAGTTCAACCTTTCAAACAAGCCACTGCCGCATCATTAGTCCAATATGTAGAACAGAGCATATTTTTAATGTTTGGAGTGCCTGAAATGGTGCTTACCGATAATGGTGCACAATTCGTAGCCAAAGAGTTTAAGGCATTACTTGATAGGTACGGAGTCAAGCATTGGCTTACACCATCCTATCACCCCCAATCTAATAATACGGAGAGGGTAAATAAAGTTATAACAACAGCTATAAGGGCAAGTCTCAAAGGAAATCACAGACAATGGACGGAACACATATATGAAATTGCAAGTGCCATCCGTAATTCCATCCACGATTCCACAAAATGGGGGGTATATTTTTCCTAACATTCGGTAGGAACGTAGTTACGAATGGAAAAGAATTTCAACGTATAAGAGATACAAATATTCAGGCGGTTCCAATAATGAATGATCAGAAACGAGACATACTGTACCAGGAGGTTCGCAAGAACCTATCGGATGCTTACCAAAAGCAATCCAAGTACTATAATCTAAGGTCGAACAGGCAGGCTCCATCATATATCGTAGGCGAAAAGGTCCTTAAGAAGCATACAGTTCTCTCGGATAAATCAAAGGATTATTGTGCAAAACTAGGTCCAAAATACAGCGAAGCAGTTGTAAGACGAGTACTCGGAGACAGCTATGAACTAATGGACAAAGACGACAATATCTTAGGTATTTTTCATGCCAGCTTCCTCAAAAAGTATTGATCACAGAGCAATAGACATGAAACACGAGAACAAATACACACGAGGGACAATGAGCACCATAAATAAAAAGATCCAAATAGAGCTTGAATACGAAAAATCTAATAAGAAATGTGTTAGTATATGTACATAGGTTGTAAATATATTCCTAACTGGATCGACTTTTCAGTCGGTACAAAAAAAAACTACTTAAAGCTAGATTAGTAATAAGTAAACAAACGTTCATGCTGCTTTCTCACCAACTCTGAGCTCAAAAATCAATCCACTGCAAGTTCATTTTAAGTTTCACTTTCCATCCATGTTCATCGTAGAATTCATTCACAGCAACATAGGTGTAGATGTAGTAGTGCGAGTATGGCGTCCTGAGCGTCGTCCACAACATAAGTTCCACACATGAGCAACATCGACACTGATTTCCAAACCGTTGTTGCAATTGTCCGAAACCGTAATCACAAGTCCATATCCGAGCATACAATCCATCCAGCATACTTTTAGGTTCCATAGTTTCTCCGTTCGCGTAGTAGTTCCCCATCCAGGTAGATTATCGTCATGTCGCACCTTTACATAGTCCACGAAATTCTCCAACATTCCAGACGGTATTCCTAAAAAAACAGAAAGAAATAATGAATACCTCCACTAAATTTACATAATATAGTGTACTCCCCCGGTTTTGCGCTATATTTTAGACAATTTCCGTTGAAACTTCCAAGCTTTTCCGTAGTTTTGCAGCAGTTCTAGAAATTCCACGCGATTCACTTTACAGCGATTGAATACATTTGACAGATGAATCTTTACGTCACTCGCTTTCCGGTTGCAGGGCTGTAGCTATGCTGTCAGTTTGAAGGATGACGTTTGTAAAGAGCTGGTCGCTATTTCATAGTCGAACATTTGTTATAGGTCAAAAAGCGAATTGATGAACAAAATCGGTAAAGAAGAGCGACCATAGTGCATGGCACATGTACGTTTTCGTTATACGAGTATGTTTTTTTTTTCGAAGCGTTTCTGACATTGTTTTTATGAGTTCAAAGAATTTTGACGTATGAACAATATAATGTCGCTTCTCTAGTATGCGTTAAAGAGAAATTTCCGTTTATTTTGAAGGTATTAGGAAAAACGTCCTGAAAACAAAACGTAGTGCATAGAATATGGAGTCCGTAATAACCGGTTGCATAAATTGTTTTTAAATTAGCGTTGGAAAGAAAATGACAATGCATCTGAAGTTATGAAAATTTGATCAATTTCATTGATCAAATTTTCATAAAACCGAGTGAGGTGATGTAACGATATCTGTTTCTTTTTTTAATTTTATTTGAAAAACATTGATCTCGATATGTTTGGCAAAATTCTTAGCAAAACACAGTTTCCCGAAAAAAAATATAACGCTGGACGGAATGGTGTTGTAAGCTTTCCCCTATATAATGTTGCACGTTTCAAATCATAGATGGCGCTTGATTTAAAATAAAGCCGTTTTATGGAAAATTATCTATGCGCGGAAGTTTCGTCAAGATGGCCAATTGGCATACAAAAAGAAGGATCGAGACTCTGATCCCAGCAGGCTTGAAGATTCTCGGCCATTTCGTTTGCGGAGCGGTCGGTGAGCAGAACGCATCGAAGTAGTGTTCCTCCAAATTTTCTGAAGTGGTGAGAAGTGGTGATAAAGTAGTGTCAAAAGTTCTTATAGTTATAGTTTTTCTCTTTCATTTAATTACTAGGTAGCTTATCAGTTTCGAATAAGTGAATTTTATTTGGTATAAAGTTAAAAGGTTGTACGTTCTGCCTAGATCGAAGTTTTTGAAGTTTGAAGGTATGTAGTAATGTCGTTAAGATCGGGACACGCTTCTTACCTAACCTTTTGTTGAACAGTGAGCCTGTTCAACAGGCGGCGAGTCTGGGGCGGAAAGCCGTTTTTTGTATTAGCTGGTGCGAAAGCGAGCGAGTAACGAGGTGCTGAGGTCGAGAGCCGGTACTGTGGTTTCCACGTGAGCGACGAAAATCCGCAACGAACGGACGGGAGCTAAACCGAACGTCCGACCGACGCGCGGCGTGGCCGTCGTGTCCCGTAGCGTCCGTCACCATACGCTACGTTTCCGGAAATATTTCTACCGATCGCACGTGTCGCCAGTCTATCGTTTTGGAACCATCTCGCCGGTGCGCCGATGCACTAAACCCAGCCCAGCAACATTTCGCAGCCAGTTCATCATCCCACAGCATCATGAACCCTGCGCGCAGGTACGTGGTTAGGTTAGTGTTTGGCCATTCACTATAAGCGTACGCTCCGTTTGAGTGTGTCCCACATGAACCCGGGTAGAAAGGAGAGAGAGGATTTGATAGAGGGAGAGAATAGGATAGGAAAATGAGGATTTCTCGAGAATAAAATTTGTAAATCTTGTTTGAAGATCTTTTACGTTTCTTTATCACCTTACCTTTGCTCGCGAAGCGGTTTTTTGAGGTTTTCTTGCTTTCCTAAAGTTTCCGTATTTCGAAACCAGCATCTCCAATCCTGCAATTCCCCGGTCGTGATATTTATATAGATACAATCTAGATAATTCCCCATCGAACCGTTTTTGCTTGAATCGAGTTGGCATCATTTCCCGCTTAAGCAACCGTACGAAGCTTCCTAGACCATAGAGTCCATGCAAAATTCCTAGTCGGGCAATTCAACAGACAGGTGGTCTCTCCTTGGAGAGTGGCGCATAAGCCACCTCGTTTGCCAAACCTATCGAGTCGGGTCTACGCACGGTTACAAGCTTTGCTCCTTTCAAATCTCCTAGGGCAGATGTGATTTATCCTATTTTGCTTCAGAAGGGATTTGATCATTTCAAACATGTTTTGAAAAAAAAAATACTTGTTTGCAGTTTCGCTATAGGGTATATTCCCAAATCCTGGCGGGATATTACGGTGAAGTTTATTCCGAAAGTGGGTCGTGCGTCGTATGAAGAAGCAAAGAGTTTCAGACCTATCAGTTTGACCTCTTTTCTTCTGAAATGCTTAGAACGCATTGTGGATCATCACATCCGTGATGTTCATCTGGCCAACGTGCCTCTTTATGTGAACCAACATGCCTACCAATCTGGTAAGTCCACTGTGACTCTTTTACACAAGGTTGTTTACGATGTTGAGAAAGCATTCGCTCAAAAGCAATCTTGTTTGGGTGTTTTCTTAGATATCGAGCGTGCCTTTGACAATGTGCCTTTCGAAGCCATATTGGAAGCCGCACGGAGTCATGGTATATCTCCAATGATTTCCAATTGTATTCACCAAGTGCTAGAAAACCGATATCTCTTCTCGACATTGCGTCTAGCAGGGATTTGGAAATTGAGTGTTTGTGGATGCCCCCAAGGGGGAGTCTTGTCACCACTTTTGTGGAATCTCGTAGCAGATACGCTATTGAGGCAACTCAATAATAGTGGTTTTCCTACTTATGGTTTTGCCGACGACTACCTAGCAATGTTAGTTGGTATGTGTATCACCACCCTTTTCGACCTGATGCAAAGCGCCCTTCAGGTAGTTGAGGGTTGGTGTCGCCAATATGGCCTTTCGGTTAATCCGAGTAAATCATCTATTGTTCTTTTCACGGAAAGGCGAAACCGTAATGGCGTTGATTCTGAAATCGATGTGATTGAACAGGTAAAGTACGTTGGAGTCATTCTTGATTCCACGCTTTCCTGGACACCTCACATTGAGTTCAGAATCAAGAAAGCTAGTATGGCCTTCGGGCAATGCCGGCGAACCTTTGGTACAACTAAGGGTCTAAAACCCAAGTATATCAAATGGATCTACAAAACTGTTGTTCGGCCAATATTGGCTTATGGATGTCTTGTGTGGTGGCAAAAGGGCGAAATGAGAACGGTCCAATCAAAGTTAGGCCATCTCCAAAGGATGTGCTTAACCTTCACGTACCCGCCCCCCAACAACTCATTTTCAAAATGCTGGAATTTCGTCAATTTTCATCCAACTTTTTTGAAGTCCCCCTTAATCGATCATAAATTGGTGCAAGTTTATTACGCCCAAGTGGTCATGTAATATCCGAAACCATTCCGGAGATATTCCGGATTTTACTGGGGTCAGGGAGTGGAGGAGGGGTCTGTATTGTCAAATGGCTAAAAGTGATTATTTCGTGTGTTATTGTGTTTGAGAGGCTCCCGCGGAACCTGTTTTAGGTGTTCCGGAGCGGCCATATCATTTGGTATATACTTCAGTCATTTTTTTCTGCCCCATTCTCTTGAAATCATGAAGTTTGATCCGTCGCACGGCATGTTTTGGATACAAACCAGAAATGTCCCCGATATCACCCCCGTGGAACCTATGCTAGATGTTCCGGGTTGGCCGTATTAGTTGATACGGACTTCAGCGTTTCTGACTTAGTCATTCGAAATCATGAAGTTTGATATGTCGCACGACATGTTTTGGATGAAAACCAGAAGTGTCCCACATGAGGCCCCCGCGGAACCTGTCACGGTAATCCGGATGGGTCAACTTATCCAAATCTGATTATCGCAATTGTGTTTTGTTGTTCGCAATGAAAATTCAGCTGAAAATCGATTGTTTAAAGACAATAGCACCAGAAATAATCATTTTAAGCCATTTCGGCACCCTCCCTGACCCCAGTACAATCCGGAATATCTCCGAAATGGTTCCGGATATTGCATGGCCACTTTGGTGTAACAAACTTGCACCAATTTATGATCGATTGAGGGCGACTTCAAAAAAATTGGATGAAAATTGACGAAATGCCAGCATTTTGAAAATGTTTATGTTTATGTTTATTTATATGTTTCATCTGACAATATGTCTTAATGAAAAAGTAATAAAAATAATAATAATAAAAAAAAACTCCTAACATTGACATTAACAGGAAAAAAAAATCTCACCATGAGTAGTCACAATACACAAGCACAATAACAATAATCAAATAATTAAAATACTAAGAATATCTTACGAACTATCATAATCAACGCTGACGTCTATTCTCCTCATGCAGCAGCCGTTCAATCCGATGTCGGAAGCTTAGGGTAGAGCAGTTAAAATCGAACACTACGTAGTAGGGTAACGGTTGAATTTTGGACCCCTAGAGGACATTGGTTTGAATTTAATTCAACATCAAACAGATTCAGAGGGTATTTACACATAATGATGATGTTAGTATGTTCGTAAAAGCCTCCACTGTCCGTTAAAAATACCCACAAGGTCATTTCTGGCTGAAAATTTGATGAAAATAACTGATTTTTGGAGCTTCAGTTTTCACTGTTTTGGACACCCCAATATATTTTGGACCCTCTTCAGAATATATTTTGGACACCCGGTGTTTAAACTCGTTTGAAACTATTTTGGAAGAATTTGTCGCTTGAATATGCTTGATCACATCCTAATTACTTGATTGACAAAGGCTGATGAGACGAACTTTGCGAATTTAATGCGCTAGAATGATAAACGTTTTTGTTTACATCTACAAGTTTCCTCAGCACCGCAATCTCTTTTTGTAAACATGATGCGACACTCGCACGGATGACGAGATTGGCAAAAAATAATTTCAAGGCAAATAAGGATATTTCCAGTGAGGAAATGATTGCTGCCCGTGCAGAGCGATCTTATTTAGCGAATGATTCTAAAAATTTCCGTCATCTCATCATTAAACCTGTGTAAGTTGTGATAATAGGACACAGGGGGTCCAAAATATATGGGGGTCCAAATTATATTGGTTACCCTACTCATTAAAGCGTGACGACATATACCGTACAGGGTCATGTAGTGCGTAATTCGTTGCTCGAGCTGGGAGATACAGAATGTTCCTAGTACGAAGGGGTCTCTCTGGAGCATATAATTGTAGTTCGGCAAGAATTCCAGGAGAATCAATTTCACCAACCAGAACTTTAGCTACAAATACTGCTTGAGCGATCGACCTCCTGTGTTCCAGCGTGTCTATACCCAGCAGCTGACAACGGTGTTCATAAGGCGGGAGGTTGTTCGGATCGTTCCAAGGCAGATGGCGCAGGGCATACCGAACAAATTTCTTCTGGATCGACTCCAATCGAGATATCCAAACTCTTTGGTACGGGCACCAGATGATCGATCCAAACTCTAACAGAGAGCGAACCAGAGAGCAGTACAGTGCTTTAAGGCAAAGTGGGTCACGAAATTCGTCGGCAATCTTGAATATGAAACCTAGTTGCCTGCTCGCTCGCGTAACTATGTCACAGTAATGGGGCCTAAAGGATAGAGCGGAGTCCAATAATATTCCGAGATCGCGAGTAACTTCCACGTGCTGAAGTGACACATTGTTGATCGTATAATCAAACAATATTGGTTTTTGCCTACGATGGAAACTGATGAAGTTGCATTTGTGCACGCTGAGTGTGACGAAGTTTCTACTGCACCATTCACTGAAGTCATTAATAAATTCCTGCAGCTGCAAACAATCTAGAAGGCATCGTACTACTACGAAAATCTTAACGTCGTCTGCGAAGAATGTGCGGCATCCATTTGGAAGCACGAACCCCACATCGTTCAGGAAAATGGAGAAGAGAAGTGGTCCCAAGTTACTACCTTGAGGAATACCCGAGCTGTTATTAAAGCAGTCGGAGTGAGCTGATCCTAATCTGACACAGAGTTTGCGATTTGTCAAGTATGATTTAAACCACTGCACCAAGCTCGACGAAACCCCAAGTTTTCCAAGCTTCGCTAGTAATATGGAGTGATCCACACGGTCAAATGCAGCCTTCAGGTCGGTGTAGATGGTGTCCACTTGCGCTCCCGATTCAATATTGCGTAGGCAAAGAGAGATGAAAGGAGCAAGGTTCGTCGAGATCGATCTTTTCGGGTAGAAGCCGTGCTGGTCCGGTGATATGTAGTTTTTGCAGTGACCAAAGAAAGCATCGTAGACGATTATCTCCAGTACTTTGGAGCAAGCACAGAGCGATGTAATCCCTCGGTAATTCTCTGCGTTCTGCTTGTCACCTTTCTTGAAAACTGGAAACATGAAAGAAGATTTCCACCGGTCCGGAAATATGCGCTGAAGCAAGGACAGATTATACAGTTTTACTAATGGCAAGATGAGCTCAGCAGTGCATTTCTTCAGGATACATGCTGGGATGTTATCTGGTCCTCCAACATTAGAATGCTTCAACTTGTTGATAGCCAAATCAACCATCTCTGGAGTAATAGTGAAGACGTTGAATGCGAAGACATTGCTAGATGTATTGCTGAGTGCCAGATCAACTTGATCATTAGTGGCGGTGGTGTCGTTGAATACTTGCTTAAAGCGGTCTGCCAGCAAGTTACTCTTGTCGAGTGCAGAATGAGCACGTCTTTCACCCAGGAAAATTTCGGCAGGAAGGCCTTCCTCATTTTTCTTGGTTTTCACGAACGACCAGAATGCCTTAGGATTACGATGGAGCCTATACTGCATGCGTCTTGTGTAGCGTTTGTAGAGATAACGATTGTAGCTGCGATAATCATTGCTTGCCAGGGCAAAGGCGCGTTTGGTGAATGCATTCTTATTTACACTATATTTCCTAAGTGCTTTGGACCTTAGCCGTTTCAACTTTCGCAAATGTCCATTACCCCATACTGGCTTGGGAGTTGGACGTCGTTGAGGAACATGATCTGCAATTATCTGACTCATTGTATGAGTAAATTCGTCAACAGCCTCATTAACACAAGAACACGTGTCGAGAAAATTCCAGTCAACTTGCGTGAGTGCTTGCGTTATGGAATCAAAATCCGCTCTGGAGAAGTCCAGAGCCAGCGCATCTTCAATATTTTCGTAGAGAATGGGAACAGAGATATTAATCGCTATTTCTAAAGCGGGATGATCAGCATCAAGATTGACCAAGGGCACCATCGCTTCGGAAACAGAACAGTCAGAGAGAGCAGCTTCATTCACCAGTAGCAAGTCAAGCATCCGAGAATTGCGATTCAAAACTGTGTTGATCTGGACCAAGCCGTGGAAGTCTAAACCATCCAAAAGGGTGCAAGTTGATACTGGCATACTAGAACGGAGTACGTCGATGCATGGTACTTCGTTTTCCTGCACGATCCACACTAAGCCAGATTGGTTGTAATCGCCACAGAGAAGAGCCAAGTCATTGTTGTCCAGTCTAGACAACACAGCACCAATGGAGTTGATGTGGTTGTCAACGTATACCATGTCAGTTTTACGATCTGGCGGTAAATACAGGGCACTAACGCTTACACTTCGACCAGATAGCTTGATTTTAACCCATAGTTGCTCAACCGAGGCGCTAACAAGAGCTGAGTCAAGGAAACAGCTAAAGCGCTTACGAACCGCAATCAGCACTCCACCGCCTCGTAGTTTATTACTATTTGACGGGTTGCGGTCATTCCGGAATGAGATGTTGGGGGTCGGGTACGTGAAGGTTAATAGCGATGTCTGGAGCGTTATCTTCAACTCCCACGGCAGCGCTCGAAGATCTCTTTGACGTTGCTCCACTACACATTCATCTCAAACAAGAAGCACTTTCTTGCACTTACCGTCTATGGGTACTCGGTCTACTAGAGGAAACTCCTGTGAACCGCACATCAACACACACCTCGTTGTTTCCACTTTTGGTGAATTGGGACAAAATTTTCCTTGCTCCAAGTGATCTTACAATTGCTTGTAATTTTCCATATAGGACATTTTCTACGAAATTCCCTTTCCGGGAAGAGTGGACATCTGGATATCTGGAAAAAAAGTATTTCAGACGGCATCGTATGTTACACTGATGGCTCCCTTCTCGAAGGTCGAGCAGGTGCTGGCGTTTATTCTCGTGAGCTAAGGCTGTATCAGTCTTACTCACTTGGTAGACACTGCACCGTTTTTCAGGCCGAAATCTTTGCTCTTATGTGCGGAGTGCAATCAGCACTTCAGCAGCACGTAATGGGCAAAGTAATATACTTCTGTTCAGATAGCCAGGCTGCTATTAAAGCACTTGCTTCGGCCAACTCCAGGTCGAAGATAGTTATCGCTTGTCGAACTCAAATCGAGGAGCTGAATTTAGCAAACGCTGTTCACCTTGTATGGGTACCTGGCCATTCTTCCATCGCTGGAAATGAATTGGCTGATGAGTTAGCTCGCTCTGGAGCTTCCCATGACTTCATTGGCCCTGAGCCAGCTATTCCGATATCGAAGTGTTGGGTAAAGCTTCAGATTCACACCTGGGCTGCTACTCAACACAGACAATACTGGAATAGTTTGGAGTCATGTCGTCAAACCAAATTGTATTGTACTGAGCCATCTCCAAGGGTGGCGAAGTATCTTACAAATCTGTCAAAGCAGAATTGCAGCATTCTGGTCAAAGCATTGACTGGCCAGTGGCCACTGCCGACTCAGCTATCACATGGCAAATATTCAGCAAGCTGATTCATTTGCATGTGACAGCTGTGAATCCGATTATGGATTGAATTTCGTATCATTTGATATGTAACTGTCCAGTTTTTGCGCAACTGCGTTTCCGAGTATTCGGTAAACACTTATTAAGTGAAACTGACTTCAGAGACCTGACTATTCAGGATATTCTGTTGTTCTTAACCCGCTGTGGTAAAGAGCTATAGGCTATCTTTCGCTTTATGCGTTATTACAGTGCCCTTTTCAGGGCGCTGTTTGAACCTATTGTGGTACGCTTATGCGTTAGTATCCTCTGCCAGGGTACTTTTCCTATTTCCCTACCTGTCCTTATCCCCATCCCTATCCTGATTTCCTTCCTTTTCCCTCAGGTGGATGATGAAATAGACTATTATTTTGGCGATGGCACAAATGGAGAATAACGTGCCTCTGGAGCCGGCCTTCTGATACCTCATACATCTAGTTGTTCAAAGTCATGGGAAGGAAAGGGTTAATTTCCTTCAGCGTAGGCGTTCATTTTCGCCTACTGAACTGACGTAGTGGTTTCCTTCATCGCTTTGGTCACCTATTTTTCCACATTTTCCGCGACGTTCAGGTGCCCATCGAAGTACTGTTTCTACCTTTTAATCATCTGACGTCCGTCCTAAGCATGATGTATCCTAGCTTTGAGCACTTTTAAAAAAATCGTTAAACAATATTGCTGATGCATAATGCAAACTTTTTTCCACGGAATAATAGCTAGTTTTTTTTAATTATCACCCAAATGCATTACAATGTTTGGTGTCTACACGGTACAGTGTTTGAGAACCATTTTCTTATTTCACTATACTGCCGTGAATCGCATATCAGTCCCATCTTTGCTGGATTTCCTATGCAAATGGGACAGATATGCGATTCACGGCAGTATACTTGCACTGAAAAAATAGCAACTTTAAGCCTGCAAAATAAACAGATCAATATTAAACAAGCAATAGTTAAATACAAAGGTAAATGAAGGTTGATGTGGAAGGTAAATAAAACTCATTCCACATGGTCCGTTAAATAAAATAAATATATTTCATAATAACTACTAACGTTACAATCGGGCGTTTACACAATCATTTCCATTGTTTGCAATGGCTTTTGTTATTTTTGGAAACTTACGTCGAAAATAAAACGCCGAAGGCAGCTACAGATCACATCATTTTGGAAATGACTACTCTAGGAAGCTTCATGGTGTCTCTTCTATATTATGCATTATAACACGTTCTCTCCTGTATTTTCCACCCAAATTGGAGACCGTTCATTCGAGATTTGATGTTTTTTTTTTGTTTTATTTGTAACTCTATTTGATGATCATTTGTAAGTGAATGAAAGGAAAACAATAACTAATTCTGTTCGGCTATAATACCAATGGCGCTGCCTTCGATTTTTTTACTGTATAAAAATTTGGTATTTTGCTATCATAATATGCTATCACTACTAATAATGGTTAATATTGTTTGTTTGCTTGTGAATATATTGTAATGCGTGGTACTAATGTGTAAGTCATAATTTGCTACGTTTATCTCGTGGTAGGTAATAATTTCTCACATTGCCATTCTATCGAATATTCCTGCGATGTTGCAATGGATTTGTTGATCTTATGTTACGTTTTCAGAATATCCCTACAATTGTGTATTCAAACTTTTTTCTCTAAATTTCTGGGTTTACTGCTAGTTTGGTATACTTTAATAATTGTACAGTATGGTTTGTATCATTTGGTATATGGTTTCACTATGATACGGTAACGGTTAGCATTCTTTAGCGAGAGATTCTATTCTGGTTTTGGTTCTAGGAGATGGGGAATACTGTTTTTATCGGTAACTATGCGATGAACCGGAGACATCATGTTTTGGTGAAGATCTTGCTGTTGTTGTTGTTGTTGTTGTTGTTGTTGCTGTTGCTGCTGCTGCTGTTGTTGAATAGCATGATCCTGGGCCATTCGTTCAGCATTTTGAATGAAGCGTTCCGCCAAGTTCCGAGTTTCGTGATCTGTACGCTCGTGCTGTAGAACTCGATCCATTTCGATACGGTCACGATCGTCCAATTCATGAATCAGGCGTGCACCTTGGCCTTGATCAATGATGCCATCAGACATGTGCACGCTTCCGGTACTGGCATTGATTATCATCGTCCGGTTTGTAGGTATTCCATGGTCTTGACTGGAGCTGGTCATTCCAGGCGATAGGTTATGACTGTTACTGATGTCCGGCGAAGAAATGTGGGATACGGATGATATTGTTTCGGACATATGAAGCTCTGGCACATATCTGAAAAAATAAAGCGTTTGTTTTTCTTCAGTTTAGAAACAGACATGATCTAACTAGCAAGAACCGTTTGACAAAACAGAATTTTTCGATAACGAAAAACGGAAGGTGATCTGGGATAGCACTTTGTAGGTAGCTTTCAAAATGGTTATCGCTCACAACTTCTCAAATTCCAAACAGTCGCTCTTTTGTGGTTGAAGTCAGTGCTTCGTGGTGAATATCAATTGGCATTTTTCGAAGGTAGTCCCTGACATTTACCTTAAATATTCGGAAAAGAGTGGTTTTTCGGTGACTTTCTTGTAGAACTGCACAAGTTTTTCATATAACATATTCTCAAATTCAGCTTCTAAAATGAGCTGTAGGTGGTTGAATTTAGATATGATGGAAAGACATTTTTAGCACTGATTGAAGCAGAGTGGCGCATGACGAGGAAGACGAAACTCGGAAGAACGAACCCAAGCAATAAGGCGGATGACCACGTTGAAGCTAGTTCGTAATAGCTCTGATGAGTACGCATTAAGGTGGCCCACACTTATATGAAAAACAAAAATTTTGAAAAATGCTAAGTCTTACCTCCTAAATCAGTTGTTTTGGACTCCCAGAAGCTACGTTCAAAATTTGAGCAAAATCGGTTGAGCCTAAGGGGGCGCTCAAAACGCTTGAAGTTTATATGGGAAAACTTGGCCAAATGTATGCAGAAATTTTATGTTTTCGAATTTTGCCGCTAGGTGGCGCTGTAAGCGTTCAATAATCAAACCCTTTGGTATTTTTGTAGGTGACTATATGCCAAACAACTTTGTCGAAGACCGCAAAGTGATCCAACGTCTGTGAAAAAAGTTATACCCTACACACCAAATTTCGATTTTTTCATCCAGCAAAATGAATTGCTGGAATGTTATCAGCAAACTATAGTTTGCCGAAAATTCAGTATTGATAGCTGAAAAGTCAGCAAAATTATAAATTGCTGAACATCAGCAAAAGAGTTGTCAAACACTTTGAATTTTTCTAGGCATTTTTCTCGACACATTTTGAGCGCCCATGTCCGAGGCACTGAGGAAGCAGGAGGACGAGAAAACTCATCCGAAAAAGTTATAATTTTCATCGAGATTGACATTGAAATGGTGTGCACCACTTCAGGAGTTAGCCCACATTGAATTTACTTACCTCTGATTACCGAAAACCTAATTAAAACGAAAACTTCTACCAATATTTTTTTCGGTTGGAAAGAAAAAAAAAACAAAAAAATTCAGCCGGACTCGAGCTCGGATAAAATTGCTGAATGACCAGCAAAACAAGCTGTCAAAATGCATTACCGAAAAATCAGCAAGAAATATTTTACTGGATGAATTACTGATTTCACAGCATGTCAAAAACCAGCAAAATTTTGCTGGTTTTCAGCGAATTAAAAATAGTGTGTAGGAAAAGTGAGGATAAACTTTATTGTTATTTTTCCAATACATGTAAAGGAATAATATCAATAATGAAATTTTAATACTTTGCCTCACTTTGCCTAGGGTATAACTTTTTTCACAGACGTTGGATCACTTTGCGGTCTTCGACAAAGTTGTTTGGCGTATAGTCACCTACAATAATACCAAAGGGTTTGATTATTGAACGCTTACAGCACCACCTAGCGGCAAAATTCGAAAACCTAAAATTTCTGCATACATTTGGCCTAGTTTTCCCATATAAACTTCAAGCGTTTTGAGCGCCCCCTTAGGCTCAACCGATTTTGCTCAAATTTTGAACGTAGCTTCTGGAAGTCCAAAACAACTGATTTAGGAGGTAAGACTTGGCATTTTTCAAAATTTTTGTTTTTCATATAAGTGTGGGCCACCCTAGTACGCATTTACGACCGTCAGCGGCAGCTAGGATTCATAAATGTTTGATTTTGGAGCAACCTCTCACATGGCGCCCAACAAGGAATGATTCGATTCGCTGGATGAGATCATCACCGATGACGTGCTGGCAAGCGGGACAGAGACGAAAAGCGCTGGTCCCGATGAATTCGTGAATATCATAACCCTCAACAATACGCTGCTGTTTCTTGATCATGAAACGAACCTGTTCTCTCGTTTTCAAAATTTCCCTTCACCGGGCCACATCCGCGGGCGGCAGAGTAAATAAAGTGGTCCTTTCAGTTCACCGGGCCGGGACCGTGCCGGGCCCCTACCTTGTCCCGGGCATCGATTTCTTTCTAACGAAATCTAGCGTAGCTAGCTTTTTATTTTTCTTTTTGTTTTGTTTCTTACTCTCCTAAACAAATGCTAGAAAGAGAAGGATGCAAGAGGTCCCCTCTTTCATCTCACTCTATCTCGTGTTTATCAATGGAAATAAGCGAGAGAGAAAAAAAAACTAGCCACGCCAATTGGCCCGACCGAGCCCCGGCACGGTGTGATGTTAAACAAGCCATAGTAATCGCATGTAATAAATTGATGACCGGGGCCCGAAACGTTCCCCGCCCGGTGTAATGGGAATAGCCCTTAACCCCTTCCCGCCCACCAGACGTGCCAACTTGGTCAAATTATTGGGGGGGCAAAGCCAGGTTTTACTGATTTTTTGTATGGGAAAATCGAAAAATCGTCAAATATTGGGGGGGCAAACCATGCTTGCCCCCCCCTAAGTTGGCGCCTATGCCGCCCACGACTTCTTTCAAAGTTTTGAATGCTAATAGGGGTTGTGTGCTAGTAGTGGACCCTGCGCCTATAGCACAAGTTTACAAAATAAAACGAAAGTCGTGAACTTCTGTCAACGACCAAAATTTTTGAAGCACAATTTAGTGCTGATTTCGAAACCGACCTTCAAAAAATTTTAAGTAGAACAGTTTTTGAGTTTTAGCTCAATATCGAGTTTTGCAACTTTTCAAAATATCTAATTTACTAAAATCCAAAAATATTGTGTTTTGTTCCACCAATTTTAAATCTTTTTCCATAAATTTAAAGCTGAATACAATACCATTCGATCATCTGAATACAGGTTTTGCGTCAGATTTATGAAATTCAAGATATTGGCGAGTTTTAGGGACGATCTACTTAAATTTTAGCAAAATTCCCAAAAAATTTTGAAGAAATGAATTTTTTTCAATAAGAAAAAACTAACTTAAAAATTCTTTCTCGACGTCAATTTGACATATCATATGTAAGCAAGTTACAGTAAAAATTTCAGCTCAATCGGAGCATTGATTACGGAGAATGAGATGTTTGAAGTGAGTTACTTTGCTTAAAAATAGAACAAAAATCGATTTCAAATCATCAACCTTGTATGGAAAGTCGAAAAAATTTCCGCTCTACTGTAATTTTTTTCCTTCGCGTTTTCGAACTCAGGGCATGATTCTACACCAAAAATGATCATCAGCTTACCGAGTTCAAAAATGCTGTAAACTAGTGTAGTGGACCCCCTTCAGAAAAACTCAAATATAAATGCCCAAATCAACTGTTTCCAGCCAACTTCCACCGGGGGAACATCAATTACATTGCTACACAGCAGTTCCTGGCAAACAAATGATCCAGTGGCCGCAATAATCGGTTATTTTAACTATTTAATGAATGTAAACACTCAAAAGGGTCCACAATACGCACACTCAGGGAGGGTCCACTATAGGCACCGTCGGCGGCGTGACAGCTTACATGGAAATCAAATGGGGGGTCCACTATAGGCGCCAAGATATTTGTAAATAATCCTATAATGGACCCCGGTGGTGTCCATTATAGGCAACATCGATGCGTATTTTCAAATGCGTATTGCACTGGAATAATATATTATTGTTGTATGTTTGACGGTCTTAACATAAAGAGGGGACGTGGAACTTGTTAAAAAACAATCCACTGCCTTAACATAGCTAAAAAGCCGCAGAAGTAAATTTCGATGGCTTAGGGGGTCCACTACTAGTACCCAAACCCTAAATGCTTTGAATAAAAAGTGGTCGAACAAAAGTTGTTAGGAATCACTTTAATTTATCAAATTCGTAAAAAAAAGTTTTTAATTGTTTTTTTAATAGTTATTGATTGTTTATCAATAGTTTCACTATTGAACAAATAATTAGTGTACAAGTACTCTAATAAGCTTATAACATCTTCCCAAACGCTTTTATAACATATTGAAGTGAACTGGTTTAGGTAGGATTCGCCAAAAACTGATAGTGCTCTACAGACACCATGAACGTTAAAGGGTTAAACCGGATAACGAACATCTGTACAGCATGTTCGCCTGTTGCTCATGATTCTTGTTGCAGCGACACGTTTGTGTGGGACAAATTCGGCCTATGCTGTGGGTCTATGGTTACGAGAAAACAGAATGACAGTTACTAAAACATACGCATATAATCACAACATCAACAAATCATTTACAGATTCCGCTTTTGTCAATGTTTACGCTTTTCGGACGAACATTTGCTTCTATTCCCACAAAGGTCACTTAAAAGTTCACTTTCAATATTCTCCAATCAGCAAGTGAGGTGTACCTTTCTATGGTGCACGTTAGTAATCCTACATTATAGAGATCTGCGGAGGCGGCCATTGTGAGCCAATCGTGCAGAGAGCTGTCAAAGTGTGAGCCAAATGAACATGCTTATCGTTCGTAGGAAGGCGTCGTTTGAATGGTATTGCAATCGGAACTAAATAAATAAAAATTATTTATTTTTAATATCGAGAAATTGGCGGCATATGTATGTTTAGTAAAAAGATAAAAATTTATTAATTCTGCTTTCAAAAGCTCATGCTTATGACGACACTTTTGTTGCTGAACTTGTCGAAAAAACTTCCATTGCTGCTTCTTGCTTCACTTCTGCCGATATGATAAGCGTAACACTTTTGCATTGAATTTCAGATTTTTCTTCGATTGCTCCGCTATTTCAACAAAAAATTGAAAAAAAAATTCTACCATAATTAGAAAATGTAAACAAAACAACTTGCACCACAACGAAATCACGCAAAAAGTTCGAACATCTATTGCGATTTTTTTTTCGACTTAGACTTTGATGCGATAAATTTCGTCGTACTCATATTTCGCTTTCGATTTCGCTGTCAATCTCAGTCGCAGGGTTTTTGCAACTCGCCCGATAATGTGACAGTTTTCGCCGGCCGTCTCAATGTTTACCATTAAAGTCTTTTGTTCTCGGTCCACCAGCTGATCATGTTTACACAACAAAACCAGCTGGTTCACCGATGTTTACGTTCATCCTTATTGTTCTCGGCTACCAGCTGTTTATGTTTTCATAACAAAATCAGCTGGTTTCGCCTGAATCGGGGAAAGAAGGCGCAAATGTGTCATAAATGTTAGGTTAGTACCATATTAGGGCGAGTTCAATTTCGTCGCCAAAGTCTGATTATTCGTAAAAAATACAATACACTGAAAAACAAGAGAACCCAAATTTGAGTATTTTTAAACTCACTTTTGAGTTCTTTTTTGCATCCTGTTTCATTCGCTCTCTTTATTGTTGTCAGAGAGTGAATAGCAAAACAACCCAACTTTGAGAGTTCGATGCGGGAAGCCAAAATTGAGTAAGTGGCACAGTACCGAAAGTTGAGTAATTTTAACTGACGGTTGAGTAAAAAGAACCTTGACTTTGGGTACTTTGGCCGTATACGCCTAAATGCAAACTACCTACCTAAACATCGACTCCAGCAACTCAAAATAGGCTCCTAAAGTCCTATCGAGTTTCTTGTTTTAAACCACAATATATGGTTCAAGAGTACATATTTACTCAATTTTTGACGTTTTTATTAACCGTAGTTGAAAATATATAATTTTTATTTGTTTAGCCTTTTGTCTCGTCCCTAGCTTATAACACATACTTTGAGTAATTTTTTTTCACCGTGTATGTCAGATAGGAACATTTTTGAAATCCCAGTGCGAAAAATGTCGAGCTCAGTCACACAAGGTAGACCTCAAATGTCAAAGTAGAACTATTTACCATATTACTTATTTCGAATTTTCTCATTATTCCTTTGTTTTTCAAGTTCGAGTAAAGTACAATTTCGATTAGAATACCATGCTTGATCGTATTATTCAATATAAGCGATATTTCGTCTTTAATTTTAGGACCCTATTGGCTGCCCGCACGCAACCTCGAAGTTGGGTGGAATGAACTCACTTTTGGGTACTTTCGTTTTTCCGTGTAGCTTTGTGGTAAGTGTTGGAAGCTGTTGTATTGAGCTTTGCAAGGATTTCGCGACGATCGTGCAAATGTTCAATTCTTGACAGCACAATGTTCACACATCCAACAACAAAGGAAATAGTGCATAAACAAACCGATTAGTCGAAACACCACCCCAAAATAACGCTCCGTTACTGGAAAACTGTAGCGGCGACATCAACCAATGTATGCTGAAACCGGTGTGCATATTTTGTGGTGGGACACTTTTGTTTGCCTGTGCGTCGTATTTGGCGCAAGATCGTCAATAAACAAAACAAACAGCGTTGCCGAATCGACGTATGCAACTTCCGCTCATCTCTATGTAGAGGATTTCTAGTGCACGTTCGGTATAGTATACCGCATTTAGTTCACTACTGGACTGCGAACTGCGACATTATAAGTGCGAAAACGTAAATAAAAATGCGCGATTGCATCAAATCAGGTTGATGTCTTCGGCGCACTATTTCTTCAATCTATAGAGAACAAGTGCTCTGAAGACACCGAGTTGATTTGATGCAATCGCGCACTTTTATTAGCGTTTTCCCACTCGTGAAAACTAGTGCGATAGTCCAGTGGTGAACTAAATGCGCTATACTAGATTTGTAATAATTAGTTGTATTTTTGTATGATGAGAACACAGACAAACAGACGTAACACTCTAATAATTCACATCGTACACCGTTTTAACGGTCTTTTTCAAAATTTGATAGTTGGCCAACTGCCCAACCGTGGCGCTCGCATAGTTTTTGTTCGAGTTTGATGTTTGCTCACTACCGCCACCTAGTTGATGGTCGGCCAAATTTAGTTCTTTTAGCATTGGGCGAATATGTTTCCGTGACTATGATTCGAATCGAAAATCGTTCGAAGTGTTACGTCTGTTTGTCTGTGATGAGAAGGTGAATTCTCCGTATCTATTATGAAATGGTTTAAAAAAAGCGTTGCAAACTGTTGCTGGTGTGAATAAAACTGTGTTGTTAAAGTTACAAGAAATGGAGAACACAGTTACCCAAAGCTTCGTTCAAACAGCATCAATTTAAGCAAGGAGTCATAATATCCACGCTTTTTGAACCATTTCATAGCAGAAACGGAGAATTTACCTTCTCGCCATACAAAAATTCAGCTCATTACTATAAATCTAGTACTTCATCGGACACTATCGATGGCTATTGAGGTGGAAAAAGATCAAAATGAATGTTTAGTTTTCGAGCTGTTAATGAGGAAACACAATTTAACGGTTGACAAGAGCTATCCGTTAACCGTTAAATTGCCTTCACCTTTCAACAATTCGAAAGTAAAAAGTTCAAATTGAACTTCTTCCCCCACAATAGGAAGGTACACCTAACTTACTAATTGATGAACATTGGTAGTGAATTTTTGAGGGATCGTGATCTATGTGGGAATGAAAGCAAAACTTCGTCCGAAATTCATTAACACTTAACAGCAAGCGTGCGCTTCTTCTTCTTCATTATGGCTCTACGTCCGCACTGGGCTGGGACTTGGCCTAGCTCTCTTCACGGAGAAAAAAGATTAGTAGATACAAACAAATCCTAGTTCATTTGAACTAAAATAACAGGTTGAAATTTGCACAAACATAATTTTGGTGGAAGTTAACGAAGCACGTATGTAAATACAAACTTACATTTTAGGTTGTTTTTTTCTCAGGAAATTTGTAGAACATAACAAAGCTTGGTTAGAAGCAACCAACATTTTGGTTGCTGGGTTTGACAGCAACAAAACCAACAAACAGGCTTGGTAATTTCAAACTAAGAAGAACTGTTTGCAGTTACCAATTATTAGTTTGATGTAAACAAATGTATTGCTATATTCAACCTTGAGTTTTGCTTGTAAATGTGATGTTTATTTACCTGTATTTTTCATGTATTTTCACAAAAATAAAAATGCTGCTAGAATGTGTTTAAATAATTTTAATGAGTACCTCAAAACATATGTTACATACGGAATTATTATAATAGAATGCAGTTCAGTTACAGCAGCAAGGATTCGCTAGTTGGTTTCTTCTCCTTGGTTTTTCATTAAAAACCACGTTGAAAACGATACTGATCTACGGAAGTTCAATCCATTGGAGCTTTCACCATTCTGTAGGAGGGCCAGTAAAAAAAGCTTGATTAAAAGAGAATCAGTTATTTTTCCATTTATATTACCTTTGCCAAAGAAAAACCGATGTCGTGACTCCTCGCAACACTTAGCCATTTTTCTGGTTTCTAGATCCTCGGTACCGCAAAATCTGAAACTATACGGTGATTATGCAGTGAGAATCACCAACGAGCGAGAATAATGTTAAAACTTACCTGGAAACCGATTCGTATGAAAATGTTTAACAGTTGTTTGCAAATTAATGCAATCTAATGCAATGCAAATGGCGATGTTTATGCAATGAACACCGAGCCGGCGATGGGCTGTTGATGACAGAATCGAACAATCTAAGAATTTGGTAATTTCAAACCAAAAACGGCATCAGTTTTCCTCCAACCAAAATTTTAGTTTAACTCGATGGGCTGATTTGGTTGAATCGTCCTAAAGTTTTAGCTTGTTCCTTGGTTTGGCATTAACAATTAAAGAACCTGACATTTGATAAAAACAAACTACAGTTTTATCGAAGATAACTATAAACTTGGTTGAAACAACATATGACTCATATTGTTTGCTTATGGTAGAAACAACCAATCAACATGATTGATGGCAACCAAATTAGTGGCTTTGAATTAATAAAATGTTACTTGATGTCAACCAAATGTTAATTTTGATGAGCAACAAATATTTTGGTTGTTTCAAGCTGCTCTGATTTTTCTCCGTGTTCAACTTAGTGTTCTTTGAGCACTTCCACAGTTATTAATTGAAGGGCTTTCTTTGTCTGCCATTGCATGAATTTGTACATTGTGAGGCAAGCACAATGGGAGTCGAGAGAATTTTCCCAACCAGAACGGGAATCGAACCCGCCGTCTCCGGTTTGGCGATCCATAGCCTCCATAGCCATATCGTTAATAATTACACTAGTTTACAGCATTTTTGAACTCGGCAAGCTGATAATCGTTTTTAGTGTAGAATCATGCCCTGAGTTCGAAAACGCGAAGGAAAAAAATTACAGTAGAGCGGAAATTTTTTCGACTTTCCATACAAGGTTGATGATTTGAAATCGATTTTTGTTCTATTTTTAAGAAAAGTCGCTTACTTCACACATCTCATTCTCCATAATCAATGCTCCGATTGAGCTGAATTTTTTACTGTAACTCGCCTACATATGATATGTCAAATAAACGATAAGAAAGAATTTGCAAATTGTTTTTTTTTCTTATTGAAAAAAATAAATGTCTTCATATATTTTTGGAAAATTTGCTAAAATTTAAGGAGATCGTCCCCAAAGCTTGCCAATATCTTGACTTCAATCAAACTGACGTAAAACCTGGATTCAGATGATTGAATGGTATTATATTCAGCTTTAAATTTATGGAAAAAGATTTAAAATTGGTTGAACAAAACGCAAGATATTTGAATTTTATTAAATTCCATATTTTAAAAAGTGCTAAAACTCGATATTGAGCTGAAACTCAAAAACTGTTCTAGGTACTTTAATTTTTTTAAGCACGGTTTCTAAATCAGCGCTAAACTATGCTTCCAAAATTTTGGTCGTAGACAGAAGTTCACGACTTTCGTTTTAACAGTAATAAGCTAGCGTTTCCAAGCAGATCGTTGTCTCGGAATATATGCGAAGAACAAAATGCAGGACGAAGATTTTACCTTGCATGAGGGAAAAGAAATAATGGTTTGAATCGATATGCGGATGTCTTAGGCTACTGTCAATTATGTGCGGCGAATACAGAAAAACAATTGTATTTACCTGAAATTACAGGGTTGTACTGTTGAATTGTTGAACGTTTCTCGAGTTTGGGAAGCAATCTGGACTACCGTGTGGTCTCCCGTATCCTGCGGTGCACTGCTGGCCACACTTGATCCCCCCATCTGTGGCGAAGGGATCTCTCCGATCGCTACGCTGTTGATAGTGGCACTGACGCTGCTGGCGTTGATTCTGTTTTCCCGATGGACCCGATTGTTATGCCGGATAAGGTAACTATCTCGAATGAAGGTACGGCCACACAGCCGGCACTCGAAGTTCTGCCCGGCTGAATGGGTTCGAATGTGGATAGCGAACTGAGACTTGCTGGTGAAGGTCATAGAACAGCGATCGCAATTCAATGGCTTCTCCGAAACGTGGGACCAACTATGTGATAGAGGGGATATTGTTACAATTGTGTTAGGAAGGTGATGTATTATTACACAGCGCAACATTTTTTTGTCTCAAGAGCAAACTTATGTGTCTCCGAAGGATTTTGGGCCGCTGAATCCGAATCCGGGCTCAGATTTGCTCTAACACGTCACAATTTTGAGCTATACCTCAATTTATAGGGCAAAATATGCGATTTTGGGCTTTTTTGACTGCAAGCCATTAAGCTTGGAAATATTTTTTTTAAGCAATCAAAAGGTTAATTGGACAATTCAGTAATAAATTTTGAAAACGACGTATAATCAATGGTGTAGCATTGATTATACGTCGTTTTCAAAATTTGTTACTGAATTAACATCTAAATTAACGATCCATGCAAAATATTTCGTTTTACCTAATCAAATTTGATAGATTTACGCATTTTATGTCAGTATGAAAACTTGCATGCAACTTTTGGAGGATGACTTGTATGGGAAATATCACACCTAACATAAATCGCCTAAAACTATCAAATTCGATTTGGTAAAACGAAATATTTTGCATGAGTCGTTAGTTTAGATGTCAATTGACCAATTAACCTTTTGATTGTTTAAAAAATATTTCCTTACTTAATGGCTTGCAGTCAAAAAAGCTCAAAATCGCATATTTTGCGCTATAAATTGAGGTATAGCTCAAAACTGTGACGTGTTAGAGCAAATCTGAGCCCGGATTCGGATTCAGCGGCCCAAAATCCTTCGGAGACACATAAGTTTGCTCTTGAGACAGACAAAAAGTTAATTTTTGTTACGCTGTGTTATCGATACCAACCGATGTGCTGTTACATAGCTCTTCACGGCAAAGGTTTTATTGCAGATATCGCAAGCGTAAGGTCGTTCGCCTGTATGAATAGAAATTTGTGAGTCTGTGTAATCAATTGATATAAAGGACATTTGGCAAAATGAACATTAGGCATGAAGATGAAGGTTTGATTATGCCTGTCAAATGTCTCGCTCCTAAAATATGTTTGTATAAAACAGAAATTACTTCGACTTACCTGTATGAATACGTTTGTGAATATTCAATGTAGATCTTTGGGAAAACCGTTTCAGACATGTTGCACATTCGAATGGTCTCTCTCCTGAAATTATACGGTAGATGAATGCTCAGAAATAAAACTCCTCGTAATTTTAGTGCTCAATTCTTTGCTTACCAGTATGAGACCTTATATGGATATCAAGATAAGGTTTCCGACAAAACGTTGCTGGGCAATGCTCGCAAGTAAAAGGCCGATGGTTAGCTAAGAGTATTGATAAAAAAGAAACATTACGTTAGGTATTTTTTACACTTTGTTTATAAATAGTGCCTTGAAGCGTTTACGCACTGCTGATTTTTTCATTGTATCAACATTCTATTGCCAATTCTCCAAACTACATCTCAAATGCAACGTGCATAAATATAAACGGGGTTCTTATTACCGTTACTAAATTTTAATTACTGACAAACTGACGTCTCACTCTACTTACTTCTCATCGTTCATCTTTTTAACAATTAGTTCACATATGCTGTTGTTCGCAAAGCGCTCGCTTACGGCGCTTGCATCGTTTTTGCTCCTATTTGATACCTAGCGAGCGCTTTGTGAAGGACAGGGTGACAAGCCCTGGGCGATTATGTTTTTGTGACGATGATTTTAATCGCTATTTGTTTAAGTGGTAAATCAGTTTGTCTGTGCTTCAAACACATTACAATGATTAGTAAATGCTAGAAATGGCGACAAGCAACTTTGCACGTAATTATCAGCATTGTAACAAGCGATGGATATGGAAGAATCAAGTATTCAATAACAGGAAAAAGTATACTAACGGTCATGAACACGTTTGTGAATGTTAAGAGTTGATTTCTGTGAAAACCTATAAACAAGAAACGAAATTGCGTTTAAATGGCTGGATTTGAAACTCTTTCAACTAGTATGGGCATAGCACCTTTTATCGCAACCTTCCCTGTCACAAGCGAAAGGACGTTCACCGGAGTGGGTTCGAAGATGGATTTCTAAATACGGTTTTCGGCCGAAAGATGCACTACACTGATTACACTGGAACGGTTTATGAATGCTCCAATATCCTGGAACAATAGTCGAAAGAACAGAAAGAATACGAGAGAAACGTAATTAGTTGCTTGTCACCATTAGTTAGCCATCAGTTAGAAATACGTTAAAAAGTTTTTCACTAATTCAATTTGGACATATTGTGTATTGAATAATGCATTAAACAAAAATTAATTTATTGCCTATTAAAGTTTTGTTAAGATCAGTTATAACTTGAACGGAAAAAATAACTTAAACTTTTGAAGTAATACATCTAATTGTGTCGGGAACACTCATGGTTCTACTTACTCATATGAATTTTCTTGTGTGTATTTAAAGAAGATTTCTGACTAAAGCGTTTGAGACACACATCGCAACCGAAGGGTCGTTCACCTGTAACGCAAAAAAATCTTGATTGAGACAGTGTTCTTGTCATTCAAATGTGTTATTGTTACCTGTGTGGGTCCGCATATGAACTTCAAGATAAGGTTTCCTACAAAATGCAGCCTCACATACCTAGAATAAAAATTAACTGTTACTGTTGAATGCTCAGTTATAAAAAAAAAATAACAATATCCTATAGTATTTACTGCCTGTAACTACAAATCAGTCTCATATTCAAAAATCGCAATAAAAATATGAAGCATTTTCATATGACTGTTTGGAAAAAAAACTAAAATGTACATTTATAGATCCATAACTTTATATGTGAACCATTGATGTAAAAGGTTGACAATAGCAAAAAAATCAATCCAATGTAGTAAAAATGACAACACGAAGATAATGTGATTGATAAACAGGAAAGCATGTATCGGAACGATATGCGGTGGTTTTATGAAACTGTCAAACTTTTGCGTGGCAGAACACTGTACCAGCTTCCACCATGTGCAATGACCAGAAAGAAAATTTGCTGATAGACGATGCCATGGGAGTGAATGATGGCACTAGTTTACGAGGTAAAACGAAAGTCGTGAAAATTGTTCGTATATAATCATGTCTTGATTTCGAAATCGTGCTCCAATAAAATTTAAGTGGAATAGTTTGAGTTACAGTTGAAATTATAGTTAAACACTTTTTTAAAAATTCTGAGTTTACCTATTAACCCTCTAATACCCAAATTTTTGATTTTGATCTAAATATCATTTTTCGTCATCTAAAATGGATTTAAACATGTTTTGGAAGATGATTCTTTTTATTTCTCGATTTCGTGAATTTCAGTTTTTGATTTTTCTAATTTTTATTTTTGAACATCCCCACACTTTTATATTTTTCCTGGAAGCCTATTTGGGGTACGGATTTTTTGAGATGAAAACATTTTGAGGTTTTATAATTATTGTTGAAATATTATTGTTTTAATTTTTTTTCACAGAAAATTTTATTTTGCGTGTAATTTTAAGGAAAATAATTTTAGAGTGTATTCGATTCCCTTAAACTATTAAACAAGGATAGAATGATTTGGGAAAAATTTAAAATATGTTAATTGTAGCGATTCAATACAAAATAAACAATGACTTCTAAAAGGTTACTAAAACATCAATTTTTCAATGATTTTTAAAAAATGTAAATACGCTTTAAAATACACCAAAAACCATTTTGAGATAAACAGAACAGTCCTAAATATCAGCCAAAAATATAAAAAAATTGATTTTCCACGAAACAAAAATTACAAAAATACTCAAACTATACCCCGTCTAAAGGCGGGATTGGGTATTAGAGGGTTAAAATTCAAATATTTTCCGTTGAAGTGACCAAATTTTAATTTTTTTTTTAAGAAAAGAATTCACACCTAGGGTTACCATATTGTTCACACATGAAAAGAGTACATTCAAGAATTCTGATAAAAGAGTATTAAAGAGTACAGTAATCGATTAAATATTGATTTTTTTCGAATAAATACTGTTTGACACGCTTGAAGTTTTTGATATTTAAATTCTGTAAACCATACTTGACACCTAAAGGTAGATAAATTTACTAACGAAGTGAAAAACTAAAGTTGTGTCTACTTAATGTATCACTGGATAGTTATTACATCAGTTTCTAATCTCACATTGTTTCAGTATTCATGCCAACTATTGACCAATCCAAATACTTGTGTGTTAGTGATTTGTTTTCCAATTCTTTCGTTAAGAATTCGCGAGAACTGCCATTTTTTTTGTTCTCCCGTAAATGGATTTCGTGCAATAGGTTTCGTAAGACTTTTTGTGAAACATACCTAGTGTGATGGTTAAAACACGTGACGCTTACGCCGAGGACCTAGGATCGAAATACAATCCCGACAAACTCGCAAAATGTGAGTTCTTTCTTCGGAAGGGCTAAAATTTCGTTAATACAGATTACAAACATTTTTAAAGAACTCAGTGGAAAATGTAACTCACTGCTTCGTTCAAGACGTTTTTAAAGATTGAGCATGTTTTCAAAAGCTAACATATTACAGAAACGAAATACTTTCGTTATTAATTACCCTTCCGATTATTGCACGTCAAAGTGAAGCCATTTTTGCAAAACAAATTAATAAACGACAGTTTTAACAACATTTTTCAGCAGGGAGCAAATCATATTCTGAATGAATTTGTGTGATTTCGATGGAAGAATATAGTACCGTAAGGTGCCCATATTTCGTGCACTTAAGAATTCCCAAAGGTTAATTAACTGCAGAAATTTTACCATAAAGTATATCATTATTTTCTTTTTTTTTTTCAAAGTGATTACGGCGGTAGCAACACTGTGCTTATGTTCTACACCGCACCCTTTCCCTAGATTTGCTTCTAGGAGCCTCTATTTTTGTTTCAACACACAGAAGTACGTAGGCGTGTGTGGCCCAAGTCGACACTGTTTGGTCTGCGTTGAACAAAAATAGTTTTACTAAAAGTTTCCCCTTTTTTTCTTTTTGTCAATTGGTTTTTTAGTATGATCCATGTAATTAGTTAGGTTATTGTCAATTTGTCAGTTATTCGAAGTAGATCTCCAAGGTAACAGTCAATTAAGTCATTCTGAACTGTTCTATTATAGCAGCTTTAGTCTTTGCTTTATTGAAGTGTAGTTTTATTGGAAATATGCTGAATGTCGTTATTGAAAAGATACGTCTAGAACTGTGTCCTGCTAGTTGTTCCGTCATGCACATACGTCATGTCTTAATAATACCTAGGAGATTAACGAAAACACGTATGTTCGGTCAGATGACCACTGCGTAGAAAGTCAAGCAAAATAGGTTTCTTTATTGTCAGTTGTTATGTAAGCCTCGCTTGAAGCACTGCCCGTGAGAACGCTGTCATCTGTACACCAACTAATCCGTATCTTCGTACACAGCTAAATACTGTACTGTCAACCGGCGAAAAGCCTACGGGTAAACATTAAAAAAATGAATAATAATGCTGTCTAGCGCAATGTTTCCTATCGGCCATTATTGTAGTCTAGTCCCAACTGCAAGCTTTTTTCCAATCTCAGCGTCAATTATCTTCTATATACTTCTAGACAGATTCATCGAATCAGTTGAACCCGTATGTTAAAATGGGTCTGTGTCATTTGGCATAAAGTCATTTGGCATAAAGCCGTTTGGCATAAGGTCACTTGGCATAAAGTCATTTGGCATAACGGTCATTTGGCATAATGGACACTTGGCATAATAAAGAAGGGTGCATTTCGGTTATGCCAAATGTCCATTATGCCAAATGACCGTTATGCCAAATGTCTTTATGCCAAATGACCTTATGCCAAACGACCTTATGCCAAATGACTTTATGCCAAATGTCTCGCTCCCTGTTAAAATATAGTCGATTCTGTGTCAAATTGTTTTCTTGATTTTTACTTCTTCTTTACTACTTTTGTGTCCTTAAAATGTCATCGGTCCAAAACCTACACTCAGAAATAAAAGTATACACGGAATTACTATTATTTATGCATTTTGTATCCGCATCTCTCTCACTCTCTTTCTGTTTTCATGCTATCTGCCGTTTAGCCTGGGTTGAAGAGAAGTGTTTCGTCAACCCAGGCGAAGCACCAGATAGCATGAAAACAGAAAGAGAGTGAGAGAGATGCGGATACAAAATGCATAAATAATAGTAATTCCGTGTATACTTTTATTTCTGAGTGTACAGAAACATGTAACTGAACTTCTGATATTTTTTCTGTTGGTGTCATAACATCATCTAAGAGATAAACAAAAATTGCTTGTCAACTATTATGTATTCATCCCCTACAAATACTATGAAAAATATTCAAATTCGTTCTGTCCTATCGGTCCTATCAAGATAAACTATGTCATTTTCTCATGCGTGGCCTAGAAATGTCAACCTAGTCATACAAAAGTAACGTTGTTCAATTAATAAAAAGCAGTCAGTTTTTTGTCCAGTCCAAACTGTCACGTCAAGTGTTCGCACGTTAGCTTCGAATCTATCAGCACAATTAAGTGCTGTAAATCTCCTTCCCACTATTAATTTTTCGGTTGATTTTAATTGCTTTATTTAAATAAAATATAATAAGGTATAACATTGTAGAAATTCGAAAAAGCGACTATGACATTAATAAATTACTAATCAAAATCAACCGAGAAACGTGGGAAATAGAGCCCAAACAACATTTTGAAGTCAGCTGGCTGTAAAAGGTTCCAAAACCAGTCACAAATCCTATAAAACTTTTATTAGGATTTGTAACGATCATCAAAACCTTCTCAAACCCAACTGATTTGGAACTATTGCTTGGGAATAGATTCTACTGAGCCCTGGCGGTTCCTCCGTGTTTATCGAGCATGTCTGATGCATATGATCAGCCATACTCCATCTGCAGCAGCCGGTTCGTGATGAACCGTTGGAGGCGCATTAAAGTGTTAAAAAGGTGATATGTTTCACTAAAGAACACTACATTACAATAATCAAAATGAAACTCCTTCACTTTAATACCGTCAACCCCTGCGAACTTGGCCAGGGTATATCATCTATAATAATATTTAGGCAACTTCACATTATGCAAGATAGTTACAGCATTAGTACCAACTTGTTTGAAAGTGCCAAATTTCGTGCACGGGTTCCAAATTTTGTTCAAAATGGGTCCACATTTCGTTCACTCTAAAAGACGTAGAATTCGCCTAAGACCGTTCGCAATGCTGTTTTATGCTGTTTAAATTTAAAATTTTTAAAACTCGCCATACAAAATAAAACAGCATTGCGAACGGCCTAAATGTTTTAATTTTTAAAACGTAGCATACTCGTATAATACCCATGAAACCATAGCGTGTAGACAAAATCGATGTCTGTGACGAAATATGAGTGAATATTTGCTGTTTCCCATGTTCATCCCGGATGTTTACATTAAGATTTCCAAAAATCTTTCTGTCTGTAGTTTTAAGGGTTAATATTTTTGACGTTTGTTTTGCTCTTTAATTGACATTTCAATCAAACAATATATTGTTTGCTATTTGAATCAAATTTTTACTAACTTTACTGATGGTCAATAATGTAAATCTATTCATTTTTGTACCTAATTGTAGCTTTTACCTTTCTATTATGTGTATGTCACATAATTTATGTGCCAGTAATAGGCACATTCCTCGGGAGGTTAGTTCTAGTAAAGTGTCGTCTTCTAAATTTATGTTCTGGCAATAAGGTTTACGGCAATAATTTGCTTGAATGAAACTAGCGGCTGTAAGCTACTACTAGCAATGTTTGGATAAAAAAAAACATCCCGAGCTTACATAGTATTCCCACATTTATAAATTTGTTTATTTTTATTTTTCACTTTCTACTAGTTTATGAGCCATCCCTAGCTAATTTTAAACCAATTAAGTTGGTTATTAGAACTATTATTAATATCCGAATCATGTGATGGCTACAAGCAGTGCTGATAAATTCATTTCGACACATCTAAATTCAATCACTTTCAGCTCATTTTAGAAGCTGAACCTGAGAATATGGTATATGAGAAACTTGTGTGGCTTGACCAGTTCTTGAAGAAAGTCACGGAAAAAAAACGCTATTATTCTAATATTTAAGGTAAATGTCACAGACTGCCTTCGAAAAATGCCAATGATATTCACGGTGAATATCATTTGGCATTTTTCAAAGGTAGTCCGTGACATTTAACTTAAATATTCGAAAAATAGCGTTTTTTCGTGACTTTCTTGCAGAACTGGTCTAGCCGCACAAGTTTTTCATATACCATATTCTCATGTTCAGCTTCTAAAATTAGCTGTAGGTGGTTGAATTTAGATATGACGAAATGAAATTTTCAGCACTGGCTACAAGTACACATGAACCTCTAAAACAAAGTTATAAAAAAGAGTGCACGAAATTAGAGATCCATACAAATTGTGGGTTCCTAATTCCGGCAACAACATTAATGTTGAAACAAAATAAGAAAAGAACATTTTTAAGTAATTTTATTGCGTGTATTATAATAAAACATATTGAATTGAAATAATTAAACATAAACTGCAATATTAACTTTTGCTGGAGATCGAAATACTTGTTCACTTCCGTGAGAGTTGATTTTCTCGTATCTCTGAATATGGCATCTGCTATTTGCATACATTTGCAATTTATTTTTCAATCTTTGACATATATCAAATTTTTCAGTTATTTTTTGTGAATTGTATTGAGATGAGATCAAATGTAGTTTTGAGGTTATAGCAAATTTTGGATGATTCCGCTGTTAATTAGATAATAATTCTCCCAGATGTCAGTTAACGAAGTTTGGGCCCGCACGAAATTAGGGCACCCCACGTTACCTTTCGGTCATCTGAAGACAGTTTTGTCTTCAAATTTATAACAGTTTTAATATTAGTACATGTGGCAATCTCCTTGAATTTCAGTAAAATTTTCAATTTTTTTTTGAAGAAATGTTTTTTTTTTCGACAAGAAACATTCTTTTTCGACGTAGATTTTAAATAAAACATGCAAAACAAGATGTTAGTGATTTACAGCGAACATTTCAACTTCATCGGAGCATTGATTACAGAAAGCGAGATGTACGAAGCTAGCAACATTGCTTAAAAATAGAACAAAAATCTATTTCAAATCGCCTGTATTTTTCTCCTTCAGTTTTTTTTTAACTCAGGACATGATTCTACACTAATGCTGTAAATTAGTGTTATAACCAAGGTGTAGGGGTTTGTGGGCAAGATGGCCACCCTGTGTTTTAAGCATTAATTCGCAACACAACAATATTTTCTGCATGGGTTGTGATTATAAACAATGCTTCATGTTTATAATGTGCGAAAACGTTACTATTAGTTTGAAAAAATCTGCTATAAAATAGTGTTTGAAGTGGTTTGAAGTCTGAGTGTTAAAAAACAGTGTTTTCTTATACGGGAAACGTACCGCGTAAAAAAAAACTCAGTTCAAAATTCAAAAAACCGCGTAAAAAAAGTCTCACCATTTATCGACGAATCATGCAAAAATAAGGCGATGATTTTTTTTTTTGTATGGAGTTTTCATTTACACGGCGGCGTAAATGAAAACCGCGTAAAAAAAGACCTGACTGTAGTATTAGGTCATCTGATTTTAAGGATTAGTAATGAAATAACATCGTTTTAAAAATTATTTATAATTTTTAATGGTATCTATATGTGACTTTTGTTAAACCTCGACACTAAAATTTCAATGTTTTAAATTAATTATATCATATAAAAAATGATAAACGTATCGTAATCATTCGGGGCAAGATGGCCACCTGTGATAAGGTCTATGTCGCCATCCGAAAACCAATCTAAAGCAGCCTCAAAATTGTTATTGATATTTAAAGATACTGCAAAACCCTTCGGTATTATTGTAGGTGACTATATGTCAAATAACTTTGTCGAAGACCGCAAAGTGATCCAACGTCTGTGAAAAAAGTTATACCCTAGGTACATTGAGGATAAACTTAATTGTTGTTTTTCCAATACATGTAAAGGAATAATATCAATAATGAAATCTCAATACTTTGCCTCACTTTGCCTAGTGTATAACTTTTTTCACAGCCGTCGGATCACTTTGCGGTCTTCGACAAAGTTCTTTGGCATATAGGGTAAGTGTACCAATTATGGCTATAGTACCAATTTTTCGCCATAGTTGATTTTCACCCTTTAACGATGTAAATCAACAATAAAAAATTGTGAACAATAGATCACGTTCACAAAAGATGGTTGCACTAATTTAAACTCCACATTTTGCTCAAATTATGGTAGAAATAAATAATTTTCTTCAAAATTTCGGCTTCCTTGCACCCTTTTTCGCCATAGTGTACCAATTATGGCTAATCCCATAAGAAATGCATGCGAATAGTGCGAAAAGGAACCGATGTTAAAAAATGTAGCCATAACTGGTACAGGGTTCCTATCATTGGCACACGCTGTAATAAATACTAAAAGTTGTTTTGGGTACGTTTCTATATTTTTCCTGTAAAGTATAGAAACTAAGCTATCTTTTAATATATTGATGACATTCGTTGGTCTTCTTGATATTTTTGTACAAATAGTTCTTCTTAGGTACTGCCATAGTTGGTACACGCACCCTAGTCACCTACAATAATACCAAAGGGTTTGCTTATTGAACGCTTACAGCGCCACCTAGCGGCAAAATTCGATAACTTTAAATTTCTGCATACATTTGGCCAAGTTTTCCCGTACAAACTTCAAGCGTTTTGAGCGCCCCCTTAGGCTCAACCGATTTTGCTCAAATTTTGAACGTAGCTTCTGGGAGTCCAAAACAATTGATTGAGTAGGTAAGACTTGGCATTTTTCGAAATTGTTGTTTTTCATATAAGTGTGGGCCACCCTAGTAAGTATAATGCAAGAAAAAAGTAGTAATGTATCTGCAGATAATTCATTTCGAGAGAAACAAACATTATCATAAAGAAAATGTTGGCAAATACCAACCCTCTGTAGGCAAAGTGTTGCGGGTGATTCGACCTTGGTTTATTGAACGTTTCTTAGGAATTGAAGCACACTAATTGTAAACATTTAGCTCTGTGGTCGTCTTGCCCCATATGGCAAAAATTCTATGTCGAAAGTAGAATTTTTCAAATGAATTTATTTTGCATTCGTAGTGCAAAATAAAATGCTTTTTTGTGTTAAGAAGATAGAAAAGACATGAAACAAAGGGGATAGCCATATTCTAATGAAAGTATATGCTCCCAAGGCGCCTAAGTGTCACAACCCCCTACCCAGGTATTAATACTACGTGATGAACAACAGCAAAGCAATGGAACCACAATCACTGGATGAGTTTGAGAAGAACTTAAAACGATAAGGCTGTTGGAAAGGGCAAGATCTTGGTCAAACTTCTAAATTGCGGAAACGAGAAGCTGCATCATTCAATCGATCAGATTCTAATAAAAATATGGGAGGAGGAAGAATTACTCACCTGCTGAATATAAAACATACACTGAAGTTTTTTTCACGCGGTTTTGTTTTTACACGTTTTTTACGCTTTTGATCGGGAGTGCATATTGGTCATATGCGGATGGATACACTGAAGTTTTTTTTACGACGGTAATGGAACCGCGTAAAAAAATCGTGTTTTTTTTTTAAATGTCGTCGCGTTTAAAAAACACGCGTAAAATAGCCAGGACCACATCTACCGTGACTTGACTTTTTTACATTTTTTTAAAAGCGGCTTTTTTACGCGATACCATTGCCGACCCCACATAAACGATAACCATAAGATGTGCTTAACCACCCATACGGGATACAATTTGAACAGTATGTGGTATTGTTGAACCGTCTACAGTACGGTCCGTGTATGGTGTTCGTTTATTAGGGACGTAAAAAAAGTTTCAGTGTGCCCGCATATGCCCAATATGCACTCCCGATCAAAAGTTTGGAGCCACCCTCTCAAAAACGTCATTTTTAGGCCCATTTTTGCGCAAAATCTGTTACGGTTACAAGCATATCATTGAAGCAATAATATATGTCAAACTTTGAACGTGATTTAGGTGAAACTATTTAAAAAATGTGTGTATGTAAACTTAACATAAGGCGAAACTGGATCCATTTCCTCACTTTTTGGTTTTTGATTTTTTATAAAATAACGAAGCAATATTTTCAAAATCGGTTTTCGTGCACATGTAGAGCATGGATCAAGGTATCTCCTGTTTTTTTTTCGTGGTGGAAAATGTTTTTCGTTTTTGCAGAAACCATTTTTGAATAAAATTTCACAAAAAAATGGTTTCTGCAAAAATGGAAAACTTTATCCCTCACAAAAAAAAAATCAGAAGATACCTTGATCCATGCTCTACATGTGCACGAAAACCGATTTTGAAAATATTGCTTCGTTATTTAATTAAAAATCAAAAACCAAAAAAATGAGGAAATGCTTCCAGTTTCGCCTTAAAGTTGTTAAATTCCAAAAGATATAAATTTTAGCTTACAACAGTGCCGCTGAATATTGGGCGAGATATTGGGATCTTAGATAAAAAAAACTTGAAGAAAAGTTATTAAGTTACTATTGATGTCGGTCAACCAAGAGTTTGGGGCTACCCCTCAATATGATGTTTCAGCCAAAAGCTTGTGTTCACTTTAGTAACCCATTGGAAAAGGCCCGCAGCGATTAAACCGATAGGGGTACATTGAGTTTTGAAGTTGTCGTAGTTGTAAAATGTTTGGGATAGGCAACTTTTTTTTCTCTCACTAAAATGTTCAACATGATGTAACTTATCATAGAGTGCATCAAAAAATCTCAAATTTGGACTGTTGGTCAACCTTTTATATGTGCATCATTGGTTCAAATTTGAGCCCGATTGGTTAATCTTTCGCAAGGCTAGAACCGCTCTCGTGAAACACTATTTTTGGACAACTAAGTTTTGAACTGTCATATTTCGAAAACCAGTGTACCAAATTGAATGAAATTTTGAACGTTTATCAACAATATACACAGCGTAACAAAAATTAACTTTTGATCTGCCTCAAGAGCAAACTTATGTGTCTCCGACAGATTTTGGGCCGCTGAATCCGAATCTGGGCTCAGACTTGCTCCAGCACGTCACAATTTTGAGCTATACCTCAATTTATAGGGCAAAATATGCGGTTTTGGGCTTTTTTGACTGCAAGCCATTAAGCATGGAAACATTTTAATTTAAGCAACCAAAAAGTAAATTGGTCAATTGACATCTCAGTGATGCTCATCCTGCGGCCCTCCAAGCCTTAAGATGCGGCCCGCGGAGTTCTTAAAGACGAATCGAAATTTTTGAACGATTATTTGAAATAATTCGTTAAATTTATTAAGAAATCAAACAAACAAAAATTCTGATCAATTTTCACAGTGTTGAACGCAAATTAAATGATAAATAAACTAAAAGAACAATCCGTTCTGGTAAGATTCGATATAGCAAATCCGAAATATTTTGGCATTTCAGCTAAGTCACGAAGCCAGGTTATAGTTATTTATAAGTGATACGAATCAAATGAAAGTTTGTAAAAAAGGTAATCTTGAATCATTTAAACATTAGTTGCAATTTTTAAGCGCAGTCAATGCAACGCTGAGCAAATAGGGGTAGGCGGGGCAATATGGACACCCTAAGGTTTTTGCCAACTTTACCTGGCAAGATGTCAAAAAAGTTTAGTTTTTTGATACATGTATCCTTTTAAAGTCTATTGCATAAGAATGCTCACGAAGAAAAATGATTTATCCACTTCAAAAAATGTTATTAAAAATGTTAGTTACGGGGCAGAATGGACACCCCCATGGGGCAATATGGACACCATGGGACTTTTACGAATTCCGTACATTATTTACACCTTTACGCCGAAGTAGTTCATTTTTGTTCAGTTAATTTAAGTTCAGGCTGTTTTGGATGAAGCTTCGTTTTTGTCGGCATATAGAGCTGTGCCTAGAACAACTATTTTCCACTGCTGTCGTTTTTTGACCAATTTGTTTCGCCCTATGTCTACTATAGTGAACATTTAACCGAAAATATACTGAAATCGAAGAATTTGATTGGTTTGTGATTTAGGTTATATTTTTCTCTTGCCGCTTCTTTCAAAAAGGTGAGTGTCCATTTTGCCCCGACAGCAGAAGATGTTTCCAAACTTGATTTTTGATATAGGGGTAGGCGGGGCATTATGGACAGCCGGGGCAGAATGGACACCCTCAATATTTTGAAATATGCGAAAGAAGAAAATATAAACATGTTAAGCATGTAGATACAGCAAAAATACTTGCTGCATATGTTCTCGAAATATCAGGTTTTAATCGACCTACAATAAATTAATCACTAAATCTTATTTTAGATGGTGTGAAAATTATAATTTCCATGCACAAAAAACGGAGGATGCAACTTTTACGTGTAAAATCAAGTATAATTTTAATTTCGAATGTTTCTTTCCTGAAACTACGTTTTAGACAAATGAACTATATTCTCCATTCATTAAAAGTTCAAAAAAGATCGCATATTTCAAAATATTGAGGGTGTCCATTCTGCCCCGGGTGTCCATATTGCCCCGCCTACCCCTATTTCACATTTCGCCTTTCAGAAGAACATAAAAACACAAAGCACGAAGTTGTTGACAAAATTATCAACAAATCTCAACTTGGTTGCCAATATTGTTTAATTTTCACTGTTTGTTTAAATTTCTATTATAAGACTCACATATTTTTCGAAACAAAACTTACGAATTCAATTTGAATTGTTCAAGCGAAACTCCTGAACGAACTTAAAGAAAAAAATCTCAGGCGAGATTTATAAAGCGTCTCCGGTCCCCTTTTGGAGAAACTTTTGGATACATTTTTGGGAAAAATCCAGGAAACATTATTGGAGAACTGCATGGAAATTATAGGAACATCTCCTAGAAAAATGTTCTGGTGCCACTCTAACAGAAATTTCTTAAATAACTTAAGAATAAATTCCTCGAGCAACAAAAAGAGAATTTTCAGGAGTAACTACAAACAAGATTCCAGGACCAACTGCATCAAGACACAAAAGATGCCTAGAACGCCTGAGGAAAATTTGAGCAATAAATTTGAGGCAAGTTATGCAGCAACTTTAAAAGATAATGTTGAAGAAACTTCCGGAATCAATTGTAATAAATCTAATTTTTGAAGAAATATAATGATGAAGTATTTCATCAACTTCAGAGTAGACTTATGGAAAGAATATACTAAAATCTTCAAGAAACTCCTGAAAATTTCGAAAAAATCCGGAAGCTATTCTAGAAGAAATTCTTGGCAACGATTAATGAGGAATTCCTAAAGTAACTTTAGGGCAGTTCCAAAGGCAAATCTAAGAGGAGTTCTTGGAGATGTTCCAAGAGAATTCTAGAAAAACTAAAAGAAACTAAAAGAACTCTAGAAAAACTAAAAGAAATTTCTCGAAAACCTTCTGGAGCAACTCCACAAGAAATTTCAGGAGAAAATCCAGCAAACCTTTTTGGAGCGAGTCAAAAAAAAATCTTGTAATAGCTGCTTGACAAGTTCTTGAAGGGGCTTCAAGGCAATTCTAGGGGCAACTTCTAAATTGTTTGTTTGAATTTCTATTTTGTAGCTCAAAAGTTTTTCTCAACCAAACTTATGAATCTAAATTGAACTCCACGAAGGGCAATAGATTATAAAGTTTGGCCCTTACACAAGTTCTGAACAGTTCAGATTTTTAATAAATATGCTTTAGAATTGTTCTTTTTGTTGTTTTTGTGCATCGATGTTTTATGCGGCCCGCAGGTCGATCCCGATTTGCAAATTTGGCCCGCGGTATCCTCCAGCCTGAGCACCACTGAACGACTCATGCAAAATATTTTGTTTTACCAAATCGAATTTGATAGTTTTAAGCGATTTGAACTTTTTTGTGAGAGAAAGAAAAGTTGCCTATCCCAAACATTTCCTCCACCCCGGTTTTTTGATGAGTTAGTGGTATACGTTAATGTTACGTGCTACGACAAAAAGTGTTGCACCGATTTACATAAAAAAGTTGTTCCCATGTCGAAATTCAAATATTGCGATTACACTCTACTACTTCTGACTTTTAATATTTGTAACATTCCATGTAGTTTGCATGGGTACCTATTCTAAACTACATCAATCAATGCTTACCGTACAAGCGAAAGGTTTTGTTCCCGAATGCAATTTCATATGCACATAGTAGCTGCTAGGGGAAGATAACGTTTTGCCACAAACTTTGCATGTTTGCCTTTTACTTCGGCTTGGTGCGGTGGAATGACTCTGAAATGAAATAAAACATCGTTTTGAATACAATTTATAAATTAACTTTACCTGCACTATCCATCATAGTTATGGACTTATAATCATCATTTTAAACATATTAGACGATGCTGAATTTACATATTTACACAATTTATACATAGCAACGAGTGGCAAAAAGATGTTTTTTTTTATTTAAGTTGCATAATAAACATATGCGTAAAAGTAGGTCATTATGATACTGAAATGAGTATTATGAAATGAAAATTATAATATTAAATTGTTCATAATATGTTTTGTTAGTTTTTTTTGCGGGTATGATTATATACACTAGCGTGGCCCACACTTATATGAAAAACATAAAATTCGCCAAATCTTGTTAACGAGATTGAAGTTGATATGGGAAAACTCAACATTTTTTTAATTCTGAGGTTTTCGATTTTTGTCGATAGATGGCCCTGTAAGCGTTCAATTAATAAAACCTTCAATATTCTTGTACAAGACTATGTGCCAAACAACTTTGTTAAAGACCCCAAAGTGATCCGACGCCTGTGAAAAAAGTTACAGAGGGCTGGCCAAAATGTTTTGGATAGACAACTTATATTTCTCTCACAAAAAGTTCAACAAGCTGTAACTTTTCATAGAGTGCCTAAAAAATTCTCAAATTTGGACTGTTTGTCAACCTATTATAATATGTACATCATTGGTGCAAATTTGAGCTCGATAGGTTAATCTTTCGCGACGATAGAACCGTTCTCGCTAAACACTCTTTTTAAGATAAATAATTTATTACTGTCATTTCTTCAAAACCAATGAATCTAATCGAATGAAATTTTGAACGTTTATCAAAAATAAATTATCGCTTCGAATGTCTTCATAAAATATGCACGTTTTGAAAGTTATGATAGATTGACACTTTTTGGATTTGTCTAGAAAAATGTTAATTTTTTACCTCAATGTCATTATATTTGATATCCAAATATTTCGTAGTTCTATTATAAGGATATCTTTAAAAAGATATAATAGCGCCTATTAGGATAAAAGGAAGGACACATTTAGAAGTTTTGTGTGGTGTTGTAAATTTTCCTAAATATGGGTGAAAACGTCAAACTGGTATAACTTTATTTGTTGTAAGAAAGTATTACACTATATAACGTCGTATCAATATATTGTTAGTGAATGCTCAAAATTTCATTAAATTCTATTCACTGGTTTTAGAGATATGAGCAGTTCAAAAATTATTTCTCTAGAAAATAAACGAAAATACTTTTACGAGAACGGTTCTAACTTCGCGAAAGATTAATCAATCGAGCTCAAATTTGTACCGATGCGCAATTTAGCGTGGGTCAGAGTTCGTTTTTTTTTCAGATCAAGTTTTTTTTATTCTATTTTGGGTTTTGAATAACTGCAAAATTTGAGCGCGATCGGTTGTGCCTACACTTTGTACATTCCGATTGCAATTTGTATGGGATTTTAAGATAGTTAATAGTTTCAAGTCATCATTGGGGCATCTTTATTCCTGTTGATGTTATCAAGAATAAATAAAAAAAATCAATCAATTTTCATGGAAAAACTTACTTCTATTCCTCATAAAATATTCAAATTATTCTGAAAGTATTCAAACGATTGTGAAAACATACATCGAATCGCTCTGCGGTCTTCGAAGAAGTTTTTCAACACTCTTTGTGCCATACTTTTACGCAACCGCTTATATGGTATCGGACAATTTTGAGCAGTTTTCAAGAAAAATACAGATAAGTATGTTTTCCCATGTAAAATCCCATACAAACATCAATCGCGATGCGCAAAATGTAGGCTAAACTAATCATTCCCAAATGTTGCGCTGTTGTTTGGGACCTCAAATGGCTCCTAAGAATCCTGATTGAATGTGATCAGTTGTAAATTTTCCCAAACAGCGTTGACCCACCCTAATGCACAGCACATATAGTAGGTTGACAAACAGTCAAAATTTGACAATTTTTTGATGCATTCTATGAAAAGTTTTGCTAATGTTTCGACTCACTTTACCTAGGCAGGGTATAACTTTTTTAACAAGCTTTGGATTACTTCGCGGACTTCAACAAAGTTTATTGGCATAGAATACCAAAGGTATTAATTATTGAACGCTTACAGCGTCACCTAGCAGCAAATATCGTAAACTTTAGATTTTTTCATACATTTGACCAAGTTTTCTCATAAAAATTTCAAGCTCGTTGAGCGTCCCTTAGAGTTAATCGATTTGGCTCAAATTTTGTACCTAGGGCCGCGCTTCCAAAACTCTGTTTTCGCGGCGCACCAGCTTTATGCAGGCTCGCTAAAACGAGAAGAAAAAGCGAGCTTGCGACACGTTGGGGCGCCGTGAAAACCGAGTTTGGGAAGTTCTGACCTAGGGTATCGCGCCACTTGGGCGGTGGCTTCTATATTCGTCTGTTTTCCACTATAACTCAGTCAATTTTGAACCAATTGACTTGAAATGTTGTACACGGCTAGATACTATACCTATCTCATCACATTCCAAAAGTTGTGTCAATTGGTTCAAATTTGACTGAGTTATAGTGGAAAACAGACGAATATAGAAGCCACCGCCCAAGTGGCGCAATTCCCTATCTTCTGGCGGTCCAAAACAGGAGGTAGAATTGGCATTGTTTGAAATTTATGTTATTAATATTAGAGTAGACTATTTTACTATACTCTATGGGTACTATAATCCATTTTATTTATAAGCCGATTTTATGAATACAAATTTGAACTAAAAGGTGAATGTCAATATAAACACTGTTGTCGTTTCGTAAAATAGCTTATAGTGTTGTAGTTTTAGTTAAATTGGCTGTTTTGAGGTTCACCTTATACTTACATTAACAGGTTGGGCCGGAACTACTGGTTCATTACTGCTGACGACTGGTTTGTTCTCATTTATGGCTATTACGGTTTGTTGGGTTTGGTCAGTGCGAGTGGTTGTTGTAATTGGTGTCTGGGCACCCTGGGGCGGTGGATAAGCGGTGTAGAATCCCATTGGTTCGGTTTTTATTTGTTCGAACATACTAATTGTAGCTAAAATCTCACTAGTAGGGGGTACAGGCAGCCGCCCGACCCCCCAATGACTAGGAAAGCTAATCTTGAATCGAAGACTCCTTATTCCATGGTGTAGTTAACGGCGAATTTATCCAAGCTGCAATTAGGTAAAATATCGATGATTACTTGTAAGCTTTTAACTTTTGATCAGTAGTGGAGATCCCGTGGCGTGGCGTATATAATAAAAAAAGTTAAAAATGTCCACAAAATGAATGAAAACAACTCTGGCGTTCGATTTGAATAGGTCGAATCTGTATAGGTATCACAGCAAACATACGACCTGTTCAAATCGAATGCCTGAACTGATCCTATCAACCTTCATGATAGTGTTAGACATAGCACCTTGATGTAGCCTAGCAAAATTTGTCACCAGTTGACAAATTTGCATGTGACAAATGAAAAATCTTTGTCTGACCATCGCAAACATCTTTCTTGAACATTTGAATGTTACTTGGCAAACTTATTTTGTTTTTTTTTTATCTTTTGATCATCTATTGAGAGCATTAAGGTAAAAACCTTCGGCTTCTACTCTTCTATACATTATGTCGTTTTCGTTTTTGTGACGGTGCTACACCGCTTCGTGCTACACTTTTCACTGCAAAAACGAACATTTTCGGTGCAGTTGCTTTGGTGTGCGTGAATAAAAACCAAAATATTTACATCTTTGCAAACGTTGATTGGTGGACACGGTGTACACCCGCTACCCTCTCGAATTTTCGAGTGCTGCACTATCTTGAGCGGTGCAGAAAAAGTGCTACACCGGTGCAGCACGAAAATCAAAAACGAACACTTTCGGTGCAAAAGTGCTACATCGGTGTAGCTCCACCGCAAAAACGAAAACGACATTAGTTAGCTATGGGTTCGTTCAAATATTACGTAACGCTTGAGGGTGGGAGAGAGTCTAGCACTGTGTTACGCTTCATACAAAATTTCAAAACTTCCCATACAAAGGTAGTTACGTGGAAGAGGGAGGGGGTCTAAAATTGTCAAATTTTGCGTTACGTAATATTTGAATGACCCCTATGCTACTGTAATGCGTTCGAAAATGACTCTGACCCATCTTGCCTCGCCCTACCCTACCTAGGGTCTGGGACCATTTGGGCAGGAGTGTCTATTTTGGGCACTTGCTGCTATACTGCCGTTCTACGCCCGATTGTCCCATGTTATATGGGAATCCCATATAACATGGGACAATTATGCGTATAACGGTAGTATAACTCAGTCAATTTTCAACCGTTTGACTTGATTTTTGAAACACGATCAGATACGCACAGTATCTAATCTAGCTATGTTATAGCAGCAAATGCCCAAAATGCCCCTGGGCCGACTCCCTGGGCATGGTGCATCATTGTACTTTCCTCACAATATACAAATTCATGCAATGGCAGACAAAGAAAGCCCTTCAATTAATAACTGACTGTGGAAGTACTCAAAGAACTCAAGTTGAAGCGAGGCAGGCCAGGTCCCAGTGGGGACGTAGAGTCATAAAGAAGAAGATACTGCAATTAATGAAAACTCTGGTTGTTGTCAATTTGGTCGTTTTAACGGTTAAAACATCAAAAATGATAGCAGAAAAATGTTCCTGTGACAGCAAGTTCAAAACAATTCCTGCTATCGATGATGATAGCAAAATGATAACAGTTTTTGCTATCAGTGCGAGAAAAATCAAAAAATCGTTATATGAAGGTTGATATCAAAATATAAATGACAATTGCACCAATGCTAAATTCCCTAAAGGTATTATAAATTGTTTGCCAAAACTAAAACTACTCTACAACTTAGTATTTACATTAATTTAAAATGACAGCTACTGCCACGACGCGCCGTCTCCCAGTCAGGTGCAATGGAATTGATAAACTCCAAGACCTTCTCAGGTTTTGCAGACCAGATCTCACTGGGTTGCAAGTAATCACTATTTAGAAATCTTTGCCTGTGCGTGTATAAAGCACCACAAATGCAAAGCAGATGTTTCGAGGTTTCATGTTCCGTTTTACAGAAACGACAGATAACAGAATATGGCCAATATTTTTCAAGCGATACCTGCTCGGGCAGTTACTAGGTTACTGTATGTACATAGAGCTCTCTTGTTGAGCTCTAAGAGCTTTTTGGTTTTTTTAAGCATTTGGTGTTATAAATCGTTTTGACTGATTGCAATTTTTGACATCCATCCAATTGGATATCATCCTCTGCTTAGCCCAGCGTTTCAGGTCCATTTTAATTGCACAGTTTGATATACCACAGGATGGTTCTGGGCCAGCAAACTGTAAATTGGAACCACTTTTAGCAAGCTCGTCTGCCATTTCATTCCCTTCAATGCCACAGTGACCTGGAACCCAGTATAAGTTTACTGAATTCCCTTGGCACAGCCTGCGCAGTGAAAGAATGCATTCCCAGACAAGCTTTGAAGTACATTGCTTTTAGTGCAGCTTGACTATCTGAGAAAATACAAATATTTGCATATCTGTATTTTCTCTCAAGGCAGATATTTGCGCATTTCAAAATAGCAAGAATCTCTGCTTGAAACACCGTAGGATAGTGTCCCATCGCCACTGAAATTTGTATTCCAGGGCCGTAGATTCCTGCTCCCGTTTTTATTCCAACTTTTGAGCCATCTGTATAGAACTTGATTGATCGTTGACGAACAGTGGGACCTCCGACTTCCCAATCTGCACGACTTGTTTCGTGCAACTTGTAAGGAACATCATGGTTCTCCACAGGTTTCATCCAGTCTTTAATTATTTTCTTTACTGGCCTATATTGGAAGTATTGTGAAATGCTCAGGTGACCTACAAGATTACCTGGCATAAACTTTTTAACTCGTTCAAGTCTCAGCAATTCCTTTTCTGCTTCTAATTGCACGAACTCGTGCAAAGGTAGCAGATTGAGAATCGTATCTAAAGCTTTTGATGGAGTGCTTCGCATTGCTCACAACATAATCAGATGTTCGCTTCTTTAAAAAAAACAATGGTTGTTCTTTTGAGACAGTGTTATAAAAATGTGTTATATCCCTCTCGGTACGGAGCACAAAAAAGTGAAATCTTCATACAAATGGCTCTCCAAAACTCTTAGACTTCTCAACAAAACAACAATTATTGTTCCTCATTTGGGAGATCTACTCCTGATCTTTCGATTTCTGGCTTTGACTATCTAAAAAACCGGAAATAAAATCTAGACAGATAAAACTTTTTTATGTTTTACGGTTTTTGTTCACGATTTGTTTAACTTGTTGTGGTAAATCTCACAGTAACGTAAACGAAAGCTGTTTGCACACATTACAAGTAATGGCTGAATTATTGAACATATGAAAAAATATATATGGAAAACTGTTATAGCTTAACAGCACTATTGGCTTCTTTAGCGGTGTTGAGATTTTTCCATATTCTGAATCTGCATGCCAAACTGAGTCGAAATCCAAATTATCATGAAATTTGGTGTCCGGAAACCTATTTAAAAATCAATTTGAAGTTTGTATGGGAGCGATTTGTCGAATCACAGTTTTCAATCGAAACTTAATGCAAAAATTGAAGATGCCCTGATGGGTGTCCATTTCGCCCCGTACCTTTCCTGCCAGCCCTGAAAAACACAGGTTTACAATTCATTATTTCTTCACCTGCTGTGAAGGATTAAAAGACGTAAGAAATAAGTTAAAGTTGTAAGTCAACTGATAATTTGTTAAGTTTTACTCTGTTATACAAGCCTTACGTATTCATATGCTTAGGGTGTCCATTACGCCCCTAATACCCCTATAACGCCCCTAATACTCCTTGCAGAATACAGAGCTATAGTTTTTTGACTATGTTTGCGGATTTTTTCCAAATACAGTAGACTTTCGATCAATGCAAACGGTTTAACTGCAATGCTTTTTAACTGCAAACTTTTAGTCCTGGGCACCCATGGTGGTGCAGAGGGCCGAATTGAAAGATTTCCATCCTGGACGATTGTCAGCCATCGCCTTAACCTGTGGCCAACGTGCAACGAATTTGCAGTTATCGCACCGCTATCCGTCAAAACGTTGCGCCAAGCTAACCCAAATGAACAGTCGAATAAATTTTACGTTCATTTATCGACAATTGGGGTTTTAAATTAAGAAAAATGTATAAATTTTTTGGTTTTATACCAAAGAGCAGCTTTTTCTGAACCACTATAATTTTTTTCAGATTTTTTGAACTTTATTTTGGTACCTAAAATCAATTTCAAATAGATTTTTCAAAATCACCTTTTGACAGCTGAGCAACTGCTTGACAGCTCCGCCCAGTACAAAATGCGACGAGGGGTGATTCGACAAATCGCTCCCATACAAACTTCGAACTGATTTTTGAATAGGTTCCCGAGCACCAAAATTCATGAAAATTTGGATTTCGGCTTAGTTTTGCATGCAGATTCTGAATATGTAATTATCTCAACAAAGCTAAAGAAGCCAATTGGCTTCTTTAGTGGTGTTGAGATAATTCCATATTCTGAATCTGCATGCCAAACTGAGCCGAAATCCAAATTTTTATCAATTTTGGTGCCCGGGAACCTATTTAAAAATCGTTTTGTAATTTGTATGGGAGCGATTTGTCGAATCACCCCTCGTCGCATTTTGTACTGAGCGGAGCTGTCAAGCAGTTGCCCAGCTGTCAAAAGGTGATTTCAAAAAATCTCTTTGAAATTGATTTAAGATACCAAAATAAAGTTCTAAAAATCTGAAAAAAATCATAGCGGCTCAGAAAAAGGTGCTCTTTTGTTTAAAAATAAAAAATCATTGAATTTTTCTTAATTTAAAAACCCAATTGATGGGGTTATTGACGCCTATCTGACGTTGCAGTTATCGAAAATTGTTCGCTAAGTGAAACGTAAACATGTTGCAGTTATCGAACGGCTACTGTATTAAAAATTCCTTGATCATTCTAAACACTGTGCTATCACGCTTGTGTATCGCAATGGTCGCTTTTGCGGCAAACTTTGCTAAAAGTATGTTTCAGGGTATGTTAAGAAATATACCGCTAGATATTTTCAAATTTTCCAAGCATTACAATTGGTACACTTGGTGTATACACTGGTCCAGGATCCAGATTCACGAAGAAAGATGCATTCATTTTCAGAGCTTTTAAATATTTTTTTTAACAAATACGGACCTCCACAAAGTTTATCCTAAGAGAACGTCCACAAATTACGTCACACTTTAAGGGGGAGGAAGGGGGGTTCATCAAAGTGTGACAACAGATACAAAAATTTCAGAGGTCCCATACAAAAAGTGTGACATAGGGAGAAGGGGGTTAAAAATGGTCGAATTTTGCGTGACGTAATTTATGGACGTTCCCTAATAATAACGCCTTCTTTCTAGGACGTGGGTTTTCAGCATTAGCATGATGATGGTGACGCGTTCGATTTCCGGTCGGCCTAGAAATCTTTCGAAATAAAAATACCCTTAACTACCTTGGGCATTGGGCATAGAATACATATCAAGATGATACATATCTTCGTGCCTGCCATACGATATACTCATGCAAAATGGTCATTGGCAGAGGAAGCTCTCGGTTAAACTGGGGAAGTACTCAAACCTAGGTGGGACGGCACGCCAATAACAAGAAGAAGGCCGTCTTTCTAATGTACTTCAAAACTAGGGTGCACATTGGCCGGGTCCATACAAAGGTAGGGCCAGAACTGAAAAAAAAAAAATTGATATTTTTTTACGTTTTTATTACAAAGAAAATATATTGTACTTTAATGATCCATTGATAAATTTCATATGAAGTAAAGAAGCCAAAGCTGCCTAAATTATAAAATCCAAAAAAGAATCACTCAAACAAAGTATACTATTGATACTTTTAGAGTGGAACATATTTTTAATTTTATTCAACGCATAAAAGCTTGTTGTTGGATAGTTTTAACGCAATTATTATATATACCATATTTTGTGCCTTAGCAATCAATTTTGCTATTTTTTAGTTTAAAAAACAGTTCGTGTCGTCACGTGTTGCCACATATAGTATACCTTATATATCATGCTTAGGACTCTATAAAAACGTTTGAAGATGTTGCTGTTTTTTTACTGTTATTTAAAAAAGTCACGTTGTCTTCATATGTTTTACGTCATGTAGTTACTTTTTACTAATAAAATATATTTTCCCACTTTTTTACACATTTTTATCAATTTTTATCGAATTCAAGCGAAAGTCAAGCATTTAATTGCAATTAAAAAAAAAGTGAGGTCACAACAAAACTTTTTTATTTGCAGGAATAACTAAATGCATTCTTTGGCAAAGTTGTAAATCTACTTTTCTTGAAAAATTGAAAAAACCGGTTTTCTTACTGTATTTTTTTTTTAATTTGAATTTCTCACATAGTCGCCCAAAAATACTTGTTTAATTTTTATTTTGTTCATGTTCACTTGTTAAAAGCTTAACATGAGGAAATCCGGTGTGGCGGTTGAATTTTTTCCACATTTGTTTATCTAAATCATGTTTTTATGATTTATTTTTTAAATGCGGCATGAACTTTTGAAGTCGGACGCACATTTTTGGTGATAAGGTCCAAAAAAACACAATGTTTTGAGGGGTTGACCCCAAACTTTTGATCGGGAGTGTATGTACATACATATGAAAATGTGAAATAATTTATATTCATAACATAGTAAATGAACAAGTATGAATAAGTATGATTGATTAAAAAAAAAACATAATAAAATTACTTATCTGATTTGTCTTGTTCCCTAAAGCTTTATTATTATCAAACAGTATGAAAAACTATTCCATCCAATTTGTTCCCCACTGTGGTGACACTTACATCAACTCTAACGACAGCGATGTAATAAAAAATCGATAATTTTACAGCTCACAGTAATGCCGGCACAGTAGGCACACATTTTTCCACAATGTAAAATCTTAAACCCGTGAAAGCGAAAAAAGATTCGCAGACAGCAGCGCGCTTGATGCAATTAAAATAGATTCTGATAGTGTATTGAAGCGCGGACGCACTATCACACATCAGGGCGCTAGATGAAAGATGTTAGAAATAAATGAAAATTTCTTAAAGTGCCTGAAATCCTTTACCTTTCATGTTCGTTGAATTCCACATCCCATTTGATTAAATCGATATGGCTGCCACTCTGTCCACACTCATTAGGTCACTACGATCTGCTTCCGATCGAAGGAAACACTGGAATTCAGCTGGGTTTTAATCAGCTCCAAAGTGCACTTGGATTGAACCGTAGTAACTATATTGCAAGTAGTGTCACTTATTCACGCTGAGCCACAAATCTAATATCACACATTATAAGCAAATGCCTACTTGTACAAGCAAACACAACACTGTTCACTGCGTTGGAAGTTTTTTTTTTTCTTTTCACTTAATAGTATATCGCTTCGCTCCGAACGTGTTTAGTATCTGTGTCGAGAATGTGCAAATTTGCCACTTATTCTCATTTACTGATGATGATACAACGTCGTCTGCTCTCGCAGCGCTCGGTTCTGCTAGACTTGTCGTTCCGCCTGTCCGTATCGCTGATATGCTGCTCTTTTACGGCATAAACTATTAATTGTAGGATTCTATCGGTTTTATAATTTCGGATTACTCTGATTACATAATTTTCCGATATTATATGTATAGAATGTAGTTGTTATTTAATGCAAACACACACCAATGCGTACTATAGCGATGTATATGAGTAGTAAAGGTACACCCAAACTATTTATAACTCCACTTCAAACATGATGCATTTCATAAACTATAATATCACAGATGCAGTTGAACACAAAACGTGGTTATTAACATGATGATTCATTTTTCCCTAACTTTACTTTTCGAATAACGATCAACATTAAACGCTCGAATCTGTTTCTGGACTGAAACGCGATGAAAAAGTGTAAACAAATAGTATTGATGTACCTCTATACTGGAATTTCAGTTTGCCATGCGCATTGCAATATTGAATATCACACACAGTATTACCCTACCAAGGCAGGCCATCAGTATAGTGAGTGCGAGAATGTTTCACGAGAAGAGCATGGCGATTATCTGGCTGCGAGCGGCACGCCGTCGTGCCGTGCCATCAAATTCAGATCGTGCTTGTGTGGAATTGAAATGTTTTCGATCTGTTGTGCCATACTACCACCTACTTTAGAATCTCATACATCATCTGTTCCAGACAAAATAACTTTAGCAAAGATGCTACTAGCTAGTTTAGTGTACTACTACTAATACTATAATCGTTTTTGATCACTGAATTGAATGCGGCATGGATGATTCTTTGATTTCGCAGTAAATGTAGTATGTACTTGGATTTCGATTCTATTTATTAGTAATCTGTTTATATACTTTTAAGCCAAAAGTGATGCCCTTTAGCACATAAAAAGCTATTTTTTTTTTACAAAACTGAAAACACGTAGTAAATATGTTTCTTGGGCATTTCTATTATTTTGCAATTCTGGAATGTAAACCTTTCTCGCTCAGGCAATTGAACTATGTACTATTTACATGATGTATTGTAAATCATATGGGACAATAAGAACATTGAAATATATGAGCTCTTATATGCTTTTTATATGAGCTCATACGGTTCTCCTAATTATCGAAAATCTTTCTACATCTTACATGAAGGACAGACTTGTTAGAATCCCAAAATGGCCGCCACAATGGCCGACTTTAGCACCTACTCACGATTTCGAAGGCACAAATCTCTGCGTAAACAAAACCAGCGCATCTGATCTTCTCATTTTAAGCTTATTACAAGTGAGCAAGAACAGAATAATAAAATGCACAGTTGTGCGAAGCGTGCTTCTTGAGATTTGTGCGTTTGAAGTTCTGATGCACTGATGAAGCGGGATTTCAAGACGTTTGTCCTGAAATTGAAAACTTCATTTTAGACGAAAGCTTCATTTTAGTAAAACATAGCTATTGGAAAAACCTTATTAATTATATATGGCTGCCAAATGATTACACTCAATTCTTTTTTAGACGATTTTATTTTGCACGACCCTACGCGATTTTCTCGAAGTTACTCAATTTTTTACGCGATTTTGGTAATTTGCGGAGGGCAAATCGCGTAAAAAATTTCCTTTTGATTTTTTGCACGATTTTTCGAAGTTTACACGAACTTTTTTTGCGCGAACGCATTCATCGTGTTAAAACAGAATTCAGTGTATATTCGACAGCCTGGAAGAAGCATTGAATAGGGTCCCGATCAGGAATGAATAACTGCCACATAACTGGAGCATACCAAAATCGGGTATCATACCAAGACAAGGTATTGGTCGGTTATCCAGGTATTGTAAATAACTTATTTTGGTATTTGGTAGGTATTGATACAATACCTCAACGAGCTATTGGTTTGGTGTTGATGATGGTTTGAGCTGTACATGCAGAAAAATAACACATATTAGAATCAAATTTAAAAATACTTTGTTTCAAAGTCGCGAGGTTTGTTGAATCAAAAAAAATATTTTTTTTGTTTTCAATATTGGAGTTTGCATATTGCCAATATGAGCAAGGTGATTCAGTTTTACCTTCAGATTTTCAAGAGCAGATTTGGTCGTGAACGTTAACTCGCTATCAGTATAGCAAATTATAGCAGTATCCGTGTTCGATTCTCGCTCGCCTTTTTTTATTTCGCTTTCACTTTCCAACAAAAACATTTTGTTTTTGAATCTAAGTCCATGAATATTTGTTTCAAAAAATATAGTCTTTGAAATTGCAAAATTACTTACTTTCAAAGCAATGATGTGATAGATTCAAAGTCAACAAGTATTTGAAACTACAATCAGTGTCGCGAAGGCTTGATTGTTAAAGCAATGAAAATAATGCTTTGAAACAAATACCAAATGTATTTGATTCAAAGCAAAATGGTATTAAGCCGTGGTTCAATGGTTTATTTTCTTTGATTCAAAGCACTTTATTTTTGAGTTTAAAATATTTTTTTCTGCGTGTATTATTCAATTATGGAACATTCCGTATTTGTATGGAAAAATCGCCGATTATTATTTAGGTATTGTCATACCTGATGTTATTATTATTATTAATATTCACGTGTTATGCACAGAATACACACCAGTTATTATTTTAGGTATTTTACCTCTTATGCATGGCTACTTAATACCTCATTCAGGTTGTATGTACTCGGTTTTTCATACCTGAGTTAGTTATTCTTCAGCTATTTTCTCCTGCTCGGGGTGGGGCGGGGCAAGATGGGTCACCTAAGGATGGATCATCATAACTTTGTAAATACAGATCGTTTTTGTTTCTATTCACACTCTACTCAATACATTAGTTAGCTATGTTAAAAGTCAATAAAAAAAAACAAGATTTTGAACAATCAGGTTTAGAGAAAGACCGATTTTGAGCCTTAAAAAAAGTGCGGCGCCTTTCAAGTAGTTCAGCTTTTTCCTAATGAAAAACGGCAATAACCATTTGGGCAGGTGTACCTATTTTGGGCACTTGTCGCCATAACTAAGTTCATTTCTAACCGATTGATTTGAATTTTTGTGTAGAGTTAGATACTGTACGTGCCTAGCTCTATACCAATATTCATATCAATCGGTTTTAAAATGACTTAGTTACAGTGACAAGTGTCCAAAATAGGTTCAACTGCCCAAATGGTACAAGACCCTATATGCTCCATATCCATACTGAATAAAAAAGAGCTACTACCTAGTAAACATTTTATTAATTTATTTGGAAAATAAATAAGTTGACGGTTTTAATGGACTTTAGACGAATATCAATGTTTTCACAAATAAATTATCATAAATTGAAGTTATAATTTTAGGCGGTCATTCTGCTTGGTTGGAGTGATTTATGAGGTAGTCTTTTAATGTTTAGGCCTCATAAACCTTCCTTGGGTGAAAACTAACAGAACAAAACTTAAACGACCCAAATCGGACCACCCGTTCGCAAGTTATGCGCGGTCCCACGTATGCCACTGCATTTTTATATATATATATATAGAAGATAAATCACTTTTAAATGCTCCAAAAATAAGCTCAGAATTGAAGGTGACCAAACTTGCCCCGCGGTCGTTTATATGGAGATTATATGGAATGTATCGCATAAGAAAAATGGCTAAAAACATTTTATTTTTAGTTTCCAATAAGAGTGAATACATACTTTTTCAATACATACCCTTAACTTTTGTATATTTATGCTGGTCACCTAATAAAATTATTAGCATAATCAAAACATAAGTAATGCGCTCGAAAACGGCACTGACCCATCTTGCCCCGTGACCCATCTTGCCCCGCCCCACCCGATCTTCCCTATAGCTACATTGAGCAGGTACCATGGCAGGTATTTACATACGTCTCTGTCGTGTGCAGCATAGTTGGCCCATGTTCCAAAACAGCAAACTGCTTTTTAAGTTTCAGCATTGTTTCCTTCTCTACGGACAACAGTAATAAAAATACAAAGTGAATCCAACAACATAGTGTTAGAATTGGTATTTATTATTGAAGTATAAACAGAAAATTTCATAAACATTCAATTTACTTTGATTTTTTAAAGAAAAACTCTGGTGAGACTGTAATGCCGATAAATCTAGCAATTTTCGGGAGTTTCTCGGCATAAACTGTTCCTTGTTATGTGAGATGTTCAGCATAAGCAGTCCCATGGTGTAATTTTCATCATAAGCTGTCGAGTTTTGTAGCATAAGCTATCCCATGTTGAATTTTACGAATAATATCAGGATTTCCGGAAAATGTTCAGGATTCCCTCAGAGATGCTTGGATAACTACTTATGCGTATACGTTGAACATGGGATAGCTTTTGAGAAATGAACATGGGACAGCTTAAGCTGCAAAATGGTACATAGGACAACTTATGATGATTTTTGATGATGATTTTGTTCTACCATCTATTGTAGCAAGGCATCTGCCTATAGCACTGGAATAATCTGAAAAGCGATTTGATCAAGATTGTGCTGTTGTTAGTGATTAGTCGTTCTCCTGTATGAAGGGCCAAAAAGGGTTGTGCGGACCGGCAAGCAGAGCCACTTGCGCGAAACCCGCGTCAGGGGAAACGAATCTCCTTCCAAAAGAAAATTCTCACGAACAACTGCAAAATCAAGCCCTCGATTGACAGAATACTCCCAATAGATGGGGTCGAAGAGCCCGCCCTCAATTCACGAAATGTTAACAACAAGGAGGAGGAAGTTCCAGGCTCCTGTCCAAATCGTTTCAATCGGGTGCCCTGATGGTCCCTCCCTTTCCCAATATATGGTATGATATGTGTGATTGTTATTATATGACAGAAAATTCTTACCTTTTTTTTTATCTGAAAACTAACAGGTTATGATAATATTTGATTAGTATTTATTTATACATCAAATTTACCTGAACCCTCCTGAAATAAAATGTTAATTAGCAGTAAAAATTCAAATACAACACACATAAAAAGTACACAAAACTTAGATCTTGAAAGGGACATAACTGTCTGATTACTTCAGACAGGAAAATATGTAGCAAGATCTAAATTTGGTGTGGCAGATCTTACGCCGCAACGCACCCTTGTAAAGGTGATCTACCTACGTTACGGGACTATATAGGACAACTTTATGATGATAAAACTGAACATGGGACAAATTGACTTGATGTTGTTTTCATGGAGTTTCTGAACAAAGTATACTAACCGAGAGTAGATTCTGAAAGTATACGCAAAAATAAACCTTTTGAGGATAAAAGGTCAAAATTGCCGGGGCCCGTAGTATAGTGGCTACACGTTCACTTCATAAGTGGATGGTCATGGATTTGATCCCAGCCCCGGCACTTGCAATTTGTATCAGCTGCTCTTTTCCCGAGAGCAGCTGACACCTGACCCTCTTCTGAGCATATGCTCTAACGGACCCGGAAACTTGGATATCGGTTAACGGCAACTCATAATGGACCCCCAATCGGACTGGAGAAGGAACAAGAGCCACACATCAAAATCCTCGAGCTCATCATTCTACCATGGACACTAGGGTAGAAAATTGACAGCAGCGCAACGGCAACTAGTTCGATATAGTAGAATTAGAATAGAATACATTTAGGCGCTGTACAATTGTGCACCCTAGTTCTTCGGAAGGTTAGAGAGAGGCCCAGGCATTAAAGAATAGATGGGAATGAAAAAGCAGACGAACTAGCAAGAATAGGATCATCAAAACCTCTTCTAGGCCCAGAGCCTTTTTGTGGCTACTCTCCATGTTCCATAAAAATGGAACTGAGGAACTGGGAAAGGGTAATGGTTAATGCAAATTGGAATAAAACCCAAGGTGCACGACAATATAAAAAGTTCATTACTCCAAATGTATCAATTACAAACAAGCTTCTTTCTCTGTCCAAAAGAAGACCTGTGCACATATACAGGACTAATAACACAGCGTAACAAAAATTAGCTTTTGGTCTGTCTCAAGAGCAAACTTATGCGTCTCTGACAGATTTTGGGCCGCTGAATCCGAATCCGGGCTCAGATTTGCTAAAACACGTCACAATTTTGAGCTATACCTCAATTTATAGGGCAAAATATGCGATTTTGGGCTTTTTTGGCTGCAAGTTATTAAGCATGGAAATATTTTTTTAATCAATCAAAAGGTTAATTGGTTAATTAACATCTAAATTAACGACTCATGCTAAATATTTCGTTTTACCAAATCGAATTTGATAGTTTTAAGCGATTTATGTTAGGTACGATATTTCCCATACAAGTCACCCTCCGCAAGTTGCATGCAAGTTTCCATACTTACATAAAATGCTTAAATCTTACAAATTTGATTAGGTAAAATAAAATATTTTGCATGAGTCGTTAATTTAGATGTTAATTGACCAATTAACCTTTTGATTGCTTAAAAAAAATATTTCCATGCTTAATGGCTTGCTGTCAAAAAAGCCCAAAATCGCATATTTTGCCCTATAAATTGAAGTATAGCTCAAAATTGTGACGTGTTGGAGCAAATCCGAGCCCGGATTCGGATTCAGCGGCCCAAAATCCTTCGGAGACACATAAGTTTGCTCTTGAGACAAAAAAAAATGTTGCGCTGTGTAATTACACAGGATTATAACAGGACACGTCTTACCAATTATCACAAGAAATTAATGAGAAAAGTTGAAGATGATACTTGTCGATTCTGTGATAAGGAATCTGAAACCTCTGCACATTTATTGTGTGACTGTGTTACGCTCTTAACTACAGAAGAGTAAGAGTAAGATATTTTGATAAGGGATTCCTACAGCCCTCTGAAATATGGTACTTACAGCCTTATAAAGTAATTTATTTTATACGACACATTTTTTCCTGCGGGGAAACATCCGACGATCATGCGCTGAGGGTCTCTGCTCATAGTGCCTATCGCCTTGATATGTGGTTATATAGATTAAGTGTTTCACTAAAGATCAGAAAATTGGTCCCAGTAATAAGTTAGTTACCCTACAAAAGAAAAAAACCCTCTTCCTACAGAAGAAAAAACCCTCTTCCTCCTCTATTTTCCCTCAGGTAGATGATGAAATAGGCTATTATTATGGCGATGGCACTAATGTCCCAAATGGAGGATAACGTGCCTCTGGAACCCGCCTTCTGATACCTTAACCTTACGGGTCAGTTCTTTCCTATCCAAGGCCTATCAGTGGTGCTCAGGCTGGAGGATACCGCGGGCCAAATTTGCAATTCGGGATCGACCTGCGGGCCGCATAAAACATTGATGCACAAAAAGAACAAATCCAAAGCATATTTATTAAAAATCTGAACTGTTCAATTTAAATTCATAAGTTTGGTTGAGAAAAAACATTTGAGCTTCAAATTAAAATTTCAAAAAACAATTTAGAAGTTGCCCCTAGAATTGCCTTGAAGCCACTTCAAGAACTTGTCAAGCAGCTTTTACAAGAATTTCTTTTGAATCGCTCCAAAAAGGTTTGCTGAATTTTCTCCTGAAATTTCTGTGGAGTTGCTCCAGAAGGTTTTCGAGAAATGTCTTGAAATTTCTTTTAGTTTTTCTAGAATTCTCTAGGAACATTTCCAAGAACTCATCTTAGATTTGCGTCATTATCTTCTAAAGTTGCTGCATAAGTTGCTTCAAATTTATTGTTCAAATTTTCCTCAGGCGTTCTAGGCATCTTTTGTGTCTTGATGCAGTTGGTTCTGGAATCTTGTTTGTAGTTGCTCCTGAAAATTCTCTTTTTGTTGCTCGAGGAATTTATTCTAAAGTTGTTTAAGAAATTTCTGTTAGAGTGGCACCAAAACATTTTTCTAGGAGATGCTCCTATAATAGGGTCCTAAAATTAAAGACGAAATATCGCTTATATTGAATAATACGATCAAGCATGGTATTCTAATCGAAATTGTACTTTACTCGAACTTGAAAAACAAAGGAATAATGAGAAAATTCGAAATAAGTAATATGGTAAATAGTTCTACTTTGACATTTGAGGTCTACCTTGTGTGACTGAGCTCGACATTTTTCGCACTGGGATTTCAAAAATGTTCCTATCTGACATACACGGTGAAAAAAAATTACTCAAAGTATGTGTTATAAGCTAGGGACGAGACAAAAGGCTAAACAAATAAAAATTATATATTTTCAACTACGGTTAATAAAAACGTCAAAAATTGAGTAAATATGTACTCTTGAACCATATATTGTGGTTTAAAACAAGAAACTCGATAGGACTTTAGGAGCCTATTTCCATGCAGTATCGCCACAACTTTCTCATTGAGTTTCTCCATATATTTCGTTGAGTTTCTCCATATATTCTCATTGAGTTTCTCTATATATTTCGCTTAGAGTTGTTTAAAATTTTTTCCCAATAACTTTTCCTTGAGTTTCTCCAAAAATGTATCCAAAAGTTTCTCCAAAAGGGCACAGGAGACGCTTTATGAATCTCGCCTGAGATTTTTTTCTTTAAGTTCGTTCAGGAGTTTCGCTTGGACAATTCAAATTGGATTCGTAGGTTTTGTTGCGAAAAATGTGTGAGTCTTATAATAGAAATTTAAACAAACAGTGAAAATGAAACAATATTGGCAACCAAGTTGAGATTTGTTGAGAATTTTGTCAAAAACTTCGTGCTTTATGTTTGTATTTTCTTCGGAAGGCGAAATGTGAAATATTTGCTCAGCGTTGCATTGACTGCGCTTAAACACTGCAACTAATTTTTAAATGATTCAAGATTACATTTTCAACAAACTTTCATTTGATTCGTACCACTTATAACTATAAGCTGGTTTCGTGACTTAGCTGAAATACCGAAATATTTCGGAGTTGCGATTTCGAATCTTACCAGAACGGATTGTTCTTTTTGTTTATTTATCATTTAATTTGTGTTCAACAGTGTGAAATAGGTCAGCAATTTATTTTTGTTTGATTTCTTAATGAATTTAACGAGTTATTTCAAACAATCGTTCAAAAATTTCGATTCGTCTTAAAGTACTCCGCGGGCCGCATCTTAAGGCTTGAAGGGCCGCAGGATAAGCAAGCACCACTGGTTTAGAGGTTTCAGCGCTATTCAGCGACCGGCTAGTAACCTTTCAAAAAGGAAAAAAAAATTCCTAATTGTCTTTGGCAGATTCCCTTTTCAAGCATTTATAGAAACAACAAAAAGCTGTTCTTTGAAATAAATAAACGTATTACTTGAAATAAAAAATACAAGAGAGCCTACAATAATAATTGTTGATTCTATGCGGATTTTTTATACTACATTTTTTTTCTTATCTATAGATAATTTCAATATTAACGCTTCCATCCTTTGTAGATTCTTGCAGGTCATTTAACAAAATTATTAACATGATCATAACATAACAAAAGTGAGGCGTTCGAAAATAACCATGAACCATCCTGACCCGTCCTTTTTTATTATTAACGTGTACTTTATTTAGCAAATTCTACACTTAGGTGCGTCGTCCTCTTCTATTAAATATGTATATATTAATATATTAATATATATATATTAATTTGAGACACAACAGAAATTAAAGTTTTATGTTTCGGTCTCGATTTTCAATTTTGCTCCTTTCCAATCTTATGTTGCTGTCCGCCACTCTTCTGTGCATGATATCTTTAATGTGAAAGTTCATACGCAGAACGTCAGTTCATTTTTTGTGTTTGTTTTGATGGCCGCTTGTGAGCTCTTTCCATACTATCGTCGTTTTTTATTTTTAAATCTAGCTCTATTCACGTTGAACATTAACTATGAGTAAGTAATATAAATGTTAAATTTAAGTGAAGGAAAATATATGTTGAGTTGAAATTTCATTAATCAGACTACAATCAACAAGGCGGTAACATATATTACTAACTTTTTACGATTTTCGCAGCGCATCTAGAAGTCATTGTGGATGATAATTTACCCAACAATCCATGCTGTCAACATGGACCAACAGTGCTCTTTCACAGAACGGATCAAAGCCATGCAACTATTGAAAAATACTACGCCTGTACGGCAAGCCGGGATGGAAAATGTTCTTTCAAAGTTGCTGCCTCGAAAAAGAGCACATGTTATCAAGATGCCAGCAAGCCTGCTGAACAACTAAAGCTGGATTATGATGAGGTAAGATTTAGGTATATTTTTTTCGGAATAAAGCATGTTTCTCATTGTCGCCTTAGTGTTCTACGAGCACTTTGAACCAAGAGCTTTTTTTTCAAAACCAATTTTCAATTTCAATTTTTACAACATTTAATTTATGATACATGTAAGATAGTCTAAAAAAATAGTGAAGAATGAAGTCAAAAACATCCATCGATAATATTAAGAAAAATGTTTCACTTAGTTATCATGTAATACTAATCTCGTCTTCCTTCAAGGTAAGAAACGCGTCTGTTTCACAAAAGGTGTACTGCATCCAATGTCAGCAACTGTTCCTTGAGTCCAACGCGAAAGACCACAACAAGCACAAACTATTTGACAAACTATCAAACGAAATTCTGCTTCAACCGACAAGATTTTTAGCACCGCTGAGCATGGATGGAAACGAAGCGCAATACTTCTTCAGTGATTCCTCGTTGAACTGCATAGAGAATATGTTGAAGCAGGTCAAAATTACCAAAGTTATCTGCCTAGGAGCTCCAAGGCTTCACGAGCATCTGCTTGTGAAAACCGATATCAAATCACTATTGCTGGATATTGATAGAAGATTCCACTGGTTTTACGATCAATCGCAGTATGTCAGCTACAACATGTTCAACCACTTCTTTTTCGGGGGAGAAAAGGCGGAAAATATCTTCAACAACTATCTGATGGTTAATGAGTAAGTGACTCTTTTTCCATTGTTTTTTTTCATACAGAATTTAAAAATTATTATTTTTAGGTCAACCGAACGGATATGTATCTTCACCGATCCGCCTTTCGGTTGCCGTACCGAACTACTGGCTCACACCATCAGCCGTATAAATCAAACTTATAACTCAGTCAACCAGCTCAGTCAGCAAATTTTACCAACGTTTTGGATATTTCCCTACTTTATGGAAACGTACATACAAAAGCAAATGCCATCTATGGAAATGTCCGACTATCAAGTCAACTACACCAACCATCGTACCTATCACAGTGGAGAAAAAGGGCTGAAACATGGATCGCCAGTTCGCATATTTACTAATGTCCCTTTAGAGTTGTTCAAGCTACCCGTCAAAGAGGGCTACAAATGGTGTTCGGAATGCCAGAAAAGTGTCCACAGAACCAATCTACATTGCCGCGTGTGTAAGAAATGTCCATCGAAAAACGGTGCCACCTATCGTCATTGTAGCAAGTGCAATTGGTGCGTGAAGCCGAACTACGTGCACTGCAACGCTTGTGGGAGATGCACTCAGGTGCAGGGACACCAATGTTCCTCTTACAGGAAACAACTAAACTGCCGAATTTGTTTGACCAAAGGGCACATGGAAAAATGTTGCCCTTTTTGGCGAACGTTTAAACATTTCAAAATGGCAAAATCCGGATGTGTCGTTTGTGGAAGCAAACAACATATCGTCACAAACTGTGATGAACGGAAACGGGTTCTCAAGGAGAGGTATTTCCTTGGGCAATGTGAGAATGCAATAAACTGTGTCAAATAGAAATGTTTGTTTAATTTTTTTCACTAATATTACGAGTCCCGACCTTTATGGTTATGCCAATTAGTGCCACCTCGCGCTGCGATACACACTGTGAAGGACGACAGCCATTTGATAGACGGACGTGATGTAAACGAAAGGTGTAAATAGCAGTTCAGTAAACACCTGCAGCAGGTCAGCAGAAAAAGTTTCTTCTCTGGACTCCAATCGCCATGGGATGCGGACATCCGAACAAGATTGATCTGGAAGCTGAAAGTGGAAAAAACCGCGGTCGATGAAGTAGGAGAAGCGTTCAACAAGATCACCCCGGAGAATATCGTGGAAGGGTGCCATCGCGTTTCCAACACCATAAGCAAGACACATAAGGTTGTGTTGTGACCAAAGTCTACGATCCATACAATGTTCTGCAAATATGTATGGGCAAAAGTCTATAAGGGGAGAGCAGAAGGGGGGTTCTGAGATGACCAAAAAACAGTATACGTAGCTCATGGACAGGACCTTTCAACAACAAACTTTGGCTATGGAGATTTTTCTTCGCGGTTGATGCCATCACAACGTAGGTCATATGAGGATTAAGTGTTAGCCTGTACGTCAAATCCAAAGCAAAAGCCAATTTTCGAAGAAACCATCAACAACCTTCCAGTCACGAACCAGATGATCATGGCTGAAACTCGAAAGAATCCAGTTCTCCAGCAAGTGATGAACTTCCCCAAAGATAGTTGATCGTACTATCTGAAGTAGGGTCTGGGACCATTTGGGCAGGAGCACCTATTTTGGGCACCTGCTGCTATAACTCAGTCAATTTTGAACCGATTGACTTGATTTTTGAGTCACGATCAGATACGCACAGTATCAAGCCATGTACAAAAATTGAAGTCAATCGGTTTGAAATTGACTGAGTTATTGCAGCAAGTGCCCAAAATAGGTGCTCCTGCCCAAATGGTCCCAGACCCTATTTGACCACACGAGGTGGACTTAAAATTGTCGACGGCTGCAGCATGCTTGGTGACCGATGTTTCACTTAAGATTCACAGCGGATTGTTCGGCAATTGTATCACGGAAAGCATCTGGCACGCAGCTATATCTAGGGGAAATGCGGGTAAAATGAACACCCGTCGTTTTTAATGGAAATGAAAATATTCCTTTTTTACCATGTAATATCGTAGATGATATTATGTTCTAAACATTCTAGAAGAAAAAAAATGCCGAAAACTGTATACAGTTTTCTTTATTTTTTTCGATTGCAAAAAATGCAAGAAAATCGAGTAGCGAAAAACAGTGAGGGTAAAATGGACAATCGATGGGGGTAAATGAACACATATTTAAAAGTTAATTTTTACGTGTAATTGCAACTGCTAAACACCCGGGACGATCTTCTTTTTGTAGAAATGCAATATCTTCTTTGTTTTAAAACATTCTACCCTGGAGTCTTTTTTTATAATCAAGGGCAATAGTTGTGCTAAGAAATGCATGGTACCTCCTCCCTTTGCACCCTCCCCCTTTTTTGCAGGGTGTCCATTCAGGCCCGGATTTAAGGGGGGGGCAAAGGGGGCAAGTGCCCCGGGCCCCCCGACTAGAGGGGCCCCCCAAGAATCCTAAAGCACAATATATTTTCTTCGAAAAATCATATGAAATGCACTTCGACAGACGATCATATTTGATACATAATTGGGTTCCTTCGAGGGTATCCAGCTTACTTTATAATCTGAATTTTCACTTGAAGATCCAAAGTTTCATATTTTTTGATAAATTTACATCGATTAAGTAAAAAAAAACACTATATTTTAATTGCTAGACAACTCAAATGTAGAATTGGAGTGTATTTCCCAGAATATCTGTTTGGCGGGATCGGTTGTAAGCTTGGTTGCAGCAAATTCATATCTATAGATCTATTACAAAATTCAGTAATTCGGTAGTGTGAAGTTTTTATTTTTAATTTTGGTATACGTGAGTTTCTATAAAACACCTTTGAAGTTCTTGTTGATTTTAGTAGGTAGATACACTTTTTTAGAACTTAAAATTACAACAAAAAAGCGTCTCTTACAAACAACTGCTTAACCTTTCAGGACGCGCGCCATCAAGCGACCGAAACTGCACCACGCTCGCACTGTATACGACGAGCGAGGTTTTTTGGTAGTGTTGTACTTTTGACAACACCGCGCGCGCTGAAGGGTTAATACAGTGCGAGAAATAAGTATAAAGACAGAGCCGATTCCCATACAAAATAATCATGTTTGAGGATCTTAATCTCTGTTTCTAGCAGTTCGATTGTGATGGAATTTTGGCTGCAACCTTTTAAAACAACTAGAATTTAAGGTAGTATTAAAAATCGGCAGCTTTATTATCGTTCAATTTAAAATTAGAAATTAGCTATAAAGTTGATCAAAATCGCCTAACACTTTGTATGAGTGAAGTAATGAAAATTCAGGTTTTCGTTGAATTACTGGAAGACCTATGCATATTTTTTTAATAGTTTTTGGCACAGATGATGAAAAGAAGGAACATCTATCAGTACTCAAAGATCATCAATGCAAATGTTTACATTTACTTTTCAGATTCAAGTAAGTATAAAGACACTTTTTGTATGAAATATGCAGGCAAGTGAATGAAAATTGCCGCCCGGTGAACTTCAGTGCGTCTGCTCGAATATTTTGCGCACTGGATTGCTACATTGCCCCTCAGAGTCCCAACTTTGTTTACTCGTAGAACAATTCAATCTGAACTGAGCGCTAAGTTGTGAAATTTTCATAAATCTTATAAATTCGGATGAAAGTTTAAAATATATGTATTATCTGAATAAGATGACATGTACACTGCAAATCAGAATGCAGCATCTTGAAATTTCAGCAAAAACATTAAAATAAATTTTAGTACCTCTTTTTTCATTTATTTAAGTAATCTGTCGAAATTTTGGAGAATAGCGTTGGAAAAGGTATACTTTTTAAAGGTCATCAGAAGAACGCTATATTCGACCTGTAGGTTTTTATTACTTCATCACAAAAAAATGAAAATTAATTAAAAATGTGTCATGATAAGTAAACAAAAGAGGTACAAACCGCAAAAAAACAGCAAAAAAACGAATAATACACAACATTGAAAAGAAAACGTTAATGTATGGTTTATATATTCAAAATCTTGTTTTTGGGGGCCCACATTTTAGGATTTGCCCCGGGCCCCCCGAAGCCTAAATCCGGCACTGTAGTCCATTCAAATTCAGTTTTCCGATTCCCGGATTTTTCCCGGGTATGGGCTAACTTCCCGAGTATGTACGAACGCAAATTATTGTTGTACAGTGACCCCACAATTTATGAATCGGCAAAAATGACCACAGTTTATGGATCACTCATTTGATCAACACGGTGATTCATAAATAGTGTACAAAATTAAGGTGATTCATCGGTGTGGGGTCACTGTAGTAGGACGCTCCTCAGTGTATTTTTTTCATACAGTTTTATTTTGGTCTAGGGTGACATTGGGTATTATCGGCAGGTTTGTTCTCTTCGTCATGGGAGGTTTTTGTCAACCAAATTGCCTGAAACTTGGCCATATCATTCAGCTTAGGTGGGAAGGATTTGAGGCCAACTCTGAATTCAATAGGGTTCAAAAAACCCCCCCAAGACGAAGAGAACAAAACGGCCGAGAATATGTAATTTCCCGTATAACTTGATACGAATCTTATAGATTTCCTGATTTCATAAATTATGATTAAAAAAAAAACTTACTAACTCTACTATCGCTGGTGTTAATTTCCCCTTCTTACACGAAATTTAGGATTAGAGTTAGTTGAAAAGGTCCTTTCTATAACAAGGAAATAGAATCTATATGAACATATTATTGAAACTGATGTCACTGTGTCTGATTTTTTCACGATTTTTTTGTTGAATATCATAAAAAAATCGGTAGAAAAATATCGAAACATTTTTGGTAAACCTGGTCTTTAGAAACTAATGTAGGGTGGGGCGGGGCAAGATGGGTCAGTGCCATTTTTGGGCGCATTACTCATGTTTTGTTTATATTAATAATTTTGTTAGATGACCAGCATGAATATGCAAAAGTTTGGGGCATTGATTGAAAAATTATTCACTCTCATTGGAAATAAAAAATAAAATGGTTTTTAGCCATTTTTCTTATGCGATACATTCCATATAATCTCCATATAAACGGCCGCGGGGCAAGATGGGTCACCTTCAATTTTGAACGTATTTTTGGAGCATTCAAAAGTTATTTATTTTTTATTACAAGACTATCTTATAAATGACTTCAATCAAGCGGAATGAACACTCAAAATTATTACATAAAATTATGATATTTTTTTAGTGAAAACATCGATTTTCAAGTCGCCTTAGGACCACTCAAATCGTAAAGTGTTTTATATTCCAAATAAATTTATAAAATGTTTACTAGTAGCTCTTGTTTACTCAGTATGGATATGGAGCATATATGAATGCGGAATAAATCTTACATTTTGACGTTTTTCGTTGAGAAAATGTAAATTACTTAAAAGGTGACCCATCTTGCCCCGCACTTTTTTCACGGTGCAAAATCGATCACTTTTTAAAACTGCTCGTTTAACATCATATTTTGTATTTAATGAACTTTTTATCGACTTTTTGCATAGCTAACTAGTGTATTAAAGAGTAGCGGACGAATGCAAACCAATACGATTTGTATTTACAAAGTTATGGTGATCCATCCTTATTCGACCCATCTTGCCCCGCCCCACCCTATCAATTATTTGCTACATTTTGAGAAAATCTCCATCTAACTTTTTGTTCTGCTTTCATCGTCATTTTAAACAATTTACTTGCTGAATCCAAAGTCTTTTGACACAGATTTTCTCCGAATTTTGAAGTAAAACGTTTGAGTTCTTCTCCAATATTAAATAATATCTTGAGGACATTCAACATTTATTCCTTTAGGAAGTACTCCATGGGTTCTGCCAAAAAAAAATCATGAAAGTTGTACCTACAACTTCTTTTAAAATGCTTCGTTTGGCTAATATTGCCGTAAACATATCAGGGATTCTATTGTATACTCTTCCGGGGATCCGAGTGATGCTTCCAGGAAGTAACATTTGGAACCATTTCTTCACAGATTCCATAGAAGATTCTTCTGTGGATTCTACTACCATCCTAAGGAAATGTGTAGGAAATTTCTTATGGGATCCCATCAGAGAGTCTTTCATGAGCAGTTTTTTTTTTGAAAATTCGCTGTAATTTACAGTGTTGTACTTACTCTTCAGAATTTTATTTGAATTTTACCTAAAGCTCCTCCAAAATTCTGTACAGAAGCGGATAGGCACAATATCACTGTTTTTCAATTATTTTCTCCTTGACTTCTGCCAAAGGGATCAAATTTAAGGGATCTGGCAGAAATATATGAAGAGTTCCACTAAGAATGTCACCAGAATCCCTCCAGAAACTGACACATTTTTTTTCAAACATGAAAATTTCTTCGCCGTAAGTAACTTCTGCAGGTTTACTGAGTTCGCCAGGAATTCCGATTTTCCTAACAAGACTCAAAAAGTCCATCGTGAAATCTTGCAGAAATCTGAAAATTTCGCCTAAGAAGTATATTCTGATTTCTTTTACATGAATTTATCAAGATCCAACAGAAACTAATAAAATTCCTGAGAGGCTGCCTTTCTAAAAAACATATTCAACCGGCAACTCTGTGAATGTTGCTATCATTCTATTCAAGACTTGCTTGACACTTATGAAGTACGGATAGACACCATAAAGATTTTTCCCGGTGCCTTTTACAATTTCCCGTGTTTTTCCCGTATTTTCTCCGGTGGTTTCGAATTCCCGGGTTTTCCCGGTTTTCCCGGATGGATGGACACCCTGTTTTTGGTAGCCGAAAATACGTGGCTTTTTTGTATTCTTTTATAAATTCTACATGTTTTTGCTCAAATTCCATCGTTTTGCTAATCATCAATAGTTTTGACTGATCCTTGACATGCAATGTATCCCTACTCATCATAGTCTGTTGAAGTTTTCACCGCAGAGCTATTTCAAAGTTCCTTAAGAAAATGAACTCCAGATTCGGCGTTCACAAATGTCACAAATCCAACTGTTACGACGCGTTAGTGGGAGGTGGCCGTGATACGGTTGGTCATATCAGTCGTATAAAAACGCGTTCGTAAGCGAACAAAATTACTTTAATGAAACACGCGACTTTACGCTTTAAAAGAATACATTAGTATGAATCGGTACACAGTAAGATCTAATCAACTCTATACAAAACAATGGTATGACAACTAGCGAGTATTGGTATCCGGTTTATGCTTCTGACGTCTATCGTGTGGCAGCATGCAGCTGTCACCGATGAGCCCAGCTGGAAAGCGAGGGATGAGCTATGCTCCGAGAGCAGTGTTCCCAGCGCTCCTGTTCCGTTGTCGCAACATCTCCCCTTTTCAGAACCGTTGGTACTGGTTGAACCTCGCTGGCGGTCTTCTCGGTCTGGAAGATCGACGAAGTATTCTGGGCTGTACGGTCGGAGTGCTAGCGGCAGCCGACTCGAAGCTTTAAGATGTAGTGCTTGAGGACGACGACGACATGTCCGATTCCACGGCCGGACAAGGTGGTGATAACGACGGAATCCGAATGGTGTCGCTTGAATGCGAAGTCAAGGCGGTCGCTTCGCTGCTTGAACGGGGTGACGCGTTCCACGCATCAAGAAGGACGTTCAGCGGAAGTTGTTTCTGTCCTGACGGTTTGTTGATGCCAGGATCTTGATCGAAGCCAGATGATACTCGACCCCTTAGTTGGTTCAGATGGGATCGAACCAAGCGACGTTTCTCGGTCAGTACGTTGAACATGACTTGTCCTACTTGCTCGATAATCTTGCCGGGAATCCAGCTCCAGGCGTTTTTGGCGTAGATCTTGACGTAGCCGAGGCCATTGACGTTGAACGACCTCATGCTGGGCTTCTTCGGGTCGACCGGTGGTGGTACCGGTGGAGGACGTTCGGCTGGCGGGCGTAGCAGTTCGAGGCATGTACGGATACGACGTCCGAACATGATTTCCGACGGCGATAGACCCTCGGGTGCTGATCGGTTCGGTGTACTTCGGTAGGCCAACAAGAACGTTTCCAAAGCTTCATCGGATGAACCTCTCCCTTCTTCGAGTTTCTTTATCGCCCGCTTGAAGGTATCGACGAACCGTTCGGCCTGCCCGTTAGATTGTGGGTGGAACGGTGCAGTGGTTACATGGTCGATTCCGTTTGTTGAGCAGAACGTGGCGAACTCCGAACTCGTGAACTGGGTGCCATTGTCTGACACGAGCGTTTCCGGCATCCCCAGGCGTGCGAAAATGCTTCGGAGGATGCTGATCGTTGCAGACGCCGTGATACGACGTGTCCGGATGATCTCCGGCCATTTCGAATGGGAATCCACGGCGAGCAGGAAGTAGTCACCGTCGACGGGGCCGGCGTAGTCTATATGCACTCGTTGCCAGGGACGGACGGGCTTGGGCCACGGCACAGGTGGGGCTGCTGCGGGTGACTTCGCTGTTAGGGCGCATGGGGAGCATGCCTTGACGTAATCGGCGACTTCACTGTCGAGCGACGGCCAATAGACGTAGCTGCGCGAAAGTGCCTTCATTCGCTGAATTCCGGGGTGGCCCCGGTGAAGCACTTCCAGGCACCGCTTGCGCAGAGGGGCTGGAATTACAACCCTCTCGCCGAAAAGGATGCAGCCTTGCACCGTAGACAGGGATTCACGGCAATTGTGGAAGCGAAGAAGTTCTCGGTCTGCGTTGCTAGCCAAGGATTTTGGCCAGCCATCGTGGATGTACCGGTAGACCTTCTTGAGCACCGGATCCAATTTGGTGCTTTGTTGTACTGTGTTAAAACTCAAAGGAAACACGTTAAAAGTATCAAATACTACTGACCTCATATCACTCTCCAATGTGACGGATGCGATTACGAAGTCTTCGTCGGGTTTCGCATGGCGGTTGATAAGGCGAGAAAGGATATCGGCATCGCCAAACTTCTCGGTGGTCACGTACTTCATGGTGAAATCATAGGACAATAGCGTTAGGGCCCAGCGTTGCAGCCGGTTTGCGGTGTACACTGGGATGCCCTTTTTGCTACCGAAGATGCGCAGTAGTGGCTGGTGGTCGGTTTGGAGCAGAAACTTGCGGCCGAAAATCATGCGGTGGAATTTGGTTACCGCGTAGATGATGGCTAATCCTTCCCTATCCGTTTGGCTGTAGTTGCGCTCGGCGGGTGCCAAGGCTCTTGAGGCGTGTTGGACGACTTTTATTGACCCATCCGGGAAGCGGTGGCTGATGGTCGCTCCCAGGCCGACTGATAATGCATCGGCTGACACGATTATGTCCAGATCGGGGTTGTAGTGGGTCAAAAGTAGGTCCGAGGAAAGGATGGTTTTGAACTCGTCGAAAGCTCGCTGACAGTGGGGCGTCCAGTCGAATTTTGCTCCGGTTTTCAGTAGATCATCCAGCGGGCTACGCAGGGCACGCATTTGCGGTACGAATTTCCCGTAAAAGTTTACGGCTCCGAGAAACGACCGAACTTCCGACACGTCTTTGGGCGCCGGCATCTGCTTGATGGCCTCTACTTTCGCTGGATCGGGGCGAATTCCGTGCTGGTCGAGCATGTGTGCCAGGTACTTTATTTGTTCACGCCCAAACGAACACTTCTCCAGGCGAACCGTGAACCCGAACTCCTGTAGGCGCTGGAAGAGCGCGTTGAGGTTCCGCCAATGTTCCTCCTCATCTTTGCCTCCGACGATTACGTCATCGATATAACCGCAAGTGTGCTCAAGCCCCGCCAGCATGGTGTCTACAAGTTGCTGAAAAGCTCCCGGTGCAGCTTTCACTCCGGGTGCCAGACGGTTTACTTTATACAGGCCCCGGTGGGTGTTGATAGTGAGGAGCGTACTCGTTGAATCATCGACAGGGACCTGGAGGTACGACTCCGACATGTCAATAATGCTGAACACCTTGCAGTTGGCGAGTTTGACGAAAATGTCCTGCGGTAACGGCAACGGATATTGGTGCGGCTGGAGGGCGTCATTCAAACCAGTCGAGTAATCGCCGCAAATCCTAATTGCTCCGCTTGCCTTCCGCACAACCACGATGGGTGCGGCCCAGTCAGAGTAGTCGGTGGGAGTGAGGATCTTCAAGCGCTCGAGACGGTCCAGTTCCTCATCGACGGCTTGATACATGGCGTATGCCACGGGGCGCTTGGGTCGAAACACTGGTCGCTGGTCTGGCTTGAGGTCTAACTTCACTGTTGTTTTGGTACACCGACCAAGACTGGCACTGAACACTTGCGGATAAGCGGTCTTGAGCCGCTCGACCATAGGAGTAGAGGAATCGTTCACTTGGCGGCAGAACACGTTCATCGGCACGGTATCCAGATTGAACTTCTCCACCAAATCCAGACCCAAGATGTGCAGATTCTGCGAAACGACGTAGATGGTAGCCACTTGCGTTACATCGTTTACGGTGATCGAGCAATCGAACTCCGACAGCAGGTTCAGAGGATCGCCCGATGCAGTCTTCGCATTCACTGATGGAGGTCTGGTTGGTGGCTGTCCGAGCTGCTTCCAGGTCTCGCTGGACACTACGGTGATGTCCGACGCCGAGTCGAACTGTAGTCGAACCGCGACACCGTTCAGAAACACCGGAACGAATTTTCTTCTTCCTCGCACATTATTCACTGACACTTGAACAGTCTTTGTCTCTACTGTGACATTTCGCAATCGTCTCTTCACCCGCTTCTTAGGGGTCTTTTTGTCACTATCACAATAACCTTCTTTGTGTCCACACTGTTTACACATTGAGCACTGATAGTCTTTGTACCTACAGTCACGCACGTAGTGCATCGATCCGCACTTCCAACAGGGACTAGGTGGCACTTTCTTCTTGTTTTCGCTGGACGAAGACAACGGCGACGGACTGGACGGCTGTTTCCACGGTCGTGGTTGCTTGCGGAATCGCTGTTTGATGGCATTCACTGTGTTGCTGGATGCTTCAATCATGGCGGTATCGTGCCGAAGGTTCAGCAGGCGCTGACACTCGGAGGACAACTGTTCGAGAGTAACGTCGTTCTTCTCCTCAATCCGCGCAAGCAACCGCGTCCGTATTTCGGCATCCGCTTCCGACGTCAAACCGCAAACGAAGATCAACACTTTAAATTGTTCCTCCGAAAGATTTCCCAGCTCGAATTCGACGCACGTCTTGTTGATTCGGCAGGTGTATGTCACGAAATCTTCGGCGGAACTTTTTGCGGTCTGGAGGCAGCGATAGCGTTTGCTAATCAGCGATTCCGATGCTCCGAAAAGTCCTTTTAACTTGGCTACAGTTTCTGCGAAGGTGAAGTCCTTCGTTGTCTTCGGCAGGATGAAACTGCAGTAGCGCTCGTGCTCTGCGATGCCGAGCTTTCGCATCAGCAACCTAACCTTAGCTTGGTCGTCAAGCCGCGCAGCATCGTTGGCGAACAACTCCTCGTACCGGGAGAACCAGGACGAAAAGGTGATGCTGTTCTCGGTATCGTACCGGAACTCTTTTACATTCGATGCCAACGAGTCCAGAATCGATTCTGGGTTAGCCGGAACCTGGACTTGGATGTTCCGGAGGGTGTTCTCCTGCTGCTGGATGAACACGCGCTGCTGCTCGTGGGATTGCTGCTGGTTACGGAGGAGCTCGTTCGTCACAAGCTGCGTCTGCTGAAGCTGCTGTAGCACCTGAAGGATGAGCGCATCCGTGGTAAACGGTGCTGCTTGCTGGGCATCTCCGTTCGACATCTCGGAATCGTCCTCTGCAGACGATGAGAGCTTGCGCTTTTTCCGCGTGGGAGGCGCGATTTTGGATTTTTCACAAAAACTCGCGAAAACGACACAAAAACTCGCGCACCCGAGTCGCCACTGTTACGACGCGTTAGTGGGAGGTGGCCGTGATACGGTTGGTCATATCAGTCGTATAAAAACGCGTTCGTAAGCGAACAAAATTACTTTAATGAAACACGCGACTTTACGCTTTAAAAGAATACATTAGTATGAATCGGTACACAGTAAGATCTAATCAACTCTATACAAAACAATGGTATTACAACTAGCGAGTATTGGTATCCGGTTTATGCTTCTGACGTCTATCGTGTGGCAGCATGCAGCTGTCACCGATGAGCCCAGCTGGAAAGCGAGGGATGAGCTATGCTCCGAGAGCAGTGTTCCCAGCGCTCCTGTTCCGTTGTCGCAACACCAACATTCTAAACCAAATTTTATACACAATGAATGATCACAGAACATAGTTTACGGTACTCAAAAAACCTCAAAGCACCCCTAGAAAATTCATAAAACATGAATTGGGTGAGCTAGGTCATCCAAACTACGTTCATTTTCTTAAGATCTATTGGATCTACTATCATTTGTGTTCACTGTGTTCAAGAAATTTAGTCACGTTGATGTCAATTAGACCTCGCAATGCTACGAGAATCTCGATAGTTGGATAATCTTAAAAATACAAATGGCCTCCAATACATTTTAAAGTTTGGGTTACAATATCTACATACTGTATCATGCTTTAATTGTAAACAATATTCGTGGAATGTAGTCTATACTGCTGATGGAGCCTTAGTGCATAACTATAATGCTTTAGAGCAAGTTTACCGGGGGCTACTATCTGGGCGAGTAAAATGATTGCCCACAGAGTTGTCATTTTAGTATAGTTACTCATTTCCACACCGGTCGCTACTATATTTAGTTACCGGATTGCGTACCGGTCGTTGCCAAATACTGTTGCGGTATAAACGAAATATTTTGGAAACATATTATGAAAGAATTTCTTCTGGGATTCCCCAGGAATTCCCTCTGAAATTCTAGCATGAATTTTTACTGAGTATCCTCGAGCAATACGTATTCCCCAGGAATCCCTTCCGGGATTTTACCTGAAATTTCTACTGGAATTTCTTTTCGGGATTCCTCCGGAGATTCCTCCAAGAGTTCCTCCGGAGATTCATTCAGAAATTCCTTTAGGGATTCCTCACGAAATTCTTCCGGAATTCTCAGATGATTCCTCAAGGAATTCCGTCGGGGATTCCTCACGAAATTCTTCCGGAATTCTCAGATGATTCCTCAAGGAATTCCGTCGGGGATTCCTCCGAGAATTCTTCCGGAAATTCCTCCGGGAATTCCTCCGGGAATTCCTCCGGGAATACCTCCGGGAATTCCTCCGGGAATTCCTCCGGGAGTTCCTCCGGGAATTCCTCCGGGAATTCCTCCGGGAGTTCCTCCGGGAATTCCTCCAGGAGTTCCTCCGGGAATTCCTCCAGGAGTTCTTCCGGGAATTCCTCCAGGAATTCCTCCGGGAATTCCTCCAGGAATTCCTCCGGGAATTCCTCCAGGAATTCCTCCGGGAATTCCTCCAGGAATTCCTCCGGGAATCCCTCCAGGAATTCCTCCGGGAATCCCTCCAGGAATTCCTCCGGGAATCCCTCCAGGAATTCCTCCGGGAATTCCTCCAGGAATTCCTCCGGGAATTCCTTCAGGAATTTCTCCGGGAATACCTTCAGGAATTCCTCCGGGGAATACCTTCAGGAATTCCTCCGGGGATTCCTCTGAGAATTCCTTCAGGAATTCTTCCGAGAATTCCTTCAGAAATTCTTCCGAGAATTCCTTCAGGAGTTCCTCCGGGAATTCCTCCAGGAATTCCTCCGGGAATTCCTTCAGGAATTCCTCCGGGAATTCCTCCTAGGATTCCTCCAGGAATTTCTCCGAGGATTCCTCCAAGAATTCCTCTAGGAATTCCGCCGAGGATTCCTCCGGGAATTTTTCCAATAATTTCTCCAGGAATTCCATTAGGAATTTCTCCAGAAATTCCTCCGGGGATTCATTCAGAAATTTACTTGGATGTTCCTTCAGGAAATTCCTCCGTGGATTTTTTCCAGGAATTCCTTCCGGCTATTCCCTGAGGATTGCTCCAGGCATTTCTCCAGGGAATCCTTAGTGAAATTCCTCCGGGAATTCACCTGAGGAATTTCCGGATGAATTTCTAGGGGAATCTTTAAAGGAATTCTAGAAGGAATCTCCACAGAAATTTTATATGAAACTTCCGGAGGAACTTCCGGATTAATCTCCGGATAAATTCTTGAGCAATCCTGGAGGATTTCCTGCAATAATCCCCGTAGGAATAACTGGAAGAATTGCGGGAGAAAATTCCGGAGGAATTCCTGTACGAACTCTTGCAGGAATGACAGAATAAATTACAGGAAGAATCGTAGAAATATTAAAAAAAGAAATTTCTGAAGAAATTCCCGGAGAAGTTCCTTAATGAATCACAGGAACAATTGCTACAGGAAACTCTGGAAGAATTCCTGGAGGAATCCCAAGAGAAATACCCGGACCGATTTCTATATTAATCTCCTGAGGGATGCCTGAAGAAATTCCAGGAGTTTATTGAGGAATCAAAGGAGAAAATGCTGTAGGGTTCCCCGGAGGAATTTCTTGAGGGGGTACTCCTGGACATTTTCGCTTGTGATATTCGCAGCAGATTTTCTCTAACTGCAAGTGTTTACAAAATTTGTTGCTTACCACTGGTGCGTTTTGTTCGAAACAAACAAATAAAAAAACAACACAACACTTTTGACATATATGAAATAGCAATCGTTTCCTGCGCAACTATCGGGCGCCTAAATTTGTGCGCTCGATGTTTCCCGAAAGCCTCGCTGCTATTTTACTAGCCCGGTTAGTAGTCCCCGATAAGGTATAGCGCTATGATACTGCGCTATGTAATTTAGTTTAATCGCGCACCGGTAAAGGTGCTCTTAGATAGATTCATAGGATATTCCAGCTTTCTACAGTCTAACGGCATAATTCTTTCATGATTGTGTCTGTTGCACCTCATAATATTACGAATATCTCTATGTGTTGTTAGTTGAACGTCCACTGGCAAATAAATGGACCCCAATGTATTTTGAAGTATAAGCCGCAATATCTGTAAATCTTTCCATATTTTCCGCGGAATATAATCTACGCTACTATTAGAGCCTCAAAGTGCAAGTTTGATAAAATAGCAACATTCACTTGGTGATCTAGGTCATCCAAACTACTCAGGAATAAAGACTTTCAAGCCCTACTCTTGTGTCTATTTACTTTATCGATGTAATTCTTTCACAATTATTTCTGTTATATCTCATAATATTTTAAATATCTCTTTGTGTTATTTGTGCGTCCAGGAATTCCGCAACGGATACAACCAGAAATTCCTTTAGAAATTCCATCACAAATTCATTCATAGACTTCTCAAGAAATTCATCAAGGGATTCTTCCAAGTCTTCCGCTTGGAATTTTTCATGGAACTCCTGCTGGAATTCCTCAACTAATTCCTACACTGCCGTAATTCTGCAAAGTGACGTAAGCGCCATTCAAAATGTCGATATTTTTTTGGTATATTATATATAATATCTGGTGTAAAAATAACACTGTGGTATGACCGCAGTATTAGAATGCAAGATCTAGTCGTAATCTATCATCTATGGAAAGAAACTTAGAGGATGAGCAAGAGATTTATGCATAATAACCAAAAAATGGGCTAAAACTATCGATGTCGCTTACGTCACTTTGCAGAATTACGGCAGTACAATGATTCCTCCATCAATTCGTTCCGTAACAGCTCCAAGAAACGCTCTAAAGATTCCTCCACAACTCCTTAATGAATTCCCGCATTCTTCCAGGAATTCCATCAGTCATTCCTCAAGGAATCCATCCAGGGATGCCTTCAGAAATTCCTCAAATAATTCCTCCAGGAGTACCTTCAGAATATATACCATAATTTTTACAGCAAATACTCCAAGAATTCCTGCAGGAATTACTCTACGAATTCCTCTATAATTGTTCCGGGAAATTCTCCAGGAAGTCATACAAGAAATATTCCAGAAATTCCTCCAGGAACTACTCCAGCAATTTCTCCGAAAATTCCCCCAGAAAATAAAAATTAAAAAAAATAACTTCAAAAATTCCATTACGAGTTCCTCAAGCCATTCCTCTAGGAAATCATTCAGAAATTCCTCCAAGAATTTCCTCACGGAATTCTTTAAGCTTGCTCCACAAATTACTACATGAATTCTCCCAGAAAGTGCTCCAGGAATTCCTCCAGAATTTCCACCAGAAATTTCTTCAGGAAATGTTTGAAGAAATTACTGGAAGTATTCTTTTAGGAATGCTGGGAGAAATTCCTGAAAGAATTTTTCAAGGAAATCCTGCAGAAATTCCTAGAGAGATTATTGGTAGAATTTTCGAAAAAAGTATTGGAGGTATTCCAGAAGAAATTCTTGCAAGAGAATTCTTTAAGGGATTGTTGGGGGAATTCTTGGCGTTTATCTTGGAGGAATCCCTGAGAGGATTCCTGTAAGCATTTCTGAAGGATTTCCTGAAAGAATTCGTGAATATATTTATTGAAAAACCCCTGGATATATTCTAGAGGAATTTTTGACAGATGTATTGGAGCAGGTCTTGACAATAAATTCCTGGGCGGATCATTGCAGGATTTTTTAGCAAAAGTCTTGGAGGAGCTTCTGAAGAAATTCTTGGAAAAAAAATTTGGAGAAATTCTGGGAAGAAGTCTCGGAGCAGTTCCGGAAGAAATCCCTGAAGAAATTCTTTGAGGAATCCCTGCAGTTGTCCCAGGAGTATTTTTCTGAGGAATTTCTGAAGTAAATTTCTAAAATATCCTGGTGGTATTTATGAAGGAATTTCTGGGGGATTTTTTGGATAATTTCTTGGAGGAATTTCTTGAAAAAAAAATCCCTCCTGAAGGGTACCTTGGAGAAATTCTTGGCAGAAGTCTTATTGGAACCTCTGGTGAAATTCTTGGGGAATTTTCTGTAGGAATTTCTGAAGGGATTCTTGGAGGAATTTAAGGTAGATGTCTTGGAGGAATTCCTGGATAAATTCTTGGAGATATTCCTTGGGAAGTCTTGGTGGAATTGCTGGAGGAATTCTTTGTGAAATTCCTGGAGATATTATAAGAAGAATTTCCAGATTAATTTTTGGAGGATTTCCTGGTGGAACTCCAAGAAGAATTTATTAAGGAATTCCTGCATTAATACGTGGAGTAATTCCTGAAGGAGTCCCTGGAGTAATTTAGGGAGGAATTTTTGGTCTAATTCCTAAAGAAATATTTAAAGGAATTTCTAAGGAAATATCGAAAGGAATTTTCAAACGATTTCTTAGAGTAATTCCAGGAGCATTTTCTTGAGCAATTTCTTAAGGTTTCCTAAAGGATTCTGGAGTTATTCATGGAAAATTTCTGGATTTGTTGAAAAAAATCTTTGAAAATCCATGGGAGAATTCCTGGAAGTACAAGAATTCATCGAGAATTCCCGAAGAAGTTCCTGGAGGAATTCCTGAAGAAATTTCTGTAGGAATTCCTTGAAAACAATCTTGGCAAATTCCTGAAAGAAATCTCGGAGGAATCCCTGGCGTAATTTTTGGAAGAATTCCTGGAGCATTTCCTGAAGGCTTCTGGAGGAATTTTACGAGGAATTTCTGGTGAAATTCCTAGAGAGATACTTGGAGACATTCCAAGAGGAATTCTTGGAGGAATACATAGGAGCTTGGCAGAAGGTTTAGAAAAAATATCTGGAGAACTTCCTGATGGAATTGTTGAAGGAATTCCTTGAGAAATTACTGGAAAGATTCTTGTAGGAATTTTTGGCAGAATTCTTGGAGGAATTCCTGGAAGAATTTTCGAGGAATTTCTTGAAAAATTCCTGGAAGAATTTCTGGGGAAATTATTGGCAGAAATTCTTGGAGGAATACCTGGAGAGATTCTTTGGGGAATTCTTGGAGTAGTTTTAAAGGAATTTGTGGAGGAATTTCTGTTGGAATTCCTTGGAGATCTCATGGTGTAACTCATAGAGAAATTTCTGGAGGAATTCATGTAGTAATTTGTGGAGGCAATTTAAATAATTTCCAAGGGGAATTCTTGGATGATTTCCTAGAGGACTTTCTGGAGGAATTGCGTTGCGTTGCGTTGCGTTGTAACGGAGTAATTCGTAGATTGCATACTGAAAGTTGTCATGTTAAAACTTTAATACTCCTATTCTGCCGCCACTCGCATAACAGTCCCGTTTTTGCTGAGTTTCCCATTCATATGGGACTGTTTTGTGAGTGGGGGCAGTATTCTAATTGCTTATGGAATGCTGTTTAGGAAGAAACAGCTATCCAATCAGAGGTTGAAGTAAAAAAGACATGAAAACTTTCACTGCCGGCCACGCCCATCTTCTCCGTTACGAGGAAAGGAAAGGATGTGATGATATGACACCTACTTTATGAAAGGCCAGCGACTCACCGGCGTCCCCATAGGTGTCAAGGAGTTGGATATTTGGAATGGGTTGAAATGGGATTCACTATAAGCGAGTGATGCGACAAGATTCAGATTGTGTAAGTGTATTTGGGTTGATCATGTAGATGTGTTGATGTGAGTGTAAGTGATTTTTTTAAAACCAACGTTGGGAGTGACATAGCTAAGAAATTTGTCACTCCATGGGCCTTTTTGCTTCCGGGATGGGGCACAGGCATTTGGACCATGTGTCCTGGCTAACAAGCCTAGGCTTAAACCTGGAGCACATAGCGTCCGTTCCGTCGAGGTTTGCGTTTTTTTGACAATTTTTACATGGGAAATGTGTCAAACTACTGTCACGCACACGCAATCGTATGCATTTTGTGGGGCACTTTAAGCGCCATTGATCACTCTCTGAAAGGATAAGAAACACGTTATGTGGATGGGAAGGGATAATAGGTAAGGGATGATATCTATTTATCGAGATGCCAGCGACTCACCGACGCTCTCGTAAATAGAAATGAGAAAGGATTTTGGTACGGGAAAGGTCGGGTATGATTAAATTATGGGACTGAATTGTTATGAAATTAATTTAGAGTAGTTATTTTGAAATATACACAAAGAAAAACAGCAAAACAAGGCGTTTAATTGGGACAAGCTCACCAAGTTAAGTCTCCTGCAACTGCTTGACTTGTAAAGCTCATCCGACCTCGATAAAAACTAATGTGTAAAAATAACAAAGTCAGCTTACAGCTATTTGAAATTGCATTTATCGCACAGAATTGGGTACATAACAGAAAGTAATATGACAAAAGGAACATTCTCACCGAGTTTTAACGATGAATCACAGCCACAGCATCGAAAGACGAATCCTTAATTCAGCAGGTACAAACTTCAATCTTTCCTATCTTCATTTAACGGTAGTCATAAAACAACACTGAGCGATTCCAAGCAACAGCATCAAAATTAAGGAAATTTTTTAATTCATGATTTTCTATTGAACTGAAACTTTGCACAATTTTTTAATTCCATCTAAATCGCCATTTTTCGATATCAAATTTTTATTTTGAATCACGACTAACTTTTCAAAAGGGTGTATGTGAAAATGGTTCAAAAATATTCAAAAATCTGCACAGCCAAAATGGTTCGTTCGATTGCTATGAATTTTTCAGCAAAGTTAGATAACTAAATGGTGATTCCTAAGAAAATATACACTGTGAAAAAAAATCTTTTTTAACATGAAAAAATATAATTTTTGTCACAAAAACTCAAATAACTCAAAACCCTATCTTTTTACCAACGTAATTTTTTAGGGAAAACGGTCCATTGTATTAGCAATCTACCATAAAAATTTGGTGATGGTAAACTAATAAACAAAAAAGTTATAACATTTCACAATTTTCACATTTGGTAATTTTTTTTTCTGTGTAAATAATTTCGGTCAAAAATCGCAGTTTGATGCAAATTTTATTGTTCTGCAAAGTTAGATAACTGAATGGTAATTCCTAAGAAAATATACACCGTAAAAAAAAACTTGTTTAACATTAAAAAATATAATTTTTGTTACAAAAACTCAAATATCTCAAAACCCTATCTTTTTACCAACGTATTTTTTTTTAGGGAAGACGGTCCATTGTATTAGCAATCTACCATAAAAATTTGGTGATGATAAACTAATGAATAAAAAAGTTATGACAATTCAAACATTTCACAATTTTCACATTTAGTAATATTTATTTTCTGTGTAAATTATTTCGGCCGGAAATCGCAGTTTCATGTTGATTTTATTGTTAATGGCCTTGCGTGAGTAATACAAGCTGTTTTTATTATGTATTATGTATATTATATGTACAGTAATGTTCCGATTTTATCACGCCCTCCGCGCAATAGTCGTTTATTCATTAATTTGCTGTTACATTTGAGCACAAGTGTTTTCCCTCTTATTCAAGATGAATGTTGAAAGCGTGTTTTGCAACGTTAAAAATATTGAAATGGGTATAGATGTTGAAGAATATTTCAAAGCATTTTTGAAAAGGGGCGTGATTAAATTGTTTAAACAGATGTCGCTGATGGTACGGTGGCATGACTCTCTGCACTTAGCACTTCTGGCAATTTCTCAGTTGTTGTCGTTTTCGAACTTCCTGCGCCCTGCTTTACAGATTATATACAGATGGCTCGTTTGTCAAAGTCTAGACGGCAGGACGTGCAAATGCGTAAATTTGTATTCAATGTGGACATTTGGACATAACCAGTTTCTTTCAGTTTATCTATGGTGCTTTCGGTGAGATTTCGTAACTCTTTTGAACATTTTTTTTTCATCAAACGGTCTACAAGAGAGCGTTGAGTTGAAGACCTTTGAGAAAGCGACTGTTCATGTTGTTCGTTAGATTATAATAAACAAAATCACTTATTAGTTTTAACTGACTAGTTTGGTGTTGTTTGCTTGGCTGAAGAAAGAATTTACTATAAAAATTTTAATATGCATAGCGGTAGTATTTTTTTACTTTTTCGTGAGCATTGTCATGGTATGTATACAGACAAACAAACGAAACACTGACAAAATTTTCATTGACCACGCCTTTAACGATCATTTTGAATCTTGGTTGTGGCTTTCATAACCAGAAGAGCGCCCATCGTTTTTCTTTGCGTTTGACGTTTCACACTAGCGCCTTCTGATGACGATATTGCACAACACAGTGTTTCGTGAAACATTTCCACCAGGTGGTGATAGTGTGAACTGGGCGATGGATTTTCACGAAAATTGTTGAAAAATAGGCGTTTCGTCTGTTTGTCTGTGGTATGTACCTCTCATGCATTTGTTGTTGTTGAAGTTACTCGCTTTCTTCCGATCATAAAGTCTGTTCTCTAAGAGGAAAATTTTTTTGCTGATAAACTAGACGTATACGCGTATGTAAAACTTTTATTATTCAGCTTTTGTCTTAAAAATAAGTTTAATTCCATTTTTCTTATAACAGCTTTTCTTACAACAGCTTTTCAACACTATCAAGGGATTTTTTCACCAGTCACGTACAATAAAAAGTATGACACTCTCAATATTTTTGATCACAACACTGGATCGCGTCTAAGTTTCAAATAGATACTATAGTAATTATGAATAGTCAAACAAAAATATCATGAAAACAACTTGTTTAATTCAGGCGGTAGCCCTAACAATTAAATCAGCATCAAAATATAATTCTCGAAATAATTTACACAGAAAAAAAATTTTTTTTTGTTACTATATGTAAAAATTGTAAATTGGGGTTTTAAATTTTGAAAAATGTATTGATTTTTTGATTCTATACGACAGAGCACCTTTTTCTGAGCCACCATGATTTTTTTCAGATTTTTAGAACTTTTTTTGGTAGTTAAAATCAATTTCTAAGAGATTTTTTGAAAACACTTTCTGACAGCTAGGTAACTGATTGACAGCTCCGTCCAGTACAAAATGCGACGAGGGGTGATTCGACAAATCTCTCCCATACAAACTTCAAACTGATTTTTAGATAGGTTCCCGGGCTCCAAAATTAATGAAAATTTGGATTTCGGCTCAGTTTGGCATGCAGATTCAGAATATGGTGTTATCTCAACACCATTAAAGAAGCCAATTGTTTGATATGTCATAACTTTTTTGTTTATCAGTTTACCATCACCAAAATTTTATGGTAGATAGCTGATATAATGGGCCATTTCCCCTAAAAAATTGACGTTGGTAAAAAGATAGGGTTTTGAGATATTTGAATTTTTGTGACAAAGATCATATTTTTTTAAAGTAAAAAAATAATTTTTTTACGGTGTATATTTTCTAAAGAATCATCATTTAGTTATCTAACTTTGCTGAAAAATTCATAACAATCGAACAATCCGTTTTGGCTGTACAGCTTTTAGAATGTTTTTGAACTATTTTCACATACACCCTTTTGAAAAGTTAGTCGTGAGTGAATATGAAGGTTTAATATCGAAAAATGGCGATTTAGATGAAATTGAAAAACTGTGCAAAGTTTCAGATATTTTTGAAATGGTCGCTCAGGATCGACTGACATGACTCCGTGGAATTCCTCCACTTTCTTTTGTTTTTCTTTTAAATAAGTAACATTTTCACACATATATCACAAGAAGCCTCAGTCGAACAAAACTTGAAACGTATCACTTGAGGCGAATGGGAAATTTTCCTTTCTACAAAACAACACTGACTTCCCGGGTGGCGTAGTACTGGTGGCCGGAATCACTAGCGGTAACGTTGCCAGCCACTTGAAAATGCTGCCATGCATAGCACAGAACGTAACGGAAAACATTCGGAACACGTGGTTTTACATCCGGCGGACTCACAAGCGAACGGCCTGGAAGGCATAGCACCAGCCCAATCACCGTTCATAACGCGAAACAAAAAGCCCTAGAGGACTTCTTGGAGGAATTTTTGAAGTAATTTTTTTTCATTTTTTATTTTCTGGAGGAATTTTTAGAGGCAATTTCTGGAGTACCCTAGAGAAATCCTTGAGAAATTCCTGGAGAACTTTATGGAGGAATTCCTTGAGGTATTTGTGGAGTGATTTCTGAAGTATTTCTTAGAATGTCCCGGGTGTCTTTAAGGGGTCATGAGCAAAACAGGGAAGTAATCCTAGCGATTCGCAGCCGGATCTCGCCGATTAGAAGATGACGGTCGGACGCAATGTCGACGCTACGTTTGTTCTGCACATCAAAAAGAATCCGTTTCTATTTCGGCTATGTTGATCGCTGCTTGCCGGCTAAAATGGTAAGTTGCAGCCCCGACAATGAGGAAAAGTTAACCCTGGTACCGCTGGAGCAAACAACTGTAGGTATGTCAAATGGCATTCGGGCAAACTTAGTAGATGGGTAACTCTCGCTGAGACCGTCCCACTATTTACACCATGTCTTCAAAAATGTTTGAGGTGGCGATTTTCTGAAAGTCCCCCCAAAAAGTAAGAAAAATGCATTTGGTTAATCAATTTGATAAACCCCCCCTTAGTTAGAGCCACAACCATTTTTGCGAACCCCTCGATTTTGATCAATTGGTTGGAATCAGGATAGACATTCAATCAAAAATAGCCATTTTCTTGGTCAAATGTCGCAAGTTTTTCGCGATTAGTGCGCTGTGGTGCTAATGGCAAGGAGATAGATGTGCACACTCTCGCTGAGACCGTCCCACTATTTATACCATGTCTTCAAAAATGTTTGAGGTGGCGATTTTCTGAAAGTCCCCCCTAAAAAAGTGAGAAAAATGCATTTGGTTAATCAATTTGATGGACCTCCCGTTAGTTAGAGCCACAACCATTTTTGCGGACCCCTCGATTTTGATCAATTGTTGGCTCATTTAAACCGTTATAACTAGAAAGTTTCTCCAAAAACCACAAAGTGATAACTTTTGATAGGAAAAAGATACATCTCTAAATTTTTGATATGTTGTGTAAAAATGTCCCCGCTTTCAATTGACGCAAAAATTTTGCAAATCGGTGGTTGCCAACATGGTGATTTTTGGAGAAACTTTTGAGTTATAACGGTTAAAATGAGCCAACAATTGATCAAAATCGAGGGGTCCGCAAAAATGGTTGTGGCTCTAACTAACGGGAGGTCCATCAAATTGATTAACCAAATGCATTTTTCTCACTTTTTTAGGGGGGACTTTCAGAAAATCGCCACCTCAAACATTTTTGAAGACATGGTATAAATAGTGGGACGGTCTCAGCGAGAGTGTGCACATCTATCTCCTTGCCATTAGCACCACAGCGCACTAATCGCGAAAAACTTGCGACATTTGACCAAGAAAATGGCTATTTTTGATTGAATGTCTATCCTGATTCCAACCGGATGGACAATATGTTATGACACTCTATCATGGCTCTAAAACATCACGATAATCCACTGTTTCATCTTACCCCACCAGTTTCAACTTGTCCCGGTGTACTTTAATTTTAAAACATTTTTCTAGTTAATCTATAGGTATTGCATTTCCTCAAACATACACCTTCGCCAATGATTTCGGAAGTGTTGACAAAAAAAAATTGAATCTGTATGCGAAAATACTGAACATGGTGCAGATAGATGAACAATTGCATATTTAAATCAAAACAAAATAGTTGTAGCCTATAAGCTTCAGAATTATACTTTTAACGATTACGATTTTATTAGTTATGACTACTTTCGACTTGATCAACAGCATAATAAGGACTGTATCGGAAATTAACTATAAACATTCAAAATGCTCTATCTCGAAGTACGGTTGGTCTTTTTATTCCGGTTCTTCTATGAAATCTTCACAATATAGTTAAGTTTAGAACAGCTTGAAGAAATATGGAAAATGTTTAGTATTATTGAAAATATGGTTCTATGAGTATACCACACAAATTAACAATCTAGACAAACTGCATTTTTTTAACGTTTCAATGATTTGTAGCGAAAAAAAAATTGTACGGGGAAAAATTTGGAAAATAATGATTATTAAAAGCAATTGTGTACACATAACATATCACTCAATACCGACTTTAAAAATTCTTATTTTGGGTAGAAAAACCACCAACATTAAGAATATGGTCTATCCCAAAAAAACGCCTACTTTTTGATCGAACTTTGACGCTCTGTTTTAAATATCTTCAGAGGTTATAAAATTCCGTTCTCTGGTAAAACTACCTCTTCAATAGATTTAAATACATACCCAATCGAAAAAAAAATGCAAATTTACAACTTTAAGTATTTTTTATTTGCGTAATCGTTCTTTGAAGACGCACAAAAAAAGAGTTCCTCGAAAAATGGCCTATTTTTCATTTTTAAGAATTGCCCTAAACTGCGGAGGGAATTTTTCTTGATAAAAATAATTTTCCCATATCGTGAGCATTCTGGAAAAGAATATATTTGCGCAAAAATAAGAGAACAAATTGAATATTTTCCTACAGTTTTAGCATTTTCAAAATTTTAGGAGGTGTCCAAAATTTTAAAAACATATGTGCAATCTTTGAGATGAAAGTCCAAGTTAAATGATTATTTTTTTAAAAATCAGAACTGCCATTCTTTATTTGAGAGATTTATAAAGTATCTACAAAAATAAAGTTATGTTTATTTTGAACAGATTATTTTTCAGGCGAACGTTTACAGTTAATTTCCGATACAGTCCTTACTTGTGCAGCATGCCCACGTGGCAGAAAGCTTCTACAGTGAACATCTTTGCATGTCAAGTAATTATGTTGATAAGGTAATGCACATGCGATGTTTCTTTAATGCTGTTTTGCAGTTATAACACGATAATTACAGTAGTGATAAAAATCAGAGCCGCATCTTTTTCAGGATTGGTAAAGGGGAGCCAATGTTTAGGGGCACACATCGATGAGAAGTTATTGCTGTTAAAATTAGGTATATTGTATTTTCATAATTGTGTTTTCATAATGGTTTAACCAACCCTTTGGAGCCGGAGGGCTCATGTATTACCCCAACATAGAAACGCTAAATTAATCATATAGACACAATCATTACGATTGGTAATGTTGCGTAATTCAAAACAGCAAAAAATATATTATTACGGCTGCAGTCTCCATCTTGTATGTTTGTACATACTGCTGGACAGTGTGCGAGAAGATTTACTGGACATGATAGATTACAAATCGTAGCTTTGTATAATAAAAAAAATATCGTTACATCCGTAGACTTAAGGATCTAAGAGCGATTTGGATGACCTAGGATATCCCGAATGATCTGATACTGTCTTTTGAACTACCAGAAGACTTTGGGCCTGATAGATTACAAATCGTAGCTTTGTATAATGAAAGAAGTTACCGTTACACATGTAGACTTTAGGATCTAAACTTTGGAACAGTTTGGATGACTTATGATATCCAGAAAAACAAATTTTGCATCATATTCTACCTTTTCTATGCTATTGAGCACCAAAACCACAGATATACGTAGAAAAAACTCTATAATAATGCCTGGAAAAAATCCGGCTTCAAAGTGTTAAGAGGACTTTTTCGAGTAGAACATTTTATCAATTGCACAGGGCTAAGGAGAACCCCGCGTGCCACTCTGTATTGATTTGATCGAAAAGCAAACCATATTCTGCCTTACCAACCATTAGCATTTCAGTGCAGTCTTGAAACATGTTGGAAGAATTTTTAAAATCGCTTACATATTTTCTCGACAATTGTTCGATCCATGGCCTACGATACCTTGGTTCAAGATGTAATCTCTTGGGAAAGTGTGTGTCGTTTTGTAATATTTACCCCGTAATGAAACAAAACTATATTCAATTATTGCAGAACGTTTTGGCTGATTATGATAACATGCTCATTTACATCAATGATACTGATTTTGCACTATACTTTGGAAAGTTTTGATGAAACGGTGACTATCAACATCGAAAATTCGTATTTGAGATGGAACAATACATTTCCAGCTACTTCAATATGTTACGCAAAAGGACGAAGTTTGAGTAAGTGTGAATATACTAATTTTCATATCATAGGGTAGAAGCATTAGTTTTGACCAGTCCGAAGTTTTGGTGCGGTATTCAGCCTGTTGCGATCTAAATCGTCAAAAAATATTTTTTTTTAGTAGGTTCTTATATAATACTAGCTGTCCCGGCAAACGTTGTCTTGCCAAGCTGTGGTGGTTTGACAACTGTTGAGCTTATAACGTCACCGCACTCTAGATTGGTTTCATTTCGATCGTGTTGATTTCCTTCCCAGCTCATGAAAAATCAGTACTTGATCAATTTTCTTTATTTTTTAGTTGATATTCGTAACTTTTTGTACATATAAACACAGCCACCACGAATACGAACCGAACCGTGCAAAAGTCATGCTGATCGGTTCATCCGTTCGTGAGTTTTGTTGCCTCAAAGGAACTTCAAACTCATTTTTATATATATAGATTAGGATAACAGCTGCTTCTAATTTCTAACCTAAAAGTCTCAGCATGGCCATACTGAATACCTACGCATTTACAGCTGTGGCTGTATAGGTTCTTGTTCCAATTACATTCGTTTATTTAATTTTCAACTGTTTTGCGGAAAATTTAGAGAAAATATTATTTTATCATTTAGTATCTGTTGAGTATTGTTACATAAGAGTATAGCGAAATTCTGGAACTGCTTTATTGATTAATGCGTTTCATTTGTACTTCGCCTATGCCTCTATCTGAAGTAATAAACCAGATCTCATTGATGTGCTTATGCCATAAGGCTTATGGTATTGATAGAAGAATGCGCAGGTTAAGGATCAAGGATCAATTCTTCTACTTCAGCATAACGTGCATAGCCGTCACTCCGGAAGCACTGATGATGGACAAGGACCATAGGCGCCAACTTGTGACTTTGTTGGAAGTGGCGAAGCTCTTCGGCCTTCAGCCGAAGGTCTTCGACGTCCGAACCTATCGTGACGCAAAAATCGACTTGGAACACTACTGGTCAAAATGCACCTAAAACTTTTAACTATTAGTTTTGTATGGTACAACCTTGCACAAATGAAGCAACCGGATGTACAGAGTGGCACGCAGAGTTCTCCGAGGGCAAACTCATGAGTTGTATCAGAAGAGTATAGAATAGAGTCTTAGCAGAAATGCACCTAAGCAGTATATAGTTTATTGAATTGCTAACTGGACTGCGAAAAAGTGCGGAATCTCAAATAAAAGTGCGATATTGCATCAAATCGTTCCGGTGTCTTCACCGCACTTATTCATCACGAGCTAATGAATAAGTGCGGTGAAGACACCGGAACGATCTGACGCAAAATCGCACTTTTATTTGAGATTCCGCACTTCATCGTCGCACTTATGACCGCGCAATACTCGTACAATCTTGAGGCTCTATGTGTCCCTTCTACAGGATTGCTGGAGTACAGTAAAAGCAGTCAACACTGACGCAGCCGAGTGCACGATCGGGTACGTGGAACGAATGGTTTGACAAAGAATGCACAGCGATTTTGAAAAAAAAAAAAACGGAGCGCAAGTGGTAATGCTGCAGCATGGAACGCGACAGAATGATACAAACAGAAGCGGAAACAGCAAACCCACCTCTCTCGGGAGAAAAAAAACGTCACTTGGAAAGAGTGGAGTGCGATATTTTCTTGTTTTCATTTGTTTTCGCGTTACAAGCACATTTAAAATGGTCACAACGTATGTGTTTATAATACGTTAATTAATATTTTACTATTGTAATCTTAAAAGTTCTACACGAGAAGTAGTCATCAAATTTCCGAAAGCTGCGGTACCATAACCCTACGGGGGCTTCATGGTTATCACTGGCATTTCGGACTCCATTTTGGCGGCGGATGAATGTCGACTGATTGATGATTTTTTGTGTGCTCACAGAAAACAGAATGGCTGTCCGAAACACTAATGTTGTGGATGCCGACGCATGACCGGTGTATACAACAGATGAGAAATAAATGGATAACATGGAACTATTGTGCTGTTCTCAAGAAAGTTCTACTAGAAGACTTCGTACTGCGAGTCGAAATTTGAAGGGAAAAGAACGGAAGCCTTGTATATTTCTATCTACTTTATCTCCCTCTCCTAAATATACATCTGTATATTCGTGCTTCCACGGGTCAAGCGATGACAAAGACCGATAGCTAAGAGTTGTGTGCTTAGCTGGTAGTGCAGCCTGGGCACTGTTGTCCTTCTGACTTCAGCTAGATTGAGGAGGTACGACCCGAGCGTCTGTTCACCAAGGAGGTGCGGCTCAAACAGCGTCTGTTCTGGCATCCAGCGGCTGAGTAAGAAACGCTGCACCACGCCCAGCTAGATCCAAGGTGGTAGCCCCATCAGCGTGGTCGTCCCAGTGTTGGTTGGGACGTTAAACAGAACTGGCACGATGGCCCTCCGGAGAGACAGGAGTGTTGGCGTCCTTACTTTGAACTCCGCAGAACTCTACGATCGAATAAAGTTTGCCGCAACACGAAGTTAACTATCTACAATACGCTGATTAGACCGGTCGCCCTCTATGGGCACGGAACATGGACCCTACGTGCAGAGCACCAACGCGCCCTTGGAGTTTTCGAACGGAAGGTGTTGCGTACTATCTACGGCGGAGTGCAGATGGAAGACGGGACTTGGAGAAGGCGAACCCGGGTAGAGGCTAATGACTAACAAAGGACAAAATAATAACTGGTTTTGCCATCATATCTCGTTTTGCCATTCTTCTGTTATTATGAAAAACTTAAAATGGCAAATCAATAGCAAAATATACAATCATAGCAAATCTTGTCATTGATATGTTATTCATGAATAATGCTAAATAACACTTCAATAACAAAAATTACTATCATGGTAAAACTTGCAATTTAGCACCTTTTATAATGAATTGTATAAAATATGAAATCAATAATATAATTTACATTCCTAGCTAAATTTGCCATTATTTTGATATTGTGAGAAATTATTTATAAACATTAGGCACCATAACCTATTTTACTCTTAATATACCATTAACTATTATATTGTATATTTCAAGCATAACAAAATAAAACTGTTTTTACATTGATTGATGAGCTTTAATTTTATTGAAGAAAAAAAAAAAGAAATAGCTCATTCTAGGGGCAAGACACTGTGCAAACGAGTGCAACTCTGAGAATTTCTGAGTAACTCTTTTTAGCAATGATCGACGAAATTTGTCGAAAGACATCCCCAAAACTGCAATTTTCATTCAGCACATGCAACACTTTGCAGTTTGACATTGATGCCAGATCACACTTTGGCATAAAAAAGAGAAATTCTGAGGAACTGTGAGGAATTCTGAGCAACACCTCGAACACAGATTTGCTCTCGTTTGATCTGTCCTGCCCCTAGAGCTCATTTTACCTTTCTTCTGCTACTTTGAAATAATAACTGAATCTACCATTATTTTAAAATTGAATTTGAACAACTAAACCTACCATTATTTTGATCACCACATAAACAGCTGAATTTGTTCTTATTCTGTTATCAATAACTCAAGAATGTCATATTTTGGTATTCACCGATAACAGTTAATCTTATTTTGTTCTTCAATTTAATCCGCATGCTTTACCATTACTTTGTTATTACAATGGCAAAATAAGTTATTTTTAAGTTTTTCTGCTACCAAAATTTTGTTATTATTTTTGTTATTTTAACTCTTATTTCAAACAAACAAAGCCATGGACCGAGTAGAATGGAGACGGCTGCTATGTACAGCAGAGGCCATCTCGGCCTTAGCCAAGCCTGATCGCAATATACAACAATATTCGTATTCATGTTCGTAGCGATTCATGTTTGTAGCGAGAATAACAAATGGATTGAAAAAAGCCATTCAAAAAATCGTTTTTGCTCCACACTGCTCATTCGATTCGTAACCAGATTATATGCCTTCTCCCAAAATTTGAGTTGATTTGATTAAAAATTGGGACTGCACAAGCCCTTCAAAGTTAGTATGGGAATTACTATGGTAAAACTACGATTTTCATTCAATTGACCGCAGCATTACTACAGGCACTAGGTATCATTCGAGCGAGGAGTGCTAAAGGTGATCTTTGACTGTGTGTAGGAAAACGGTATGTGGTGGCGAAGGATGAACCACGAGCAAGCACACTGAACTCAACGACGAATCCAACATCCGTCAGGTAGCCAAAGCTTCAAGGATACGGAGGGATGGGCTGGACAGGGCATATTGCAAAACGTAGTTACTTTGAAAAAATGAAAAAAAAAACTTTCATCTTTTCCTGTTTAAATGTTAAGTGAGTGTAATCAATATTATCTAAATTGCAGAGTCTATTCAAACGTTTTTGGAAACATATTGGGCAGAAAAGAATTTGACCAAGCCAGCAAGGTTAGTATTTTCATTGTACATAGTGTAGTGATCTTCAATTGCATATGTAAATCCTTTCAAAAGATTCTCCAGTTTCCTACGTCTTGCGCAAAAGTATTTGTTTGTAAGCCCCAGTAATAACATCGAGCATAGTGCTACAATATGTAACGGAATGAACGAAACGTGCAATCTCGATCTCGAAACTATGCAAACACTGGTAAGTAAAGAATCTTTAGTACTTTCATTACCCATGTCTCATGCGTTTTTTCATCAGTTTTTCCCAAAATCATGCACGGACGTTTTCATCAATGTTTGGTTTCTTGGAAAACCGTATCGCTGTGGAGATATTTTCAAGCTGTTTTATACGGAAATGGGGTTCTGCTTTATATCGAACAGTATCTTTTCTTAGTAAGTTTATTTGATCATTAGTCATGAATTATTGAGAAGAATATGTATTTTTTCCAGTGATATGAGCTATGAAAAACTGCCCTTACGGTACACATATGAAAATACGAAGAAGACCTTCGAATTCCGATACAAAGAAATAGATGCAATTAACTTTGAGGTATGTTACTAAAAGCCGCTTACGCAATATTGAATAAACTACATTTTCCATACGTTGCAGCTTTTCATTCATAGCCCGGAAGAACTTCCTTACTCTTTGATGCCACCGTTCAAACCTCGTAAATATGGCGCTTTTATGCATTACACTCTGAATGTAAGTTTATCAGCAATCCAGGCTAGAATGTTGCTTTGAAACTAAAAACTTTTTGGATTCAACATTATCGTCATCGTCTTTTCAGAATTGTTACATGTAACATTTACAACATTTTTTTTGTTCTAGACTATCGAAGTGTACAACCATGAGGACGTAAAGCATGAACCGATTAAAAAACGTGAATGCCGATTTCCACATGAAAATATAACGAAAACCTTGCCGTATAGCTTTACGAATTGTTTTCTTCTTAAAAGAATTGAGATGGAACTTGCCCAATGCAATTGTACAATTCCGACATCACCGATAGAATGTAAGTTTGTATATGGAGAACTATACTTCATATATAATAAAAAAATAATGCAAAATTTTGATCACATCTAATTAAGTCATCTTGTCTTTTCTTTACTACATACTATCTCTATAGATAAATCCAAATACTGTAACTTTACCGGACTTGATTGCATTGCAAATGGTAAGTCCTAAAATTTCTCCCATTTTATTCATAATCATTTTTAGAAATTTACTAAAACTTATCGATATCTAATCGTTAACTATTTACCCTGTTTTTATTATCATTTGTTTTAGATACCTATGAACTTACATCTCATTTAATCACTTTTATGAAAATCTTCTTGCAACTATCAACACACTTTAACCTATTTTGTTGTTAACCTATTTTGTTATTATCTGAAACCAGAAGTTGAAACAGTATCAATTATTTCAACTATTATCATCTTTCATTGTATCACTCTCAATAAAGCTCAAGTATTGGTAGCAGTCAAGAAGAACCTTTTCGGCGGAGAAGAACCATGTATCCAGTCGTGTTTGGAAATGGAGATAAATGTTTTGGGGTAATTCATTGTGTGGTATCATTACAAAATCCGACGACATGACAAACTTAATTCTTACGATTATAGGGAAAACACATTCAATATGAGAGATCCAAAAGCACCGGGGCACGTTATATTGGAGATAATGAACATACCAACCAGTCGATACGAGAGATCAGTGTCGCATACTAACCTCGATTTTATAGGTAAAATGTATTATGTAAATTCATAGATAACCTGGTAACATATTCCAAGACGCTTTCTTATGTTATTTTTTTCAGTGTCCCTTGGTGGTGTTGGTGGATTGTTTTTCGGTGTATCATTATTGAGCATTGTGGAAATTTTCTATTTTTGGTTGCGACGGTCGTTCCAGTAAAAGCAAATGTAATGCTTCGTTTAATCTATCTATGTTATATAAAAATCAAACGTTTCAAAAATATAGCAGATTAGAAACAAATAAATACAGTAAACATGTTGCAGTTATCGAACTTCTACTGTAGTGGGCCGGTCTCCGCAAGAGTTACTCATGTGAAAACATACTTTTTGTATTTTTCTTAAAAATCGCTCAAAATTGCCCTAAACCATATAACCGATGATGTTAAAGTATAGCCCAGGATGTATCAAAAATCTTTGTCGAAGACCGTATAGCGATCCAATGCATGTGGAAAAAGTTATACCCTTGGCAATTCCTGTCATAAATTGAGATTTTCTTATTGATGTTATTCCTTCACATGTTAAATGTTAACTCTCTACTTCGTATGGTTGCTCTAGAGCACCATCGAACTCGAGACAAGCGGAATCAGATGAATATGATGCAATAGTTTTTAGAATATGATTGTAATCTCATTAGGTAAACCCAACACCCATCTACCGTAAAATGGGGTGTTAAGAACTCATGGGGTGTTAAGGGATTCATCTTCACATACTACTTTGAAAAATCGCCAAACCGTATAAAAATTGATTTACTAATTCCAAATTCGCTTTAAATGTGTGTTGGAAATAAAGGCATACTACCGTCTTATTCCGCTGGTTCGTTTTAATACGACACTTTTTAATTCGTACCCCACTTATTCGACAGATGTCGAATTAAAAAGTGTCCAAGTGTCACAGCGATGTACACTGTAAATCAAAAACAATTTGAGATTGCGCTTATACTCGCACCCGCAGCAGCTCCTCTTGCAGCAGCTAATTCCGGAAGTTCTGAATTGGTGCTATTCGGCACCCAAACCGCCTGAAGACCATCCGGAATGAACTGAGGATGGTATTGTGGATTTACCGGCTACTTGTATTCCACCGGTTACTTAAGTAGCCGTTACAAAGTAGCCGTTTTCATATAAAAATCAACTTGATTGTCAAAAAATGAATGTCGCTGAGTAGCTAGTGGCAACGAGGAATAGCGCATACAATAAAAATGTTTAAAATCATTTCTAAGTTACTCTTTTTATAAAACGGCTACTTTGGAGGCCATACTGAAGCGACCGGTAGAATGCAAGTAGCCGGTAAATCCACAATAACAATCGTAGAAAGAACGAGCTTTTCATTCGAGCCACCGCAATATCTGTTGAAATTATGTTTCATAACAAACCCGGAAATCAAAACAAAAACAAAAATAGAGTTTCCAAATTTCAATGAGCATGGTGGTGTAGGTAGAGTGACCAGTTTGTCGAATTAAAAGTTTACCCCGGTTATTCGACAACAGTCGAATTAGCGGGGTAATACGGTATAAGGATTAACACTCATGAAAATACGTTTTTAACTGGACACTAGACACCAAAAATAGAACGGCATTGCTTATTCTCAATTTCGCTACCATTGAAACATTCATTTGTAAGATCAGAAATATTGTTAGGAAAAATATGTGAGTAATCGTTAGATGTTCTATAACTCATTTCAAACGAAACTAGGGTAAAATATTTGATGTTACTAAGGTGATTTTCGAACACCGACAATTTTTGTAAAAAAAAGTCTAGTTTCATAAACTGGTGGAGTATTAGGGGATGAAATTTGTCATATATTTTTTTTATTTGTATCATGACGTTTTGAGGCCATTGATTCATTGTATAACAGTAACTATTCTGAATGATGAATTACGGATTTCATTTTGGGTCATAAGCATCCCAACAGTTGCTATGGATGATAAATTCAACTACATATAATAATACAACATAGATCTTCAGAAACAAGTGTTAGATTGACACATATACATTCGGGTCTCCTATAAGACGCTGCCACCCATTTTACGCCCACCGTAATTTCCACGTTGTCTTACAACCAAATTGATCCATTTTCGGAATGTGACTAGCATATAATATAGCCTTACTGCAGGCAAAAAATCAACTGGATCGAATGCAAGACAGCTGATAAATTGCAATGGGCGTAAATTGCATGGCAGCGTCTTATAGGAGACCCGATTGTAATTAGAAAATGTGTCAAATGTTTATACAAAATGCCGCAGTAGTCCCTCTTAACAGAAGATTGTGTTCTTTGAGTTTTTTGTTATGTTTTAACTAAGGCATATTCTTCAAAATAGATTTTCCATCTGTTTCTTATTTAAATGTTATCAGTGGCGCTAAAACGTGACAGCTTTTTGAAAATATGGAATATGCTCACTTGTTTCATATATTATGTAATCAGAGTGTCACTAACTCTTGCAAAAGCAAGTATTTATGAAGAAGACTCATGGCTATTAAATATCCCAACATCTAAAATACGTCTTATCAGAGATGCTCCACGAAAGAAATATTGCGCGCAAACCCCAAAATTTTATTCCCACCTTTGGGTTTCTGCGCCGAAGACCCAGCGCCAGATTCGGCGACAAAGAAACACGACAGCAGTCGTCGGACAGTTGGCTGATATTTGACGGCGGCCGCCCGTTAGTTATGGGAGTGGATTGTTGTCATGCAAATAGAGCTTTTCGCAGAAATGTATGTGTATTAAGTTATTGTTGACGAAATTTTTGCTGTGTTAGTGTGAAATTTGGCGATTTGCTGTATCGCGTAGGCTTTCGCTGGAAGCAAACGTCAAGTTCTTCAGCGAAGCAACGAAAATTTTCAGTGAAAAAAGCAATATCAGCATTGAATACACAGTTTACACCCTGGGCCATCTACACGGAACCGCCAAACTACCCAAAATTGAGTTCTTTTGACGCAATGCCATAGTTCGGCCGAATAAGCCAAAATTTGAGTAAATTGAATAAACTCACGCTAGGTAGATTGCCTTTATCCCCAGCTAAAAAATATACTCAAGAGTAGATAAATTCAACCTAAGACCCCCTCATTCAACTCAATTTTGAGTAAACCGACATTTACCCAAAATTGGCTTATTGGGGTCAAGGACCCCTTTGGGTAGATGCATCTCTGTTTGTTTTTGACAACATCGGTGAGCCAGAGAGGGAAAAAACCTAATTTTGGGTAACGAGTTTATTCGATATGCTCAATTTTGAGTAAAATCGACCCAAATATTAGGTAGTTTGGATTTTCCGTGTAATGATGCTTGCATATAAAATATTTCAATATAAATTAGTTTTTAAGTGAACAAAAAACTGTCAATACACATCCTTAGTTTACAACCTGGGCCCTGTAGCATAATCGGGCTTATAATATTAGCTACAAGTTACAAGTACTAATATTACAAGTGCTAATAATTTGTGTTGCATAAAGGCTCAATTTTCCACTAATATTATTAGCACTTGTAATATTAGTGACCATGAAAATACAAGTTGTTTTGGTTCATTAACCTGTCAAAATTCATCCGACAGGTCACTATTAATTTGAAATGGCAGTTGATGTTTGTTTATTTTCTGCATTTTCTGCTTAACATCCGGAAATAACTTCATTTATTCCGAAGTTTTGCATTCTTTATACGGTACATGAAAAAAATCATGTGCTGTTTGGATCATTATCGGCCGCGCTGACGAAATGTATTTTGCAAGTACCTAGATTTTTAGTAAAATGTCCCAAAGATTTAATAGTACTGGTTGAAAAACAATGTATAAAGATTAAGCAACATGTATTATGCTTCTTGTTAAAATCTGAGGTGATCTGGGATGCAAAAATTGAGCTTTTACCTACTTTTATATGACGCAACTCGATTCGAGTTAGTGTATGTAGGTATACTGTAACTCTTGATTAACTTAATGATGCGCAATACAAGCAATTGATTCAAATTTATTTCGCATCTGCAACTATACCTGTGCTTTACCAAGAACCTCTAATCAAAGATGGGTATTGTAGAAACTTGAGAGACTCAGCAGAAATTATATTTTGGATACAAAGTGTACATCAACGCTATTTTCTCTTCAATGAGTTTCGAATACATATTGCCAAATTTAATCGTCGAAACCTGGAATATTTTATACTTGTAGTTTGTTTATGCAACATACACTTGTAAATTCTACTAATACTATTAGTCCAACTGACTTGTAGTATTGGACTTGTAACTTGTACTTGTAGTATTTTTATGCAACAGAAAATTATAAGTTACAAGCTACAAGACTAATATTATTAGTAGAATTTTCATTATGCTACAGGCCCCTGTTGGTCAGTGTGAACTGTTCAATTTGGTTACTCTAAATAGTAACTGTGAATAAAGTGAAAATTGAAGCCACTGGGGTACAATTGACGATATTTCTTTCAGTTTTCGATGCTTTAACAGAAAAAAAACTCATATACAAAGGTAGATGACAATGAAACGAAACTATGACTGCACCTTCAAGACTATGATAATCTTTTTCAACGATGTTCAAGAAATATTACAGTCGCTTTTTACAACTAATCAATTATTATCTTTCTTTGAACTATAAGAAATGGGTTGTTACATGTTCATCTATATATGAGGCAAAAAACATGGAAAATTTGAGAGTTTTTGTAAACTGATGTTTTATACATTTTGAACGGAAACTTAGTCTTGGCTAGGGACTTGAAACGTCAAAAGCGCAGTTGGCAGAATAAGGTTTGCCGGGGACAGCTAGTATTTTCTAAAAAATCGCTTATTTTGTTAGATATCTTCAATTTCTCCAAAAAGTTGATAAATTTTATAATCTATATACTGCCCCTATTCGCTTAACAGTCCCATGTTTGCTGAGTTTCCTATTCACATGGGACTGTTGTGCGAATGGGGGCAGTATACGTAGCAGGCAGCAAGACAATGATCGGACTGCTTTTCCTGAAAGTTTTAAGAAGTAGAACCCATGAAATAATGGGGACGAAAACAATTTCCGTCCCTTAACACCCCATTTTACAATACTTGTTTCAATAGTGGAACAATTGATAAACAATCAAAATCCTATTAATTTACAACTAATTTTTTTTTCGTTGATTTCGAAAAATTTGGCCAATTTGTGCAATAACTTTTGTTCGAGCACTTTCTTCGGAAACGCTTTCTTGGAATAGAAATAGGGTAGGGCGGGGCAAGATGAGCACATTTAGGATCACGTTGAGTTTATTAAAAGTGAACACAATTTTTTAAAGTACCTCCCAGTAGTTCTTTTCTATATCATGTTTTCTACAACCCATAAACATGGTAGGGTTCAAATTTCACAATAAGGATGATTTATTTGACTAAACAAAAAAGATGTTTTATGGTCAGTTCGAACATGCTACGTGCCAAGACTGAAGGCATGGCAACCCTGCCATGTGTAGAAGCGAGTGGAGACTTGACATCACGCGCCTTTTTATATTTCCCTTTGTGCATTTGCATTGAATAAAAGTACAGTTGAATTCGTTCTCTCTACTTGATCGGTTGTGTCTTTATTTGCTCCGTCACACATCCCAATAGGTTATGGGCCGGTGTTAGCCATTTTGTTTTTCGTGCGCGTTGAAAATCATTTTTCGGTTTGAATTTTCAAGTGTAATCGCGAAATCGGTGGCGAAAATGGAGAGAACGGGTATTGCGAAATTGAACAATGAAAATTATGACTCGTGGAAATTGGAGGTGGAATTTTTGCTCGTAAGGGAAGGACTGTGGAAGTACGTTTCGCCGGGAGTGAAGCCAACTCTTGCTGCTAACGGCGCGAACGCGGCTGAAGTTACTGCTTGGGAAGAAGCAGATCAAAGAGCGCGTGCGACAATCGGATTGCTGCTTACTCGGAGTCAACACGGCCATATTCGGAACACTACGACCGCGAAAGCTGTGTGGGATAATTTGAAGCAGCAACACGAAAAGGAAACGTTGACTTCCAAGGTTCAACTGCTGAAGCGGATTTGTGACCTTGAATACCACGAGGGAGACGACATTGTTGAGCATCTGCAGGAGTTCGAAGACCTCTTCGAGAAGCTTGAAAACGCCGGAACCAAGCTAGACGACGACTTGCAAGTGATTCTCGTTTTCCGGAGCCTGCCTAGCTCGTTTGATGCTCTAACCACCACGTTGGAGAACCGTTCGGAGGACGATTTGACGTTGGAGCTTGTTAAAGGCAAAATCGTCAATGAGGTCCTCAAGCGAAAGGAGAAAACACCAGTGGAAGGAGTAGCCATGAAGGCAGAAGAAAAGAAGAAGAACATTGTGTGTCATCACTGCCAAAAGGTGGGACATAAAAAGCGCTTTTGCAAGCTTTTGGCGAAGAAGAGCAAAGAAGAGAGCAACAAAGAAAGTGCGCGAAACCACAGTGAGGCCGATCGTAAACCGGCAAAAGCAAAACTGGTGAAATCGGAAGAAGAAGAAGAAGTGTTTGCGTTCGGTGTGAGTGACAGTTCGGTCGACGGGTGGATAATCGACTCGGGCGCGAGCTCACATATGTGTGCCAATAAGGACTATTTCGAATCGTTGGACCGTTCGCGTGTTGACATTCCAAAGTCAGTTACGGTTGCTGACGGCAAAAGTGCCAGTGTGAAAGGTGTCGGAATTTGCAAATTGCGTTGCTACGGACAGGACACGAGTGTAAAGGTGATAACGTTGAGTGAAGTGTTGTATGTACCGGATCTCGACATGAACCTGGTGTCTGTCAGCAAGCTGGTGCAGAAAGGAGCCACGGTCACTTTCAGCGAAACAGGATGCGGAATAGCAAGCGGAAGTCAAGTTGTGGCGGTGGCCCCCAAGCGGAAGGGTCTCTACCACCTAAGACTAGTGGAACAAGCGAATGCAACGACGGAGCAAAGCTGCGGAAAATATTGTGTTCACGAATGGCATCGCCGGCTAGGACACAGGGACGTCCAGGCAATTCGTGACGTGGAAAGTAAGCAGCTGGCAACTGGCATCAAGGTAGGTGGCTGTTCCCATGATAAAATTTGCGAACCGTGTCTGCAGGGAAAGATGACTCGTCTTCCGTTCCCCAAAAAGGCTAAAATTAATCGAAAGCTGTTCTAGACCTGGTGCACAGTGACTTGTGTGGGCCTATGAACACAGTCACGCCAGGTGGTCATCGTTACTTTTTAACGTTGATCGACGATTTTAGCCGCTACACCACGCTATACTTCTTGCACAAGAAGTCCGAAACGTGTGAGGCAATCAAGGACTACGTGAAGTGTATGAAGACACGATTTGGGAAACCTCCGAAAGTTATTAGGTCAGATCAAGGCGGTGAGTATCGCGCTACCGAGCTTATACGGTTTTTGAAGGATGAAGGAATATTGCAGCAATTTACTACCGCCTACACGCCGCAGCAAAACGGCGTCGCCGAACGAAAAAATCGTTCATTAGTTGAAATGGCTCGCTGCATGATAATCGATGCCGGTATGCATTACCGGTACTGGGCTGAAGCTGTCAATACAGCAAATTTCCTTCAAAACATGCTACCTACCAAACCGGTCCAGCTGACACCGTACGAAATTTGGCACGATGAAAAACCAGACTTTGGAATGATGCGAATTTTCGGGTCGGAAGCCTACGTGTTCGTGCCAAAAGAAAAGCGTACCAAACTCGAATCGAAAGCGGTGAAGATGACCTTTGTTGGGTATTCATCGCAACACAAGGCGTGGAGGTTTGTGGATACGAAAACTCACAGGATTGTTTTCAGTCGGGATGCAAGATTTCTACCCACACGTGAAGTTTCAGTTTCGAGTGCTGAAGATTCGTCCCGAGATCAGGAGCTGATGGAACTACCGCCGTTGTCTGTACCTGCTACGACGGTAAATCGGAAGGATCGTCTACCTGAAGAATATGTTTCGGACGAAGAAGATTTCCTCGGCTACGAAGAAGAAGATTTCCACGGTTACGAGGACGAGCCTACAATGTATGAGGATGCCTGTAACAACGATGAAGATGCTTCGGAGCCCAGTGACGAATGTGATTCGATTCAGGAGGAGTCAGATGATGTCGAGGAGGAGCAATCCAGCGGAGGACCACGTCGTTCCAACCGTGTGAACAAAGGAGTGCCGCCGGAACGTTATTCGGCTACCAGTAAGTTTGCCTGTCCTCAACCGGTGGAGCCAAGAAGCTACAAGGAAGCTACAACAGGAGCAGAAAGCGCAAAGTGGATTGCTGCTATGAAGAACGAACTGGTTTCGCATGAGGAGAATAAGACGTGGAACCTGGTCAAGCTGCCGCCGGGAAAGAAGGCAATTGGATGTCGTTGGATATATAAGCGAAAACTGGATGAACACGGAAGACTTAGCAGCTACAAAGCGCGTCTGGTAGCCCAGGGCCACAGCCAAAGATTCGGACTGGACTACGATGAAGTGTTTGCGCCTGTTGCAAAGCAGGTTACTTTTCGAACGCTGCTAACCATCGCAAGTCGGCGTAACATGTTGGTAAAACATGTAGATGTTAAGACCGCATATCTAAACGGTGACTTGAAGGAAACGGTCTACATGAAGCTACCGCCAGGCGTTGCTGCGGAACCCGATGAAGTTTGCCTACTACGAAAAAGCTTGTACGGGCTCAAGCAGTCGGCGCACATGTGGAATCGCAAGTTGGACGAGACTCTACGACAGATAGGATTCACGCCTGCAGATGCGGACCCGTGCCTATATGTTCGTTGGCGTGGCAAAAATGTGGCGTATATTTTGGTATACGTCGATGATATGTTGGTCTGCACGAGTTCCCTAGAAGAGTATGACGATATTCTGGAGACACTAAACAGCAATTTCCAAATGACCGCGCTAGGAGATGTTAAACAGTTTTTGGGAATACAGGTTACCAGAACGAAAACAGGTTACTATTTGAACCAGCAGGCCTACATTAACCGAATGGTTGCCAGTTTCGGAATGGATCAAGCAAAAGGTTCTCGTATTCCGATGGACCCGGGGTACATTCAGCAGAAGGAGGAGGCAGAAAGGCTTCCTAATAATGACAAATACCAGAGCCTTGTTGGTGGTCTACTTTATGTATCCGTTCATACTCGTCCTGACATTGGCATTAGTGCTTCGATTCTTGGACGCCGAGTCAGTAACCCGACAGTTGCAGATTGGACTGAGGCAAAGAGGACATTGCGTTATCTGAAAGCTACAAGTGGTCTGCAGCTTCAACTGGGCGGTGGTTGCGGAGAACTGGAAGGTTTTGCTGATGCCGACTGGGCCGGAAACGTTTCGGATCGAAAATCAAACTCGGGATTTCTATTTCGCCTTGGTGGCGGAATCATCTCTTGGTGCGCAAGGAAACAGCCATGCGTATCACTGTCTTCAACAGAGGCGGAATATATTTCGCTTTCGGAAAGCTGCCAAGAACTAATGTGGTTGAAAAAACTTATGCGAGATTTCGGCGAACCAGTGAAGAAGCCCGTATGCATCTTTGAGGATAATCAGAGTTGCATTAAGCAGCTCAGTCAAACCAGCGGTAAGCGTTCAAAACACATTGACACAAAATACCATTTTGTCAAGGACCTTCATGAGCGCAAACTAATCGACGTGATCTATTGCCCATCCGAAGACATGCTTGCCGATATTTTAACCAAGCCGTTGAGCCGTGTCAAGTTGGAGACGCTGCGAGACAGGATTGGCCTTAGATCAGCACGTGATGAGGAGGAGTGAAGGCATGGCAACCCTGCCATGTGTAGAAGCGAGTGGAGACTTGACATCACGCGCCTTTTTATATTTCCCTTTGTGCATTTGCATTGAATAAAAGTACAGTTGAATTCGTTCTCTCTACTTGATCGGTTGTGTCTTTATTTGCTCCGTCACACATCCCAATAAAGACGAGCAGGCGATATTTTTCGGACACCCTAGATGACATTGGGTATTATCAGCAGGTTTGTTCTCTTCGTCATGAGGGGTTTTCTCGGCCAAATTACCTGAAACTTGTTCGTAAAATTCAGCTTGGTTGGGGAAGATTTAAGGCCAACTTTGAGTTCAACAGGTTTCAAAAAATAAACCCATGACAAAGATAACGAAACGGCCGAAAATACGTATGATCCCCTACTTCAAAATTGGAATAGCCGATTTGCTGTAGGTTATCCCCGTAGTTCCAATCTAGCAGGAAACCACCATGATAAATAAGGCTGTTGGGAAACACGCAATCCTTTTCTATCTATTGTACGAAAATGATTTAAGGAGTTTTCACAATATATTTAAGACTAGGTATGTTTTGAATTAATTTCACAGTTTTATATTTCAGCCACTCAACCAAAGGTATCACAAAGCATAATATTACACTGCCCAGTGCAATTGCCAATAATGACATGAATTCTTCGTTTCTTACCAGCTCATATTGGCACATTTCCTCGTAATAGAGATAATAATCTACGCATGTACTTGCTTGTACGAAGAAATCAGGCACAATTTACGCGATGTAAGCAATTTGAATACGGATAAATTACGACGCCAATTTTCTAAACTAACTGAATAATTTGTTCTCGATCAAAAGTAGGTAGTACCTAAATTAAAAATTTTCAGACTGATCCTACACCATTTAACACTATAAAGTAAAAGTTAAATGTAGCATAAAAACAAATACCTGTAAAATGGACGAACTGTATCCAAGTTCATGAATAAAATATAAGAACGATGTAAATGTGCTTAATTTTGCTAGCAATTTAATATCTACATTTTAGGTATAGCCAATTTCCCACATTTTCCACTTGATTAATCGACTCCATCCCTCAACCCAAAAATAGGCGTCGTCGAAAGAAATTTAAGCTTCAGTTTCTAACTGACCTGTTTCGCTGGAATGTAGTTTCACGTCGTTCGTTACTGGTGGCTGTGGCTGCTGTTGTTTTGAGCCCTGTACATAATTCACCGGAATTAGGCCAGATGCCGTGTTGTCCACAGAGGCCAGCACCCAGCCAGTGTTGAGTAAGTTTTGCTCGACCTGAATCGATTTGGGGGCAATCAGCACTGGTTGACCTGCTCGGATCGTCAGCTCGTTTGGATTCGATGCGTCGAAGTTGTAGATCGCCACGGCTTCCAGGGCTCCCGTCCAGTTCCGAGGATTTTTAGCTATTTAATATTAGAGAAAAAAACACAAAGTATTGACATTTTAAATTATGGATGTGTTGCATAGAATAGTATAGAGTAGATTGTGACACGAAGATAAATTGATCATTTATCATTCCTCAGATTTTTTTTAAGACAAAAATAAGGAAACATCACTAGAAGGGTTGATTATCGTTAAATGCTACATATGATGTGAGTTTACAGGTAAATTACATGAATAGAGGGGACCCTGGAATTTAACGAGCAAGAAGCCTCAGTTCACAACGATTTTGTCAGCTTTTCATGGCGGCTCTCCGCCAGTTCATATTACACTAAGGTCTTTTTTTACACGGGGGATACGTCCCGTGTAAAAAAAAAACCGTGTAAAAAAACCGTGTTAATTCGCGAAACCGTGTAAAAAAACCGTGTTAATTTGAGAAACCGTGTAAAAAAATACCGTGCTAATTCGGGAATCCGTGTAAAAAAACTGAGGGAAATCTGAAAATATTTGATATGTCCTAACCTTCAGATATTCGAGGTTTGTTTTAGAGAGTTAATAAGGAAAGGGGAGGGGGAGTAGTGGGGAAGGGGACAAGGGATGGGTTATGGGGAGCAGAGTGCATACTGTTTCAAAGGAAGATCGCAAAGGATATTTTGGGGTGTTAAGGACTGTCTAGACGGACGAAATGAAGAATCGAGGAGACTGTCAACACCCTACAGGTCCACGAAGCATGGTGGTGTAGAGAAAGATGTTCAAGGACACCCAGGAACTTTCGCGAGTAAAGGCTTCAATATCTACGAGCGCAATCGATTGATTGTTGTTACATCACTGATACTGTTCAACATCCTACAGGTCTACGGAGCATTGTTCTGTAAATAAATAATTTTGAAACTCCAAGAACTTCCGCGAGTAAAGGCCACAAGAACTACAAACATAGCCAATGGTTTCTTGCTACATTACCGATAGGTTGTACCATCACAGAGGTCCATTGTCCATTGAGCATTGTACTGAAGAGTATTCATTTCTAAAGATATGCTAGGTCTTCCATGAACTTCCGCGAGTTAAGGCCTTAAGATCTACAAGCGTAATTAATGGATTGTTGTTACATCTCTAATATGTTGTAACATGCTACAGGCTCATGAACAATTTTTCTGTAAGAAACTAATTTCCACAGATGTTCTAGGTCCTCCAAGAACTTCCATGAGTAAAGACCTTAAGATCTACGAGCGTTATCAATGGTTTGTTGTAATATTACTGATACAGTGTAGCGTCCTACAGGTCCAGGGAGCATAGTTCTGTAGAGAAATAATTTCCAAAGATGATCTAGGACCTCCAAGAACTTCCGCGAGTAACGGCCTTAAGATCTACAAGCGTAATCAATGGATTGTTGTTACATTTCTAATACGTTGTAGAATGCTACAAGTCCATGAACCATTGTTCTGTATAGAAATAGATTCCACAGATGTTCTAGGTCCTTCAAGAACTTCCGCCAATGAAGGCCTTAAGATCTACAAACGTTATCAATGGTGTGTTGCCACATTACTGATATAGTGTAGCGTCCTACAGGTCCAGGGAGCATAGTCCTGTAGAGAAATAATTTCCGAAGATGATCTAGGACCTCCAAGAACTTCTGCGAGTAAAGGCCTTAAGATCTACAAGCGTAATCAATGGATTGTTGTTACATTTCTAATACGTTGTAACATGCTACAGGTCCATGAACATTTTTTCTGTAAGGATCTAATTTCCATAGATGTTGTAGGTCCTATAAGAACTTCCACGAGTAAAGACCTGAAGATCTACAACCGTTATCAGTGGTTTGTTGCAACACTACTGATACAGTGTAGCGTCCTACAGGTCCAGGGAGCATAGTTCTGTAGAGAAATAATTTTCAAAGATAATCTAGGACCTCCAAGATTTTTCACAAGTAAAGGCCTTGAAATTTATAAGCGCAATTAATGGAAGTTCCCAAGAACTTCCGTGAGTACAGACCTGAAGATCAACAAGCGTTATCAATGGTTTGTTACTGATACAGTATAGCGTCCTAAAGGTCCAGGGAACATAGTTCTGTTGAGAAATAATTGCCGAACATCTTCTAGGTACTCCAAGAACTTCCATGAGTAAAAGCCTGAAGATCTACAAGCATAATCAATGGATTGTTGTTACACTACTTTTTCATCTGGTTCATTTATTTGGGGCTCAATCGCATATAACGCTTTACGGAGCCGAGGATTTAATAGTATACATTATACAGAGTAATAACTTTTTAATGGTATCTGTTAGTGATGGGTGGAAGCCAGGGTACTCGTGGCAGCTCGAGGATAGAAGGTCACATTTTGAGGGATGGACAGGGTAAGGATTGAGCCAAAGGTTTCACTGCAGCTCATCCGGGGGTGAATCGCATCTTGCTAGCGTATTCGGTGCCTTGTTGTTACACTACTTATACGGTGCAAGATCATAAAAGAGCTGAAGAGAACAAATCTCCAAAGATATTCCAAGTCCTCCAAGAACTTCTGCGAGTAGAGGCCTTAAGATCTACAAGGGTAAAATGTGTAATTTATTATATTATTGATGCTGTGCAAGATCCTACAGGTCCATGGAGAATTGTTGTGTAATGAACTAATTTCCATAGATATTCTATGTTTCCCAAGAACTTCCGTGAAAAAAAACATTAGGATCTCTAAGCGTAATCAATGAATTGTTGTTTCATTACTGATGCGATGCAACATCCTTGAGGTTTACCGGTTGTCAACTGCGACTGCGATAGTTATGAACTTTGGTCAACTTCGGACATATTTTTGCGCATTGGTAAAGAATTCAAAAGAGAGATGATTGTGTAATTTCTGTTTGGGTTTGGTCGCTACGAAACATAAATGTTGCTGACTGATAAGTTAGTTTTATCGATTATACATACTCAATAAGTACCCCATTATACTCCAAAAGTGAGATGCTTTGGAAACAAAACTCGAATGTCATTCTTCCAAATTCCAAATACCTGAATAATAAATGATAATCTGTGATTGAAAAATAACGTTTATTACATACATCAAAAGCGTGATGTTACTGTCGATAGTTGTTTGTTAAGGTCTATATACGCAAGAGTACTTGGAAGACCTAAAGAATTCTTGGAAATCAAGACTCTACAGAACTGTCTTCCATGGACCAGTAGGACGTTACACAAGATCAGTAATGCAACAAAACTCCATTGATTATGCTTATTGATCTTAAGGCCTTTACTCGCGAAAGATCTTGGATTACCTAGAAAATATTTGAACCTAACTTTTCAATAGAACCGTGCTCCATAAATCTGTATGATGTTACACATAAGTAATGTAAAAGCAATTGATTAATTACACTAGTAGATTCAGGCCTTTACTTGCGGAAGATATGGATGACCTAGAACACGTTAACGGAATCTTGCGCCAAGGACCTTTAGGATGTTTCACCGCATCAGTTATGTAACAACATTTCATTTTAATACTTGTAGACCTTACGGCTTTTACTTGCAGAAGTTCTAGGATGATCTAGATTGTTTTTGGATAGTAGAACTCTACAGAACCATGCTTCATAGACGTATAGGATGTTACATGGCATCAATAATGCAACAATTACCGATCGATTTTGTTTATAGATCTTGAGGCCTTGACTCGTAGAAGTTCTTGGATGCACTAGATCCTCTTTGAAAATAAGTTCTCTGCAGAACCATGCTCCATGGACCTGTAAGATGTTACACCATATTAAAAATGTAGAAAAAAATCCATCAATTACGCTTGTAGACATTAAATTCTACACTCTTGGAAATTCTGGATGACCTAGAATATCTTTGGAAAAAAGTTCTCTACAGAACCATGCTCCATGGACTTGTGGGATGTTGTACCGCATCAGTAATATTACAATAATCTTTTGATTATGCTTGATTCTGATCTTAAGACCTTATCTCGCGGAAGTTCTTGGATGACCTAGAACATCTTTGCAAATGACATCTCCGTGTTCAATAAATCTGTATGACTTTACACCGTATCAGTAATGTAACAACAATTGATTGACTACGCTAGAAGATCTTCAGGCATATACTCGCGGAAGTTCTTGGTTTCCCTAGAATATCCTTGAAAACAACATCTCTTCAGAACTATGCTCCATGGACATGTAGGATGTAACACCGTATCAGTAATGTAACTACAATCCATCGATTACACTTGTAGATTTTAAGCCCACTACTCGCGGAAGTTCTTGGATGCCCTAAAATTTTCTTGAAAATTACTTCATGGACCTGTAGGATGTTACACCGTATCAGTAATGTGACAAAAATTCATTTATTACGCTTGTAGATCTTGAATTCTTTATTCGCGGAAATTCTTGGATGACCTAGAGCATATTTGGGAAATTTATTTTCTACAGAACAATGCTTCATAGATCTGTAGGATGTTACACCCCATCAATAATATAGCAATAATTAATTGATTACGCTCGTAGATTTTCAGGCCTGAACTCTCGGAAGTTCTTGGAGGTCCTAGAATATCTTTAAAAACTACGTCTCTACAGAACTATGCTCTAAGGACCTGTAGGATGTTGCACCGTATCAGTAATGTAACTACAATCCATCCATTACGCTTGTAGATCTTAAGGCCTTTATTCGCGGAAGTTCCTGGATGCCCTAGAATATCATTGAAAACAACATCTCTTCAGAACTATGCTCCATGGACATGTAAGATGTAACACCGTATCACTAATGTAACTACAATCCATCGATTACACTTGTAGATTTTAAGGCCACTACTCGCGGAAGCATTTGGATGCCCTAGAATATTCTTGAAAATTACTTCTCTTCAGAACTATGCTCCATGGACCTGTAGGATGTTACACCGTACCAATAATATAGAAACAATTAATTGATTACGCTCGTAGATTTTCAGACCTGAACTCTCGGAAGTTTTAGGAGGTCCTAGAATATCTTCAAAAGCTACGTCTCTAAAGAACTATTCTCTAAGGACCTTTAGGATGTTGCACCGTATCAGTAATGTGACTACAATTAATCCATTACGCTTATAGATCTTAAGGCCTTTATTCGCGGAAGTTCTTGGATGCCCAAGAATATCTTTGAAAACAACATCTATTCAGAACTATGATCCATGGACCTGTAGGATGTTGCACCGTATCAATAATATAGTAACAATTAATTGATTACGCTCGCAGATTTTCAGGCCTGAACTCTCGGAAGTTCTAAGGGGTCCTAGAATATCTTGGAAACGTCAGTCTCTACAGAACTATGCTCTAAGGAACTGTAGGATGTTGCACGTTGCACCGTAGTAATGTGACTACAATCCATCGATTACGCTTGGCCTTAAGATCTAGCCTTTATTCGTGGAAGTTCTTGGATGCCCTAGAATATCCTTGAAAATTACTTCTCTTCAGAACTATGCTCCATGGACCTGTAGGACGCTGAACCATACTCATGAAATCACTTTTAGGAAACCCCCCATTTAACCCCTCCTAGCCCTCCATATATTAACCTACCGCCCCCCCCCCCCCCCCCCCAACCCGGCCCCTTCAAGAAACAGACCCCCCCCCCCACATCCCTTTCCTGCAGACCTCTTTCATCATCATCCGCCTTCACCTCATACCACTTTTCAACTCCCTTGCAACCCTTTCCCATAAATCCCATTTCTTCCTTTTAGTAAGAGTTCCCTTCTAGACACTTAGCGCGAGAAAGTTGAAAAAACCGTGTTAATTCGCGAATCCGTGTAAAAAAAACCGTGTTAATTCGCGAAACCGTGTAAAAAAAGCCGTGTAAAAAAACCTTAGTGTACCATTGAGAAATGAAGGTAGATGTCGTTACCAGAATTAAGTAATATAGTGAGTGTACATATTATGCGGATAACTTAAAAAGTTTCAGTTTTATGCATTTTGTGCCAGTCGTTGCTTCTTATATCCCGGACAGACATTTGATACGGGTGTGATTCCTGTACAACGGTACGCAGTGTCAAGAAAATTCTAACAAGACTTGCGGAGAGAATTATTATTGTGGCACTCATTTCAAGCGCAATTGTACAGCGATTCCTGTATCACATGTGTGTCATAAGTATTACCTGCATCAGGAGTCTCGCTGTTACCGCCGAACAATTTCATTAGCAGATACGGAGCCGACATGATGAATCCCAGGAACAAAACAACCGGCATTGAAGATCCTTTCTTTTGAGCGACAGGGGCTAATTTGTCAGCTTCTGCAGCCTTGAATGCCTCTTTGAAGCTTGCAGTTGAAGGATCGGTTCTAGTTATTCTAAGCCAGTATAGAATTCTGAAAAAAATTCAAATTAATTTTAATTTGATTTAAAATTAATGTTTCGGGTAGCATACTTTCTATAGGCCCATATTATCCACCGGAATAGAGCAAAGGATGTCCAGAACTGCGCGAAAACACCTCGCAGGTGAGCAAAATTAGCTGCCACTCCAAGAACGGCCCTGAACGAGCTCGTCAGGGCGAAAAATGTGGAATCCAGCATTGCAGCTATGTTCCCAATAGCTCCCACCAAGGATTCGATATTTTGGAATGCTGGTCTGGAACTTTCCTCTGCCAGTTGAATGAATCTGAAACGAAGAATGCTTAGTCATTTACCTAATCGCGTAAAATTAGCTCATAGCATACCTGTGCTCCGGGTAGACGTTTGCTCCCATGCCGTATCCGTTTCCGTACATTCCGCCACCGTAGCCACCACCATAACCAAAACCGCCACCGTACGATCCATAGCCACCGTATCCACCTCCGAAGCCAGAATATCCATACGAAGGCATGCCGAAACGACTGCCAAATCCACTTCCGTATCCCCCAATACCACCCCCAAGTCCGACAGATTGCTGCAGCGGCCTCGGTGGCAACGGTGGCGGTTGGCTAGAAGTCGTCACAACACCAGCCGGGGTGCTCAAGCTGTACTGTCCACCAAACACTCGGGGCTCGCTGAGAACCGGATTGCGGAAGTTTGTTGGCTGCATCGTTTTTATGCAATATTTGGCTAGAGCTGGGATGACGTTCTGAAGGACACTAGCTCTAGGTGAATCCTCTCCAAATTTGTCGTTCTAATCAATTTTGCTTATTTTGACACTGTTGTGCATGCTGAATAAACTGCGATAATTATCTAGAAACTAAGAATTTCACCATCAACACTTCCAACAAGAGTAAAACATTGAAAATATTTAAAAAAAAAACACGATTTTCAGCGAGACGAAAGTGATGTTTACTTTTTGGATCGATCGGACTTTGGCCAACCTGTGACATTTTCAGGTACAGGAGAGTACACATTTTACGAACCGTACAAACAAAAAAAGACTGACCCATGGACGGCTAACGCTTGGGCTAACGCATGTCACGCTTGGCGAAAATAAACCGTTCATTCATATTAGGGGTGTTCAGTTCGCAGGATTTTCGTACGCATTCGATAACTGTATGTAGGGTAATTCAGTAACAAATTTTGAAAACGACGTATAATCAATGCTATTGTCATCGCGGTTGAAACCCGAAGTTTCCCCACACCCGACAATCGAATTTTCTCAAAATGCATACCTGAAACCTATAGGTTATAACGTCGGACGTAGTGCGCTGGACAGCGGACCTGGCCCTCTATCCAGCGCAGTGTGCCCGACGTACGTCCGACACACGGTTCAGGAGAAAAATCGATTTTCGCCTGTCAAAAATTCCGATTTTCAACTGCACGAACAATACACCATTGATTATACGTCGTTATCAAAATTTGTTATATATTGTTATATATGTTATTGTTTCTCATTATTTCTTTGTTCTTGTTATATATGTTATTGTTTCTCATACAAATTTTGAAAGTCAACCGTAATATAAGCATAGCCGCTATGGTTGAAAACCCTACTGCTGGAGAATTGGAGCTATGGTAGGAATACAGTAGAGCATTAAGCGAGAAAAATTGCTGGTATGGTTGCTTCAAGGGTTGTTTTTTTTTTCATCACAAATTAAAAAAATAAATAAAATTCAGATTATGTTTGTCTAATTTTGTTGTGATTTATTTATTATAGTTAAGACTGGGCAACTTCCAAGACAATTTCAGATACCTATATATTCTCGCTATTGATTGAGACCTTCTCCCGACTAATTTTGAATTCACGGTCTGGCTTCCGACATCAGCATCTCACTATACCCGCATAGAAGAATACAACTTGTCATATATTCTAAACAGTAAGTTTCTCCTAACTGTTAATGTAACAGTAACATAAACATTTGTTGTCATGTTGAACAACATAAAACCTAGCGCTATACACTATAAAGAACGTTTTGTGTAATGTATGTCCACAGACAAACAGACGTAACACTTCGAACATTTTTCGATTCAAATCATAGTCACGGAAACATATTCGCCCAATGCTAAAATGACTAAGTTTGGCCGACCATCAACTAGGTGGCGGTAGTGAGCAAACGTCAAACTCGAACAAAAACGATGTGAGCACCACAGGTGGGTAGTTGGCTAACTATCAAATTTTGAAAAAAGATCGTTAAATCGAAGTACGATGGGAATTATCAGAGTGTTACGTCTGTTTGTCTGTGGTATGTCAATCAGTAACAGTATGTTATAGTGTTCACACATTGTCGAACGACATGAAAACCAAAACTTGTGAGAAATGGTGGCAGTGTAGGATCACCTCATGCCAAACGGTTGATGCCTACAATGGCTCAACACACTAACTCATATGCATTTCACTCTATGAAACAAATGCTTAACAATTTGTCAGATGATTGTATGCATTTGTATTTGTATCAATATTTAATTTTATGTATTCGCGCAGCGCTGCCTGTCAGAGAAGGAGAAAAAAAAGCAAAACAAATTACTTCAGCAATTTTGTTCTGCAAGTATGAAATACTCGGTCAGTTTTATCAAAAAACCGCGCTCGAGGTATACTAAAACCACAGACAAACAGACGTAACACTTCGAACATTTTTCGATTCAAATCATAGTCACGGAAACATATTCGCCCAATGCTAAAATGACTAAGTTTGGCCGACCATCAACTAGGTGGCGGTAGTGAGCAAACGTCAAACTCGAACAAAAACGATGTGAGCACCACAGGTGGGTAGTTGGCCAACTATCAAATTTTGAAAAAAGATCGTTAAATCGAAGTACGATGGGAATTATCAGAGTGTTACGTCTGTTTGTCTGTGCTAAAACCATGGAGAATGAAGCGATATAACCTTCTGCGGCTACCAGCAACAAAAAATAGGTGAGTTACAATACGATTTGCAAATAGTAGAAGTTTGATTTACATTCTATTTATTTCAGTTTTTTTTTGTATTCACGCGCCGGATTGGAAATGGACCCCACCGATGTTGAGCTTTTTCCGGCGAGAGGCTAGATAATTTGGAAACTGCAGCTTGGATGAAGGATCGCGTTGAAAAGGATTGCTACCATGCAATGGGATCCGTTCCTACAGTGATGTCAGTGCTTGAAATCGACTGCTTAAGTTAGTCCAGACCAGACAAGTGAAAAAGTCATTGAAAGCTTCCCCAAAGTTCTGGTTCAATACATTTCGCATGAAAAATCGTTATCACCGGCGAAAAGCGTATATTTTATTTGCATGTATTCATTACGTTGAATTAGGAAAAAAAATGTTAGGATATTGCGCGCAAACCCCAAAATTTTATTCCCACCTTTGGGCTTCCGCGCCGAAGACCCAGCGCCAGATTCGGCGACAAAGAAACATGACAGCAATCGCCGGACAGTTGGCAATCCCGATATTTGACGGCGGTCGCCCGTTAGTTATGGAAGTGGATTGTTGTCATGCAAATAGAGATTTTCGCAGAAAACGCATGTGTATGAAGTTATTGTTAACGGATTTTTTGCTGTGTTAGTGTGGAATTTAGCGATTTGCTTTATCGCGTAAGCTTTCGCTGGAAGCAAACGTCGAGTTCTTCAGCGAAGCAACGAAAATTTTCAGTGAAAAAAGCAATATTGTTAAGTGTAAAAATAATTTGGGGAAATTGTAAACATGAAAGTTTGCATAAAAGGTTGTATTTCAGTGTAATTCATAAAAAGTTATGTAATTGGCTGCATTGTAGAAAATAATATGACATAAAATAAAAGCAACAGAACCGCACGTTGTATTTTTATTTGAACTGTATGAAATTTATGTACTATAAGCTTATGGAACTATATAATTCACTGTAAAGCAATAATTAGACATACAGTGCTTATTTTTATTTCGCTTTTATAGGTCAACTGTTCAAGAACTGTTTACCTAACAGTGAGCTGAGCAAAAAATGGATAGTATATTGACCTTTTGACAAACTGTAATCGAAAAATTTTGTTCGAGAAAATGGGAGTTTTTTTATTGTAACATATCTTAACCGCCTATTCCACATACTGTAATTTGCTCGATAACCATCTGTCACACTGTTGAAACCGTTTATGGTACTGTTGGTTTATTGTTACTGTGGGAGTTTTTCTATACTGTTGATATACTGTAGTAAATAGTTTTCAACAGTATGGTGAACAGCAGGGATGGGAACACTCACTTCGAAAGAGTTACACTCACTTGCTGTTTTCTCAGCTCAGAAGCATGCAATCGAGAAACGATGTATGGACGAGTTTTGCCTTGTGATTTTGTCTAAAAGTTTGTCAAATATAATAGGGGTCGCACACGCATACCGATGTCGTGAGGAAGCTGCGAAGGCAACTCTCCACGAGGTGAATGTAAATTACACTCACCTCGTGGAGACTTGCTTTCACAACTCTGTCACGACTTTGGGATTCGTGTACGACCCCTACTCTATTCGGCAAAATTTTAGACAAAACCACAAGGCAAAAGTCGTCCATACAACGTTTCTTGATTGCATGCTTCTGAGCTGAGAAAATAGCAAGTGAGTGTAACTCTTTCGAAGTGAGTGTTCCCATCCCTGGTGAACAGTACGAGTATGGTTCATGATTATGCGGGTAGGCATCTCATCAACTTCCAAGACGAAATACTAGCAGCTTTGCGGATGATTCTTTCAATAGAAGGACGACGTAAGCTGATTACGTTCTGTACGTTCTGGGTTTTCTAGGTCTTGCCGGAACCACATCCATCGTAACACTGCTGGCACCAACACTTTCTTCGAAATATTCGCTGTGGATTCGGCAGCGGCATCAGCAATCCTCCTGTCGGCATCCAACGTCGGAAATACGAATGAAACGTAACATTGGTGCACCGACACTTCCTCTGTAATGTTCCTCCTGCTTATTGGCTATCCGCTCCTTCTTCAAGCTACACATTTTCACGGTCATGAAGACAAGAGTGAAACCAACCAACTTGGCACTGTTTCGAATCTACGTATGGAATAAACAAACACAAAAATGCGTTATTTTTTCAATATAATCGACATTTTTGCACTTTCCAACTTACCGCTGATGTAATTTAAAAACCGCAAATAAAGAGACGGACACAAACAGCTGATTTGATAAGTTTTAAAACATTAAAACGAGTAAAAAATGTTTTTCTGTAACGCGTTTGGGACGAATTCAAAGATGGCTGTCAATTTTCCATGCAACAATCCGACTGGGATGGTGAACCACAGCAGATACGGTTCTACTATGCTTTCATATGGTATGTTGAAATCAGTTGAAATTGCAACAATCTCGGCAACAATATCAGACATTTTTTGGACAGTTGTGGTTACTGTTACAGTTCTGTTAGACATTCAGGTATGATTTTACCATAATTACACAGCAAAAAAAGTTGTTGAATATTACATCGAAATCGCTGCAACCAGGTCGTTACATCAATTGATTAATATTACACAGCCCGATGTACTCGACGGCTGTTGATGTAATAAACAGATCCGATGTAATTATTGCGATGTAATTTATTCGATGTACACGGTACGATGTAATCCTTGCAATGTACCTAAGGAAACGATGTAAACGCTTGCCAATTCTCCTGAATGGATGATTAAATTGAATTTCATCTTTTTTCGACGAAAAAAATGTGTAGCTGAAAAACCACTAGGTTTTTTAAGATACACAAAATTTAAGTCGAAATAGGATCAAATACAATTTAATCAGCCATTCAGGAGTAAAATCAGAAAAAGTATATTGTAGAGGGAAATTTTATTTGTATTGCAGTATTTTTTTTATAAAATGTGATTAACTTATAAGAATGATTATTATATAATAATTCAAGTTGCTTCTGCGGGTACAAAGTAGCTGGGGCGAACATTCTGACGGCAGCGGTGAATAAAGTACCGCTTGAAGACAGCGGCGTCGTCATTCTAAAATATACAAATATTCATTAGTAATCATTAATTGTTTGATTAAATTTGGAATAAATAGCTAATTTTGTAGAAATTAGTCAAAGCAAGAGAAATATGTTTTCCTGGTGTAATCTCGGTGCCTGTTTTGCTAGGAAATCAATCGTGCCAGTTGTTGCTCAATATGCTCAAAATTCTTGGAAATCTAGTACTTTACCGATTGGTCCTATTTTTCCAGGAGCTCTTCCCAGAGCTCTTGTCTGATTCATCCAAGAATTCCAAGGTAATTCCTTTCTCGGATATTTATGCAGGAGTTTCTCCAGGAATTTCTGTAGGAGGTCTTTGGGAATTCTTCAAGTAGTTCTTTGGGAAGTCCAGCAGGAGTTCCTCGGGAATTCCTCCAGGAGTCGCTCGGGAGTTCCTCGGGAATACCTCCAGGAACTCCTCGGTAGTATTTCCAGGAGTTCCCCGGTAATTCATCCAGGAGTTTCAAGGATATTCCTTCAGAAGTTACCCGGGAAATTTCCCAGGAGTTCCTCGGGAATTTCTCCAGGGGTTCCTCGGTAATTTCTCCGAGAATTTCTCCAAGAGCTCCTCAGGAATTCGTCCAGAAGTTACTCAGGGATTGATCCTGGAGTTCTAAAGCCTGGACCACATAGCGTCCGTTCCGTCGAGGTTTGCGTTTTTTTGACAGTTTTCCCATGGGAAATGTGTCAAACTACTGTCACGCACACGCAAACGTATGCATTGTGTGGGGCACTTAAGGTTATTCCTTTCCCGGGAATATATGCATGAGTTCATCCAGGAATTCCTGCAGGAGGACTTCGGGAAATCCTCCAGGAGTCCTTCGGGAATTCCTGCATGTAGTGTCTACCTAATGGTTGTGTGCACAGGATATCTACCTACATGAAATACTGTTCATGGCAGTACCTAATGTCTAGGTATGATTCATTATGTCTACCTAAGATAGTATAAATACGGGTGATCATTGGACCACAGAGGAGAGACTGCACAAGCCTTGGACTTGTCAACATTATTATTATTCTTCTTTTGAAGGATATAAAAGTGGCGACGAGGATCAAGGAACGTGTAATTTCTTTTGAGTTTATTCCGAAATTATTTCCTTTTGGTTATCAGGTTGTTGTAATAACAAATTGTTATTTTTGTGGAGAACGGAATTGTTCTTTTATGGTAGAATTGCCATTATGTTGTGAACAGAATGTTCTTTTTTGGCCGATGTTGCATTGACGAAATTGTCTTTTTGTTTTGGTAATAACGAAATGTTATTTTTTGTGGTGAACGAAATTGTTCTTTTGTGGCGGAATTGCCATATGTTGTGTTTTGGTGAATGGATTTGTGTTATTTGTACTTTTTTGGCAAAGTTGCCGATATTGGGATAGCGAAATCGTCTTTTTGTTTTTGTAGTTTTGTTAGCGAGCAGATATGTTCTTTGAAAGTGACGGACTCGTCAGTTTATTTGTGCTATCATTATTTTGGTGATGAATGTTATTTTTTGAAGTTTTCTAAAGGGGAAAGGACTGTAGTGTCTACCTAATGGTTGTGTGCACAGGATATCTACCTACATGAAATACTGTTCATGGCAGTACCTAATGTCTAGGTATGATTCATTATGTCTACCTAAGATAGTATAAATACGGGTGATCATTGGACCACAGAGGAGAGACTGCACAAGCCTTGGACTTGTCAACATTATTATTATTCTTCTTTTGAAGGATATAAAACTGCAGTAGTTCATCGGGAATTGCTGCAGAAATTTCTTGTAAATTCTTGCAGGAGTTCCTCAAGAATTTCTCCAGGAGTGCCTCGGAGTTCCGAGAAACTGTTGCTCGGAAATTCCTCCAGGAGTACCTCGGAAATATCTTCAGGAGTTCCTCGGGAGCTTCTCCAGCAGTTCCACTGAAATTCTTTCAAGAGCTTCTCGGGGATTCATCCAGAAGTTCCTCGGAAATTCCTCAAGGAGTTTTTAGGGAATTTCTTCAGGAGTTTCTCGGAAATTTCTCGGGAGTTACTTTCGGATTTTCTCGGGAGTTACTTTCGGATTTTCTCGGGAATTCTTTCAAGAGTTCCTCGAGATCTCCAGGAGTTCCTCCACAAGTTGCTCGGGAGTTTCTCGAAAATTTCTCCAGTAGCTCCTCGGAAATGCGTCCAGTTTTTCTTGGGAATTCTACGGCAGTATTCCCAGGAGTTCCCATCCAGGAGTTTCAAGGATATTCCATCAGGAGTTCACCAGGAATTTCTCCAGGAGTTACTCGGGAATTGTTGGTCATAGTAACCCTTGAATTATTTAAGTTTAATAAATCATTCTAGTTTGTCATTCCGTTGCAACCACACGTGTTTTCCTTCAGGTTATGGGCCTGTGGCACCATAGCAACGGACAAACAGTTGAAGAAAAATTTTTCGCCGATGTGAAGAATTGAAAATTTGAAGATTTTTATACAAGAAGAAAATTGATGTCGCTCCAGAGAACTCCAACACGAAGCATGAACGGTAGCAGCTCAGAAGCACTTCCAGGCGCCGGAGGTCCGGTCGGAACAGCAGGAGCAGGAAGCCAGCAAGCGGATTCCGTTGGAGGAGCACCGGTGGCGACGAATTCAAGAATCCTACCAGCGGGAGGAAGCCTATCGTTGCCATTGGCGGAGCGGTTACGAGGGCAGGAAAACTACAGCTCCTGGTCCTTCGCAATCAAAATGGTGATGATCCGAGAAGGTACGTGGGCGGCCATCAAGACACCAAATCCGTCGGAAGAGCTATCGGAGCGGGCGCTCGCAACAATTTGTCTGAGCATCGACCCGACGAATTACAGTCTCGTCCAGAACGCAGCTACAGCCAAGGAAGCATGGGACAGTCTGCAGGCGGCTTTCCAGGACAGCGGATACATCCGGGAATTCGGACTACTTCGGCAACTGACCGGAGTAAAGTTAGTGGATTGTGCTACGGTGGAGGACTACGTCAACCAGCTGATGTCCACCAGGCACAAACTGTCGCAGATTGGCTTCGAGGTGAACGATCGGTGGATGTCCAGCATTCTGCTGATGGGCTTGCCGAAACAGTATGAGCCCATGATCATGGGCCTGGAAGCATCAGGGATCCAGATGCGGGCGGACACGATACGGGCGAAGATTCTCCAGGACGTGAAGTGGCCTGACGACTCTGGAAGCGAGTCTGGACGGGCATTCTATGGCCAACCCGGAGCGAAGCCAAAGCCAGCAAAACCGAACAAGACCAACGTGAAGTGTTTCCGGTGTAACCAGCCGGGTCATTACGCTTCAGAGTGCCAGCGAGATGGCAAAATGGAACCACGAGGACACCGCAGAGGCGGGCAACAAGCACCGAAGAAGTTCGACAGACACTCGGCGTTCATGGTCCAACATCGTCGTGGAAATCCGGGTGAGTGGATTTTCGATTCCGGCACGTCGTCCCACATGTGTCGCGAAAAAGCAATCCTGAAAGAAGCAGAAGAGGTGAGTGATAGTGTCATAGTTGCAAACAACATGGAGACACCAGTCGTTGCTAAGGGCAACGTGGTAATCAAAGCCGACTTGGGTGATGCAACCGAAGTGCTCGATGTTTCGGAAGTGCTGTGCATTCCGGAACTGGCGATGAATCTTTTATCCGTGCACAAGATCTGCAGTCGTGGTCATCAGGTGGTGTTTTCCAAGGACGTGTGTGAAGTTTTCGACCAGACCGGTCGGATTGTGGCTGTTGGTGATCAGCAAGGCGGACTATATCGTCTCCGCCAAACCGGAAGAAATGTATCGTGCATCGCGACGCCCAAGGAGGACATCGGATTATGGCATCGCCGCATGGGGCACTTGAATGCACACAGTTTGAAGCAACTTCGCAGTATGGTCTGTGGTGTGCAATTCGACGAATCCGATATGCCGGCGTGCATTCCGTGCTTGGAAGGGAAGCATCAACGTCAACCGTTCAAATTCAAAGGGGCCAGAGCAGCAGAGGTGTTGGATCTCGTCCACAGTGATCTGTGTGGTCCCATGGAAACGACTTCCGTAGGAGGCAGCAAGTACTTCCTTACCTTCGTCGACGATTGCAGCAGGAAGTGCTTTATCTACTTCATTCGATCGAAGACGGAAGTGCTGGAATGCTTCAAAGATTTTCAAGCGTATGCAGAGACCCAAACAGGTAGGCGAGTGAAGCGATTGAGAAGTGACAACGGGACGGAGTACGTGAATCAGGACATGAAGCGATATTTGCGGCAATGTGGAATCCGACACGAAACCAGTGTGCCGCATAATCCGGAGCAAAATGGTCTGGCAGAACGGATGAACCGGACCCTCGTGGAACGTGCTCGTTGCCTTCTATTTGATGCAGGATTGGACAAATCGTTTTGGGCCGAAGCGGTTGGAACAGCGTGCTACCTCGTGAACCGTTCACCAACGAAAGGTCTTCAAGTGACCCCGGAAGAAAAGTTCTGCGGAAAGAAGCCGGACCTATCCAATCTGCACGTTTTCGGTACGAGAGTGATGACGCACATACCGAAGGTAAGAAGGAAGAAATGGGATCCGAAATCGGAGCAAGGCATCTTTGTCGGATACGCAGCGGGAACGAAAGGCTATCGAGTCTACAATCCGAAATCCAGGAAGGTGTATGTGAGTCGGGACGTTGTGTTCCTGAACGAAGGCAGCAGCGAAGAACGACTGGAAGCTCCCGAACCAGAGATACTACAGTTTCGGATGGCATCAGTGGACACCGACCCGGAATCCGAGCAAGGCGGAGAAGCTACCGTAGCAGAACCATTACCAGCGAATGAAACTGGCGGCGGAGTGCTGTCGGACCCATCACAAATTGCGCTCCCTCCACAACCAGAGGACCCCCAATGTGTGGTAAGGCGCAGTGGCAGGGAGCGCCGTATCCCAGGCAAGTACAATGATTTTCAGTTGAGCTTCAGTGCCGTCCCTCAAAGCATTTCCCCATCTCAGGTACTTCTGGATGAACCGCAGTCGTTTAGAGAAGCGATGCAAAGCGATGACAGGAACCAATGGTATGAAGCAATGAAGGCGGAGATGGAATCCCACAGCGATAACGGGACGTGGGAGCTGTGCGACCTGCCGGCGGGGCGGAAGGCCCTGAAATCGAAATGGGTGTTCAAGCTGAAGACGAAAGCGGACGGCTCGATCGAGCGGTACAAAGCGCGATTTGTGACGAAGGGCTACTCGCAAATCAAAGGAGTCGACTATGGAGAAACCTACTCTCCAGTGGTCCGATACTCCACGGTCCGTTACCTGATGGCAGTAGCAGCGAGGTTGGGATTGAAGATCCATCAACTCGACGCAGTGACGGCCTTTCTTCAAGGCGACTTGACGGATGAGGAGATCTATGTGGAGCAACCAGAAGGCTTCGCAATCCCCGGCGGCCAGGTGTGTCGTTTGAAGAAAGCGCTCTACGGACTCAAGCAAGCGAGTCGCGTATGGAACAAGAAGCTCGATAATGTACTCAGGGAAATCGGTCTGCAGCAATCGAAGATGGACTCGTGCGTGTATTTCCTGATCGACGGCGACAAGATTCTCATCGTGGCCGTGTATGTGGACGATATGTTGGTGTTCGCCAACGATGATGAAATAGTCGACGCGTTGAAACAGCAGCTAATGATCCGGTTCCAGATGAAAGATCTTGGATACGCGGAGCAGATCCTCGGAATGCGGGTCACACAAGTTGACGGGAGGATCACATTGGACCAGGAAAAGTACATCGAGCAACTGCTCGAGCGGTTTGGAATGAATGACTGCAATCCAGTTTCCACGCCGTTCGATGCAAGCCAGAAACTGAGCAAGGAAATGAGCCCGAAATCGCCCGATGACGTCGAGAGGATGGCGAATGTACCTTTCCGCGAACTCGTCGGTGGATTGCAGTTCGTGGCTCAGTGCACCAGACCGGATATAGCATTCGCGGTCAATGCAGTCAGCAGTTTCAACAGCAACCCGGGAGAAGCTCACTGGACGGCAGCCAAACGCATTCTGCGGTACCTGAAAGGAACGAAGGATATGAAGTTAATCTACAGTAGCGAAAGTGAAGAATCGTTCCACGGGTATTCGGATGCAGACTGGGGAAACGATCCAGAGACCAGACGGTCCGTGACAGGCTACGTTTTCAAGCACTCGGGCGGTGCAGTTGCATGGAGCTGCAGAAGACAACCCACCGTTGCTCTCTCCACGACGGAAGCAGAGTACATGGCGATCGCAGCCGCGGGCCAGGAAGCTCTATGGTGGCGCTCATTCCGAGCAGAGCTCAGTGGCCTCACTACCACAGTTGAAATGCGTTGCGACAACAGAAGTGCAATGTGTTTAGCCGAAAAAGAAGTCGGTTACTCGGCGCGGACAAAACACATCGATCTGCGTCATCATTTCGTCAAGGAGCAGTTGGAGCAGAAAACTATTGCCCTTCAACACGTTCCATCCGAAGGTCAACTGGCGGATGTCCTGACGAAGCCGGTTCCGTATCCGAAACTCCGAGAAGCAAGAAAATCACTTGGGGTTTCTTAAATTCAGGGTTAAGGGGGGATGTTGGTCATAGTAACCCTTGAATTATTTAAGTTTAATAAATCATTCTAGTTTGTCATTCCGTTGCAACCACACGTGTTTTCCTTCAGGAATTCCTCCCGCAGATCCACTACAATTCCTTCAGGTGCTCCTCGGGAATTCCTCCAGAAGTTGCTAGGAAATTCCTCCAGGAGTTCTTCGGAAATTCTTCAAATAGTTCCTCGGAAATTCCTCATGAATTTCTCCAGGAGTTGCACTGGAATTCTTCCAAAAGTACCTCGGGAATTCGTCCAGATTTGCCTCGGGATTTTCTCGGGACTTGCTCCAGAAATTCTTATGGAATTCCTTCAGGAGTTCCACGGAAATTCTTCCAAGAGATACACAAGAAACTTCTAGAGCAATTACCAAGGAACTCCTGAAGGTATTACCGAAGAACTCCTGGAAGAATTCTCGAGGATCTCCTGGAGTAATACCAGAGGAACTCCTAGAGCAATTACCAAGGAACTCCTGCAGCAATTTCCGGGGAAATCTTGTAGCGATTTCGGAAAACGTTTTGAAGCAATTCCCGAGAAATTCCTGGAGGAATTTTCGACGAACCCCCTCAGGAGGAATTTTCGAGAAAATCCTGGATGGATTCAGAGGAACAACTGGAGGAATTCCCAAAGAACTCCTGATGATGATTCCTGAGAACTTCTGGAGGAATTCTCGAGTAACTTCTGAAAAAAATCTCGAGAAACTCCTGAAGGAATTTCCAAGAAATTATTGGAGGAATTTCCGAGGAATTCCTGGGGGATGGAGGAATTCCCGAGGAACTCCTGCAGCAATCCCCGAGGAACTCCTGGAGGAATTCCCGAGGAACTCCTGGAGGAATTCCCGAGGAACTCCTGGAGGAATTCCCGAGGAACTCCTAGAGGAATTCTCGAGGAACTCCTGGAGGAATTCTCGAGGAACTCCTGGAGGAATTCCTGTAGAACTTCAGGAAGAATTCACGAGGAAATTCGGGAGGATTTTCCGAGGAACTCCTGAAGGAATTTCAGAGGAAGTCTTGATGAAAATTTTTTAGGAACTCCTGGATGAATCTTGAAAGATGATGAATCTTGAAGATGAAAATTCTTGAGAAATTCCTGAGAAGCTTCCGGAGAAATTTTCAAGGAACTCCAAGAGGAATTCACGAGAAACTTACGGAGATATTCCCGAAGAAATGCTGCAGATATTTCTGGGAGCTCCTGGAGAATTCGCGAGGAACTCCTTGGAGAAAATCTCGAGGAACTAGTGGAGGAATATCCGAGGAACTCCTGAAAGAATTTCTGAGGAACTCCAGGAGGAATTCCCGAGGAACTCCTGAGCAGTGAATCAAAATTCAACCATCGCGCAACAATAATGACAATGTCGCTACCTGTATTTGTTGCGACAAACAAACCCATGTGACATAAGTTTGTCCCAACTTGAAAATAATGGGATTAACATCGTCCACCACGAGTTTAGAGATTTTTAAGCCTTGCATTGCGATTTTCGAACGGTAACTTCGAGTCGGTAAACACTGCAACTCTGGTAAAGCTCTATCAACAAACAGTTTCGACTTTGGGTTAGCAATAATTGATTATTCACGAGTTGAAAAGTACGCAACAAATTCAGCTTCCGTTTTGTCTGCAACAAAAAAATTCGAGATCATGTCATTATCTGTTACCAGTAGGGATAAAGAGTAATCGTCGCACCTTCTTTGTTGCTTGTTTTGTGCCTCTTTTGTCTGACAATTCTCTTCACTGCTCCTGAGGAACTCCTGGAGGATTTCCCGATGAACTCTTAGAGAAATTCCCGAGGAACTCTTGGAGGAATTCACGAGGAACTCCTTGAGGGATTCATAAGAACACCAAGAGGAATTCCCGAAGAAATTCAGTAAGAATTCCCGAGGAACTCCTGGAGGAATATCCGAGGAATTCCTGGAGATATTATAAGGAAACTCCTGGAGGAATTTCCGAGGCACTCCAGGAGGAATTCCCGAGGAACTTCAGGAGGAATCTCCGAGGAGCTCCTGACGGAATTCCCGAGGAGCTCATGGATAAATCATTGAGGAAATTCTAGAGAAATTCCTGAGAAACTCCCGGAGAAATTTCCAAGGAACTCCTGGAGAAATTTCCGAGGAACTCCAGAAAGAATTCCCTAGGAACTTTTTGAGATATTCCCGAAGAACTCCTGCCTTGACTCCTGCAGATATTTTCGGGAAACTCCTGGAGGAATTCTCGAGGTACTTCTGATGATATTCCAGAAACACTTCTGGAGGAATCCCCGAGGAGCTTCTGGAGCAATTCCTGAGGAACTCCTGAAGCAATTTCGAAGCAACTCATCGGGGAAGGAACTCCTAGAGGAATTCCCGAGGAACTCCTAAAGGAATTTCAGGGGAACTCTTGGAGCAACTTGGAACTGATAGAAAAATTTCTGAGGAACTCCTAGAGGCATTCAGAGGAACACACAGGAGATCTCTGGAGGAATTCTGAGGAACTTCAAAAGGAATTGCCGAGGAACGAATTCCCCAAGAACTTCAGAGAATTTCAGAGGAACTCCTGGTTGAATTTCCGAGGAACTGCTGGAGGAATTCCCGAGGAACTCCTCGTGGAACTCAGAGGAACTTCAGGAGGAATTCCCGAGGAACTCTTGGAGGAATTTCAGAAAAGCTCTTGGAGGTATTACAGGAGGAATTCCTGAGGAACTCCTGGAAAAATTCCCGAGGAAAGCCTAGAGGAATTCCCGATGAACTCCTGGAGGAATTCACGAGGAATCGCTTGGAAGAATTCCCGAGGAAATAGTGGAGGAATATCCGAAGAACTCCTGGAGATATTTTCGGAGAACTCCTGAAGGAATTCCAGAGGAACTTCTAAAGAAATCCCCGATAAACTCCTGGAGGAATTTCCGAGGAACTCCAGGAGGAATCCCCAAGGAGTTCCTGGAGGAATTCCCGAGGAGCTCCTAGAGGAATTCCCGAGGAACTCATGGATGAATCCTCGAGGAAATTCTAGAGAAATTCCTGAGGAACTCGCGGAGAAATTCCCGAGGAACTCCTGGAGGAATTCCCGAGGAACTCCTGGAGGAATTCCCGAGGAACTCCTAGAGGAATTCTCGAGGAACTCCTGGAGGAATTCTCGAGGAACTCTTGGAGGAATTCCCGTAGAACTTCAGGAAGAATTCACGAGGAAATTCGGGAGGAATTTCCGAGGAACTCCTGAAGGAATTTCAGAGGAAGTCTTGATGAAATTTTTTTAGGAACTCCTGGATGAATCCTCAAGAAAATTCTTGAGAAATTCCTGAGAAGCTCCCGGAGAAATTTTCAAGGAACTCCAAGAGGAATTCACGAGAAACTTACGGAGATATTCCCGAAGAAATGTTGCAGATATTTCTGGGAGCTCCTGGAGAATTCGCGAGGAACTCCTTGGAGAAAATCTCGAGGAACTAGTGGAGGAATATCCGAGGAACTCCTGAAAGAATTTCTGAGGAACTCCAGGAGGAATTCCCGAGCAAGCTCCTGAGGAACTCCTGGAGGATTTCCCGATGAACTCTTAGAGAAATTCCCGAGGAACTCTTGGAGGAATTCACGAGGAACTCCTTGAGGGATTCATAAGAACACCAAGAGGAATTCCCGAAGAAATTCAGTAAGAATTCCCGAGGAACTCCTGGAGGAATATCCGAGGAATTCCTGGAGATATTTTAAGGAAACTCCTGGAGGAATTTCCGAGGCACTCCAGGAGGAATTCCCGAGGAACTTCAGGAGGAATCTCCAGGAGCTCCTGAAGGAATTCCCGAGGAGCTCATTAATAAATCATCGAGGAAATTCTAGAGAAATTCCTGAGGAACTCCCGGAGAAATTTCCAAGGAACTCCTGGAAAAATTTCCGAGGAACTCCAGAAAGAATTCCCTAGGAACTTTTTGAGATATTCCCGTAAAACTCCTGCCTTGACTCCTGCAGATATTTCCGGGAAACTCCTGGAGGAATTCTCGAGGTACTTCTGATGATATTCCAGAAAAACTTCTGGAGGAATCCCCGAGGAGCTCCAGGAGCGATTCCCGAGGAACTCCTGCAGCAATTCCCGAAGAACTCCTGGAGGAATTCCCAAGGAACTCCTGGAGGAATTCCCGAGGAACTCCTGGAGGAATTCCCGAGGAACTCCTGGAGGAATTCCCGAGGAACTCCTGGAGAAATTCCCGAGGAACTCCTGGAGGAATTCCCGAGGAACTCCTGGAGGAATTCCCGAGGAACTCCTGGAGGAATTCCCGAGGAACTCCTGGAGGAATTCCCGAGGAACTCCTGGAGGAATTCCCGAGGAACTCCTGGAGGAATTCCCGAGGAACTCCTGGAGGAATTCCCGAGGAACTCCTGGAGGAATTCCCGAGGAACTCCTGGAGGAATTCCCGAGGAACTCCTGGAGGAATTCCCGAGGAACTCCTGGAGGAATTCCCGAGGAACTCCTGGAGGAATTCCCGAGGAACTCCTGGAGGAATTCCCGAGGAACTCCTGGAGGAATTCCCGAGGAACTCCTGGAGGAATTCCCGAGGAACTCCTGGAGGAATTCCCGAGGAACTCCTGGAGGAATTCCCGAGGAACTCCTGGAGGAATTCCCGAGGAACTCCTGGAGGAATTCCCGAGGAACTCCTGGAGGAATTCCCGAGGAACTCCTGGAGGAATTCCCGAGGAACTCCTGGAGGAATTCCCGAGGAACTCCCGGAGGAATTCCCGAGGAACTCCTGGAGGAATTCCCAAGGAACTCCTGGAGGAATTCCCGAGGAACTCCTGGAGGAATTCCCGAGGACCTCCTGGAGGAATTCCCGAGGACCTCCTGGAGGAATTCCCGAGGAACTCCTGGAGGAATTCCCGAGGAACTCCTGGAGGAATTCCCGAGGAACTCCTGGAGGAATTCCCGAGGAACTCCTGGAGGAATTCCCGAGGAACTCCCAGAGGAATTCTCGAGGAACTCCTGGAGGAATTCTCGAGGAACTCCTGGAGGAATTCCCGTAGAACTTCAGGAAGAATTCACGAGGAAATTCGGGAGGAATTTCCGAGGAACTCCTGAAGGAATTTCAGAGGAAGTCTTGATGAAATTTTTTTAGGAACTCCTGGATGAATCCTCGAGAAAATTCTTGAGAAATTCCTGAGAAGCTCCCGGAGAAATTTTCAAGGAACTCCAAGAGGAATTCACGAGAAACTTACGGAGATATTCCCGAAGAAATGCTGCAGATATTTCTGGGAGCTCCTGGAGAATTCGCGAGGAACTCCTTGGAGAAAATCTCGAGGAACTAGTGGAGGAATATCCGAGGAACTCCTGAAAGAATTTCTGAGGAACTCCAGGAGGAATTCCCGAGCAAGCTCCTGAGGAACTCCTGGAGGATTTCCCGATGAACTCTTAGAGAAATTCCCGAGGAACTCTTGGAGGAATTCACGAGGAACTCCTTGAGGGATTCATAAGAACACCAAGAGGAATTCCCGAAGAAATTCAGTAAGAACTCCCGAGGAACTCCTGGAGGAATATCCGAGGAATTCCTGGAGATATTTTAAGGAAACTCCTGGAGGAATTTCCGAGGCACTCCAGGAGGAATTCCCGAGGAACTTCAGGAGGAATCTCCGAGGAGCTCCTGGAGGAATTCCCGAGGAACTCATGGATAAATCATCGAGGAAATTCTAGAGAAATTCCTGAGGAACTCCCGGAGAAATTTCCAAGGAACTCCTGGAAAAATTTCCGAGGAACTCCAGAAAGAATTCCCTAGGAACTTTTTGAGATATTCCCGAAGAACTCCTGCCTTGACTCCTGCAGATATTTCCGGGAAACTCCTGGATGAATTCTCGAGGTACATCTGATGATATTCCAGAAAAACTTCTGGAGGAATCCCCGAGGAGCTCCTGGAGCGATTCCCGAGGAACTCCTGCAGCAATTCCCGAAGAACTCCTGGAGGAATTCCCAAGGAACTCCTGGAGGAATTCCAAAGGAACTCCTGGAGGAATTCCCGAGGAACTCCTGGAGGAATTCTCGAGGAACTCATGGAGGAATTCCCGAGCAAGCTCCTGAGGAACTCCTGGAGGATTTCCCAATGAACTCTTTTCGCGAAACTCCTGGAGGAATTCTCGAGGTACTTCTGATGATATTCCAGAAAAACTTCTGGAGGAATCCCCGAGGAGCTTCTGGAGCAATTCCTGAGGAACTCCTGAAGCAATTTCGAAGCAACTCATCGGGGAAGGAACTCCTAGAGGAATTCCCGAGGAACTCCTAAAGGAATTTCAGGGGAACTCTTGGAGCAACTTGGAACTGATAGAAAAATTTCTGAGGAACTCCTAGAGGCATTCAGAGGAACACACAGGAGATCTCTGGAGGATTTCTGAGGAACTTCAGAAGGAATTGCCCAAGAACTTCAGAGAATTTCAGAGGAACTCCTGGTTGAATTTCCGAGGAACTGCTGGAGGAATTCCCGAGGAACTCCTCGTGGAACTCAGAGGAACTTCAGGAGGAATTCCCGAGGAACTCTTGGAGGAATTTTAGAAAAGCTCTTGGAGGTATTACAGGAGGAATTCCTGAGGAACTCCTGGAAGAATTCCCGAGAAACGCCTAGAGGAATTCCCGATGAACTCCTGGAGGAATTCACGAGAAATCGCTTGGAAGCATTCCCGAGGAAATAGTGGAGGAATATCCGAGGAACTCCTGGAGATATTTTCGGAGAACTCCTGAAGGAATTCCAGAGGAACTTCTAAAGAAATCCCCGATAAACTCCTGAAGGAATTTCCGAGGAACTCCAGGAGGAATCCCCAAGGAGTTCCTGGAGGAATTTCCGAGGAGCTCCTAGAGGAATTCCCGAGGAACTCATGGATGAATCCTCGAGGAAATTCTAGAGAAATTCCTGAGGAACTCGCGGAGAAATTTCCAAGGAACTCCTGGAGGAATTCTCAAGGTACTTCTGAAGATATTTCTGAAAACTTCTGGAGGAATTTCTGAGAAACTCGTGGAAGGATTCCCAAGAAATTCCAGGATGAATTTCTGAGGAACTCCTGCAGAAATTCTCGAGGAACTAGCGGAGGAATTTCCGAGAAACTCCTGGAAATATTTCCAGGAAACTCCTGGAGGAATTTCCAAGGAACTCTTGGAGCATTTTGGAACTGCTGGAGGAATTTCTGAGGAATGGAGGATCTCCCGAGGGAATTCAGAGGAACACCAGGAGAAATTCCCAAAGAACTTCAGGAGGAATTCCCGAGGAACTCATGGAAGAATTTCCGATGAACTCCTGGAGGAATTCCCAAGGTACTTTTGGAAGAATTCCCGAGGAACATCTGGAAGAATTCCCGAGGAACATCTGGAAGAATTACCGAGGTACTTCTGGAAGACTTCTCTGGAAGAATTCCCGAGGAACTTCTGGAAGAATTCCCGAGGAACTTCTGGAAGAATTCCCGAGGAACTTCTGGAAGAATTCCCGAGGAACTACTGGGAGAATTCCCGAGGAATTTCTAGAAGAATTCCCGAGGAACTTCTGGGAGAATTCCCGAGGAACTTCTGGAAGAATTCCCGAGGAACTTCTGGGAGAATTCCCGTGGAATTTCTCGAAGAATTCCCGTGGAAATTCTGGAAGAATTCCCGAGGAACTTTTGGAGAATTCCCGAGGAACTTCGGGAAGACTTCCCAATGACTTGGGAAGAATGAAGAATTCGCGAGGAACTTCTGGAAGACTTACTAAGGAAGAATTCCCGAGCAATTTCTGGAAGAATTCCTAAGGAACTTTTGGAAGAATTCCCGAGGAACTTCTGGGAGAATACCTGAGAAACTTCTGCTGGAGGAAGATTTCCCAAGAAATTCCTGGAGAAATTCCCTAGCAACTTCTGGAAAAATTCTCAAAGAACTTCGGAAGAATTCCAGAGAAACTTCTGGAAGGATTCCTAAGAAACTCCTGGAAGAATTCCCGAGAAACTCCTGGTGGAATTCCCGATGAGCTACTGGAAGAAATTTCCGAGGAACTTCTGGAGGAATTCCCGAGGAAATCCTTGAAGAATTTCCGAAGCACTCCTGGAGGAGTTACCGAGGATTTCCGAGAAACTCATGAAGGAATTCCCAGGGCACTGCTTGAAGAATTCCCGAGGATCTCTTAAAAGAATTTTCAAGGAATTCCCAATAAACTCTTAGAGAAATTCCCGTAGAACTCCTGGAGGAATGCCCGAGGAACCTTTGGAGGATTTCCCGAAGAACTCTTGGAGGACTTCCAGAAGAACTGGAGAAATTCCCGGGGAACTCCTGAAGGAATCTCCAGAGATTTTCTGGGGGAACCCCGAAGAACTCTTAGAGGATTTCTTCTTACTCCTGGAGAACTTCTCGGGCAACTCTGGGGGGAATTGCCAAGTTTTTTTTTTGGAAAAAAAATCCAGGGAACTGCTGAAGAACTCCTGGAGTAATCTCCGGGGAACTCCTGAAGGAATTTCCGGTGTGCTCCTGGAGAAATTCTAGGGGAACTCCTTGAGGAATCCCCGGTGTACTTGTGGAGGATTCTCCGGGAAATTTCTGCAGCGTAGAGGAATTCCCGAGAAACTCCTGGAGAAATTCACGAGCAACTTCCGAGAAGTGAAGCTTCCGGGAAGTCATAGTGAAATCTAAACATTTCAAGCTATCTACCGAACCAATATATATGAATAAAGCAACAACGTTTAAGTTCTACGAGAGTCTCTAAGATTCTATTCAGAACACATGAAACAATTTTGAGAAAATTTCTCAAAAAGAGGGAAACTTCAGCTCAAAAGAAGACGGAAGGCCATTTGATCGCAAATAATATTTCCTCCAAAAGGATATCACCTGGTAAGCCTAGCCCATATGAAGGAAAATCGCATAACATAAAAAATAACTGCTGAAATTTCAATTTAAACATTACATTCAACTTACTTTTCAATTTTCTGCTTCACTTCCGGTGGCCAATCAATCATATATCCGAATCCGGTTCCTCTGCTCCACCAGCAGGTACAACTGTAACCGATCCGCCTCTGTATATCTACGGACACTCATGACTTGTGAGCCCGTGCTTCCAAGTTCCCCAAGCAGCTCCAAACTTTGACAAAGCGAAATAGCTTTACTGCTGCCGATTTCTGCCATCAAAAAGATTCAAGTCGCATCGCCCGTTAACACCGAAAGCTAAATTGTGACTTCCTCCGCTCATCTAGTGCGCCTTCTAACGAACGACCTACCGATTCCAAAATGAAACAGCAATTCGAAAAGAACAAAATTTCCGCCGCTTGCGCATTCGGTCGGAGCACAGTTGGGGCTGTGTTTGGGACATCTTTTACTAATCTGGTTGGCGCGGCGGATTCTTAATCTCCGTGTCCGTATCCTGTTTGTCTGGTTCGATAGGGATTGCGTTTAGCTTTGATTTTAACGACTGCGTCGTGACTTCCTTTGCTCAACCAGTGCGGCATCGAACGAAAGAATAATCGATTCCAAAACGAAAGAGCAATTCCGCTTGCGCATTCGACCGGAACACAGTTGCTGCGTTTGGGGCATCTTTTGCTAGTCTGGTGAGTCTGGTTGGCACGGCGTCAATCTGGTCAATCTCCGTGTATGTGTCCGGTACGGTAGGGATTCCGTCTAGCCGCGACGATTTCAACGACTGCTCGTCCACTCCGACCGAGCATTTCCCGTTCAGGAACGGTCGCTATGCCTACAAGTTTACATAATATTATATTGTATTATATTTTACAAAAGCATTATGTGCTAAACTTACCAAAATCAATCAAAATCGTAGAAAAAACAGCAGCCAACAGTCTCGAAGCTCGTCAAGTACCAAAGAATTAAAAATGGCAGCTTACTTGCAAGCGATCGTGATCATCGTGATCACAACAACACAACAGTGTTGCGAGATTTAATATCGCATTCTTATCGAATGCGATATGACATCAATGTGTGTGTTTTTACACAACTTTGTCGCAACCACTTGGTTGCAGCTATTTCGGTGTAATATTCACATATTTTCAATGCAAATATCACACAGGTACAACGGAATGTGATATCGAGATTTCGCTATTGTGTAATCTCAAGGAAGATGTAATTTATCACCAAACCGATGTGATTGTACATCTAAAAATCCCGTTTACATCTGTTTTTATTACATCAGCATGAATCACATCGAGGCACATTACATTATTTTTTTCTGTGTAGACGAATGTAAATGAACAGTAACCAAAATGGGTAACAATTCACACTATGCTCATGAAATGGTTCGAACAGTTTATATAATGGTAAATATCTATGCGGGTACTGAATAATTCAGTTCACAGAGTTGCTCAGAATTTCTCTGGATTGCTCCCGTTTTTGCTTGGGTGTTGCCTGATATGCCGCAAAATCAAAACAATATTGCCCGATATCCCGCTTTTCTTGTAGTTTTAGGGGTGTTTTTCAACAGATTTCGTCAATCATTGGTAAAAAGAGTTACTCAGGATTTCTCAGAGTTACTTTCGTTTGCACACTCAGGTAACCACGGTGCTGAAGCCTTATTGCATGCAGATATACTGTGTACTTAGAGCAATCATTACTTTACATGCAAACTTGAAGTTGATTTAAAGTGGAAATGGGCAATTATGCGACAGCTTCAAGATTATACCAGTATAATCTTAATTTGATTCTATAATTGCCCACTTCCACTTTAAATCAACCTTAAGTTTGCATGTAAAAGTAATGATTGCATTAAATACACCGTATATCTGCATGCCATAAGGCTTCAGCACTGTGGTTACTTGGGCAGTGTCTTGCCCCTAGTCTGGAACTACTCAATCACTAAAATACGAAATGGGATTTCACAAAACTTAACCTCACTTTAGGAGGCCAATCGCTACAATTAATGTTATTTATGTTAATGTTATGTTAATAGTCCATTTTACGAGCCGATTTTATGAATGAATTTTGACAGGAGGTATAGCGTCCAATAACCCGTGAAAACCAATAGCATCACCGACATTGTTGTCACTTCGTAAAATGGCTCATTGTCAAATACACTCTAAAATTATTTTCCTTAAAATTACACGGAAAATAAAATTTTATATGAAAATAAAAATAAAAATATTTCAACAATAATCATAAAATCTCAAAATGTTTTCATCTCAAAAAATCTGTACCCCAAATAGGCTTTCAGGAAAAATATAAAACTGTGGGGATGTTCAAAACTAAAAATTAGAAAAATCAAAAACTGAAATTCACGAAACCGAGAATTAAAAAATTAAACATGTTTAAATCGATTTTAGATAACGAAAAATGATATTCTGCTATTCTGCTATTATCAACGCATCCCCTAGCTTTCGCCCATCTGCGTTGTCTTTTCACTAGGCAATACATCTACCAATTGATGTTTATGGGCTTGCCGGACCAAGTCATGTAGCTAAGCCAAACACCCCACCTACAACTGTTGGGTAGGCACCATTGTCCCGCCCACTGGTCTTTTACAGCTAGTTGTAGGTGTATGTGTGCGTGTAAGTATTGGTGTATGTGTGTTAGTGTTTGTAGGCGCCAACTCGTTCTAATCCACTCTGATTGCTAACACCCTATTGAACCATTACCCTTAAATCTGGCAATCTATGAAATAGAATGAGTTCAGCGCCTGTAAAAAAAAGTCAGTTAAATCAAACAAGGAATATTAGTATTAAAGCGAAGATACAACGAAGCAACGCCCCGAACCTCGAGAGCACAAACCTCAAGAACCAAATGACAGGCTGCGCGAACAGTCGATCGACTGGCCACCACTAGTGAATAACCAATCGAGCAAACCCTCCAGCACAAACCGCCACCAGCTCTCCCGACCTGCGCCCAACAAATCCGAGGCACTGCCCAGCCATAGCTTCACCTTAAAACCAAAATCTAGATTGCAGAGCACAATACTTCCCAAGTAACCACGCAGCTCGGGCCGCAAATCACACACAACACGTCACAAATAAGACAAACACTACCCCGCCCGTACAGCCGAAACCGATCTAGGGTAGAGAAGGGTCTCTTTCCACTCCAACCCGGACTCAACTGCACCCACAGGGTAGCGCACCCCACACACACTGCACTCATGCATCCATCACTACCCGAGCCGCACGGTCACCTGGGTTGCTTCTATCTGCATGACCTCACCCAACCCGTAACGCAGAGTTTAAATCCCTCTCTTGCATTACAAAGCAGTCCCTCTTTCCAAAGTTTGTGCGTGGTATAAATGAGATTATAAAGCTGAAGAAATCGTCACCAACACAACCGCCAACAATGAGCACTCAATGGTGTCGGCAGAATCAATGACGACCCCCTCAGCCCAAACCCAATTATCCTACACTACCCAAGTAACCACAATGCTGAAGCCGTACGCACTGCACGTGTGAAGTACATACAGACCTACCCGCACCGCCTAAACAAACCACCTAGGCCGAGCACAAGCGAAAAGCGGCGCCACCACTGTTGAACCACGACTATACCAGTAGATATAATCGCAATTAAGCAATCGTAGATCCATTCCCCGCTCCTACTCAGCCCTAACGATCCATAGCAATGCACCCCACACACGCAACCCCCACAACCCAACAGTATGGTCACTTGAGTATCCCTGGGATTTTGATTACATGATGGTCAGGGATCACAGCCATCAAAACGTTCCACACTTTACCAGGGCTTGCGACCTGTAACCATGATGATTTCCGCTATGGGAAACCATGATGGCTAGCGGTGTTTAGATGACGAAAAATGATATTTAGATCAAAATCAAAAATTTGGGTATTAGAGGGTTAAAGACAACGAAAGTCGATGGCGATCATCATCGTTTCTTTTAGTGTTATAAAACAGGGAGGGTCCAGAGGCACGTCAAACTCGAACAAACTACGGCTACCTAACATGCATCGAACGCAACTTCCCAAAAAACACAATGCGATTTCCAAGCAGGATTCGACCAGGCCCCATCAGGCCGCGTTGCCAGTTGGCACTAACACACTCGCAAAAGATGAGCAGTATAGGCCCTAGATATATAGATATATAGAGGGTTAACGAACTTAATAGAGATACCAAATTTACTAAACGGAACACGAACAGAAGCAATGAATATGGATGGTCATCACATTTTACGTGGTCGACAAAATTATAATAAAACAATAGGTTGATGTAACCAGAACATTGATTTTCACCATACTTAGCTTACGTCGATTCCAATGGCCACTACCACGGATTGAGCCACTTTAGTCGCGAATCCTTCCGTAACGTTTCACCGTCCATCCTTTCTTCGGTCTTTGTAAACTGTACGGCAGATTCCAGGCGATCATCACGGACCGCACGGGATGTTATATCCTTCACCACGACGCAATCTCCGTTTTCCTTGAGAAAAGTGTAGTTAACATCTGCCTCTGTGGGTTCTCCATGGGGGAATCTGATCGGGAGAACTTCAATCAGGTGTTTAACTTTCCACAGACGGGCATTGTTTTCGGGAATATTTTTCACCACTGCCACCGCGTTGGACTGAAGAAAAAGAAATAAAATTGATGTTAGAAATGTTTATTTACCCGTCCTAGCAATCGAGCCGAAGGCCCTCTTACCTCATACAATCCCAAGTCTCTCAGGATTCGCTTCTCCCAGTGGGGGCACCCTTTGACCGGTTTAATCCGGCGAACTCGGAAAAGCTTCGATGGTTCACCGGTCTCGGGCAGTGAGTGTGCATCATTTTCCCTGATACCCAAACGAAATCAATCGGTTAGTTAGTTGTTCCAGTTATGTAAGGGTGGTTCAAACACTTCCAGTCTACACGTACCTCGGATAGTAGAATATGTTGTTCACCTTCACACCATCCTTGTACAGAAACTTCTTGTTATGTTTGCCATAGTTTCGCACCAGCAAAGATGGTTTGCAATGGTTTGCACAAACCGAGAGTACACTTTTGAACATAATTTAAACTCTTTTGAACTATTTCGGCATCGGCGATCTGAGAAAATGCGAAAAATGTGCCGACAATGTTTACTCTACTGGCAGACAGCTGCTTGTGCGAAGCATACACGAGGAAACGAAATTACTCAAAATCGACATAAAAAGAACTCAAAATTAGGTACTCTTATATCACTGCTGTTTTGGATACTATTTCGTTCTCGACTTTCAATACTTTTCACTCAAAAGAGGAGTACGTCAAAACTACTCGCTTTTGGGTTAATTTGAAGTTATGAAAATCACACTCGAATTTGTTTTGCTTTTCCATACTTGAAAAGTATCCAAAATCGAGTGTTGATCCAGTACTCAGCTTTGGCTGAAAATTTCTTGCGTACGCCATATTAGTTCAAATCTCGGTTCAATACGTGCATTTCGGGTAAGTTTAGCTGTTTATAAATTGAATTATCAACTATTTCCACTAACAATACCAACAACAGTTTTCAGAAGATCCGACAGAACCGATGGCATCGATGGAAGAATTTGTGCTCATGGATTACCGTCGCGGCAAAATATTGAAACGACCTGTTGTGGTGGCCCGGATTATTATTTTATCAATCGGTAAGCAATAGCTTATATTCTTCTGCAATGTGATTTTGACGGCCATATTTCCTATCAGAACATCATTCCCGATTTCGGTAACATCGCGGCCACAATAGCGGAAGACGATTTGCAGCAGCAGGAGGAGCACCGGGAGGAGCACCGTGCGTGATTGAGACAACAATAATCAAGAACATTATATATTTGTGTCAAGTGAATTGTATGATATTGCTTATAGATAAATAAATAAATTGTGTAATACGTGTTTAACATCGTAAAATGATCGAAAATCCGAAGAAAAACCGTCCAAATTTCAATGGATACCAGCATGAGCATAGGACTTGATTTTGAGTAATTTCAATCCAATACCAACTACTCCTCAAACACTTAAACTCATCCAAAATTATGTTCTAGTGAAATAACTCAAATTTGAATTATTTAGAAATAACTCAAATTTGACTGGTTTTACTTAGCTGTCAAGCTGAGTGAAAATGACTTAATTTTGAGTAGTTTCGTTTCCCCGTGTATCATAACTTTGAGAACTGTCAAACGTTCCGAACTTCTGATTTCGAGGGGTGCATAAATGCATATCCGAGAATTTGGTATGTAATCAGTTTAGACAAAATTATTCAATTTGAAGAAGAAACCATAAAACTATTGCTTAAAATTAACGCATTTTTCGTACTCAGCTATATTATTTTAAATGCAATTATTTACTCTTGTATTTGGAACATTATTAAATAATTTTTTTTTTATTTTTAATCGATATTTTTAAAAAATGTATCAATAAACTTTTTTTTTCTCCCTTATTGGCACAGACCTACTGGTCCACTGGTCCTACTGGTCCATATCAATAAACTCTATTTTGCTTTCAGTGTGTATCAGTTTGACATCACGCTCCGCATGACAGTTCTCAATTTCTCGATGCAGCCAGCCAGCAGCAGTGCAGTCCATTTTTGATCACCACCAAAGGAAAAGCATTGACCGCAAGTGGAAAAAATCCCGCAAGTGCGAGGAAAATAATTATTGTGCTTTTCGTGGAAATTGTTGAAACAAAGTGCCGCCGGCGAACGTCATCAAAATGCTGGATATGGAAAACATCGAACTGCCCAAGCTGGAAAACGATCAAAAGTCTTACGCCGGCATTCCGGAGGCGGTATTTGTGGTGAGTAATATTTTGCTCTGTCGACCATTCGCTTCCACTAACCCCGATTCTTCCAAACCGTAGGAGGATGTTGAGGCGTTCATGAAACAGTCCGGCAGCGAGGAAAATGTCGAAAAGGTACTCAAAAGCCTGGACGAACAACACAGCAAGTATAAGTTTATGGAGTTCAACATAATTTCGCGGAAGCGCCGCCTGCGGCAGCAGATTCCGGATCTGGCCAAAAGCCTGGAAATGATTAAAATTCTCAAGAATCAGTCGGAAGAGCAGGAGACGCGGTTTTTGTTGAGCGAGCAGGTCTTTGTCAAGACGCGGGTGCCTCCCACGAAAACTGTCTGCCTCTGGTTGGGGGCCAACGTGATGCTCGAGTACCCGCTGGACGAAGCCGAGGAACTACTGAAGCAGAACAAACACTCGGCCGAGGTGAACCTCAAGTGCCTGGAGCACGATCAGGACTTTCTGCGTGACCAGATTACCACCACGGAAGTGAACATGGCTCGTGTCCACAATTACGACGTGAAGAAACGACAGGCCAAGAAGGCGGCCGAGGAGAAGTAGTAACTCTGGAGCATGCTGAGTTTTACTTGACTTTGCGGTATGTGCTTGGTATCTGGTTCAATAGTACTCTGCACTCAAAATCATTACTATTAAGGTTCAATTATTTGCGATTTAATAAATAATTGCGAAAGATATGTGTTTGTTTTATATAGTAATTTATAGTAGAGGTCCAGGTAGAGGTTCTCAACTCAATTTTTTCATGCACACTAGGGTAGGGCGGGGCAAGATGAGCACTAGTATGGGACACGCTTGTATGGAAAAAATAAATCCTCGCTCCAGTCGACTTTTTAGATGCCATTTAGGTCCCATATGAACTGTACAAAATTTCAGTGCAATTGGTGAAACTATAATTTAGCGCAAGCGGCTCAAAGTTTCCATAGGATTTACTATGGGAAAAGTTACACTTTCAAACAAAAAATCACAGAGGTCGAACATTGTTTCCTTAATTCAAGTCGATCAACGTTTCTTGTAGAAAAATCATTTATGAAACTTTCCTTCGAAGACCGCAAAACGATAGGATGCTTGTGGAAAAAGCTATTAATTTATTACGGATTAGTGACCCAACGAACGGCTTTTTGTTTTGTTTTATCAGCAGCACTGCTGCTGCCGTTGCTGCAAGGGGTGGCGGGAGGCATCACCACCCCCAGCAAGAGGAGCAGCCAAGGCAGCAGCTACAGTGCTGCTAATAAAACAAATCAAAAAGCCGTTCGTTGGATCACTAATCGGTAATAAATCAATAACTTTTGCCACAAGCTTTCAATCGATTTGCGGTCTTCGAAGGAAAGTTTCATTAATAATTTTTCTACAAGAAGCATTGATCGATTTGAATTAAGGAGACAAGGGGCGACCTCTGGGATTTTTTAAATGAAAGTGTAACTTTTCCCATAGTAAATCCTATGAAAACTTTGAACCGCTTGCGCTAAATTATAGTTTCACCGATTACACTGGAATTTTGCACAGTTCATATGGGACCTAAACGGAATCAAAAAAATCGACTGGAGCGAGAATTTGATATTTGTCCCATACTAATGAGTACCCTAAGGATCACGTTGAGTTTATTGAAAGTGAACAAAATTTTTCAAGGTACCTCTCAGTAGTTCTTTTCTATAGAAATATATATATATATATATATATATATAGTAACTATATACATATATATATATATATATATATATATATATATATATATATATGTATATAGTTACTATATATATATATATATATATATATATATATATATATATATATATATATATATATATATATATATATATATATATATATATATATATATATATATATATATATAAATATGTATACATATAAATATAAATATATATATGAGGGGGTTAGAGGCAGAGGGGTGAAAGTAATTTATTATATTTTCATGAAGCATTGCTCAACATTGTTTCAATCAATTTAAATTCTCAAGTTAATAATGGCAGTGATGGTATTGTACTATTTCGAGTCTTACTGAGAGAGGAAGTTACCTTTTCGTCATTTGCCCTTCTCATTATCCATTTCTCACTCACGCCAGTATTTGCAAAGTGAGTACGAATGACGATAATGTACCAATTAAAATTACAACACTGCATTTTATTCACAATTGTTCATTCCCAAATTTAGGATTTTATGACGATCGTGAAGATCAGATTTAGGTTATCAATTTGATTACCAAAATTTTGTACAGTCTCACGAATTCAAGCGGTGCTTTGCTAACTAGCCGACGTTTCGGCTGTGTTTGGCAGTCTTCTTCAATGGAAAATTAGGCCTATTTCTCCTAAAAGAGGGCTGCCAAACATGGATGAAACGAAGGGCAGTTAACAAATTACCGTTTGAAATCGTGAGACGTCTAAACTCCAAATTTCAGTATATACTCGTTGGAAACCACTGTCAGGGACGAGTTTACATACGCAGTATTACACTAAAAGTGCATCATTACGTCGTGTATGGTGTCGTTGAGGCTCTGTTTTAGAATCCGTATGATAAATCATTAGATTTTAAATCGTATTGTTGGCGATTTCCATAATTTGGAAGGATAAAACATGTATTAGTAGCGCACGCCTATCAATTTATACATTTAACCCTCGAGCAGTCGCGTCTTCGACTACCTGCAGCGAAGTCACGCTCACGTTGTATACCACAAGCGTGTATTTTTCATGGCGCGTGTACTCAGTACACGACACGACCGCTCCCGGGTTAATTATGAGTTTCTGTCTGTCTGTATTATCCTTATAGACTCGGAAATATCTGAAACGATTGGCGTGAACATTTGCATGCCAGTTTTTTTTTTCGAGCCGGGGAAGATTCTAAACAACTTGACAAATTAGCTGGCAAAAGAGGCCCAACACACATAACGGGGGACTTCTCTATGGAGCTGTGTATCAAGCCGCACAGCCGGTTTACTATAATTTATAGCTTTTCAATATATCAGGTTTAAATGTATTTTTATTTACATTTAAAAATAAAATAAACTTACATTTTTGAAAATACTATGATGATTAAATTGTAGGTCCTTACTGACGTAACAATGATCCGACAAAATGGTCACTAAGGTTACTCTATGTTACGCTAGACGCATCACGATAGCGCAGTGTTCGTTCAGAAAGCCTGGGTCATAATCCCAACATCCCACTAGGGTTAAATTTAGGGCTTTTTCTTAATTTCTCAATACTTCATCTGATTTTTGAATTCAGAAAAGTAATAATTCTTCCACATCATCATGGTTGCTTGCATTATTCATTTAAAACGAAATTAGACGCTGTCCATAAACTACGTAGACTTTTCTATCAAATGGCATCTTTGAATCAATTGGTTAAGTAAAATGACTAAGTTTTCTAGAGCAAAATTGCTCAAAATAGCGTGTTTTAATTTGTTTTTATCAATTATCTTTGAAACATGCGTAATAAATTAAAATTCTTTCTTTGGCAAAGTTGTGGCCCCTGTTCCACTCTACAATTCGTTCTTTGTCATTAAATGTCTATCTCTTATCGTTTTCTTGCAATTTCGATTTGAACATCGCATTACAGGTCATAAATTTTCAACTGTCGAGGTAAGCACTTTTTGCGCACTGTGCCGCACATTTAAATCAAAATTGCAAGAAAACGATAAGAGCTAGAAGTTTGGTTTCAAAGAACGAATTGTAGAGTGGAACAAGGGCCACAACTTTGCCAAAGAAAGAATTCTATTTTATTACGCATGTTTCAAAGATAATTGATAAAAACAAATTAAAACACACTATTTTGAGCAATTTTGCTCTAGAAAACTTAGTCATTTTACTTAACCAATTGATTCAAAGATGCCATTTGATAGAAAATTCAATAATCTTTCGGATAAGAGTAAAAAAATTGCGATAAGTTTGACCGTTTTCAAGTTATACCCAGTTAAGGCAATGAGAGTCAAAAACATGAGAAGTTCAATAACTACTATCACCCTTTAAAAAGTTTGCACTCAGGAACCTAACACCCTATATATATATATATATATATATATATATATATATATATATATATATATATATATATATATATATATATATATATATATATATATATATATATATATATATATATATATATATATATATATATATATATATATATATATATATATATATATATATATATATATATATATATATATATATATATATATATATATATATATATATATATATATATATATATATATTAGCGTGGTTCAAAAAATCGTTTTTGCGCCACACTGCTTATTCGATTCCTAGCCAGATTATATGCCTTCTCACAAAATTTGAGTTCATTTGGTTGAAAATTGAGACTGCACAAGCCCGTCAAAGTTTGTATGGGAATTACTATGGGAAAATAATGTTTTTCATTCAATCAACCGTAGCATTTTCACAGGTGCCCTATTGGGTTAGTCGACCCTTGGTAATACTAGGCTACTCTATATGCTACAACTTTGCCGAAGACCGCATTCAAATCGGACGCCCCATTAATTAGTTATCGATTTGTATCCAACTGGGCAAACTTTAGCTATGATCCTCCAGCTTCCCAGCAGGCAACATTGTTGCATATGGCGCCAAAGATAGCACACTGAAATCATGGCTACTATGTTCCACTGCAGAATGCAGTGATGCCCACCGAATAGTTTAACCATCATGAGTAAAGATTTCGATTCTGGATAAAAATCGGTAACTAATTAATGAGGCGTCCGATTTGAATGCTGTCTTCGGCAAAGTTGTAGCTGATAGAGTAGCCTAGGATTACCAAGGGTCGACTAACCCACTAGGGCACTTGGGGAAATGCTACGGTTGATTGAATGGAAAACATCGTTTTCCCATAGTAATTCCCATACAAACTTTGACGGGCTTGTGCAGTCTCAATTTTCAACCAAATGAACTCAAATTTTGTGAGAAGGCATATAATCTGGTTAGGAATCGAATAAGCGGTGTGGAGCAAAAACGATTTTTTGAACCACGCTAATATATATATATATATATATATATATATATATATATATATATATATATATATATATATATATATATATATATATATATATATATATATATATATATATATATATATATATATATATATATATATATATATATATATATATATATATATATATATATATATATATATATATATATATATATATATATATATATATATATATATATATATATATATATATCATGTTTATATATATCATGTTTTCTAAACTAAACAAAAAAGATGTTTTATGGTCAATTCGAACATGCTGCGGAGCAAGAAGAGCACTTCATTAAAAACCCAATATTTTACCTATAAATTGGCCATACAGTGATTGATATAGCAAATCTTGTTTATAGTTATGGTATCACGTTCCAAAATTATCAGTTTCTGTTTAGAATAACCAAAAAATGCGGTTTTATAATACTTTATACGAAATGGCCCGAAAATCAATAAACGATTATTAAGTGGCTTATTTTTAGAAATTTACGCAACCAAATAGTTACAGAGGATACGGAAATCTATGTTTGATACTATTGAGTGGATTACAATAATTTCAAAATATTTTCTATACTCCCATCAGGGGTGCTCATCTTGCCCCAGTATACAGATATAACTAAAATTGAATAAATTTTAATGTTTGTTGTTAGAAAATATTTTCTAATATAACTTAAAATGCTTTGTAGTATGCCAGTAATGTTGGCTGATAATCAGAATTATGGTAAAAATTTGATTCTGACGTAAAAACCTTATTTTATTTTGATGATTTTCTTATAAAAAAATGCTAAAAATCCTAATTTGACGATATTTTTCAATTCGTTCATTATGAAGTACCTACCTTTTTCAGGTTTATGGCCCGTTTACATATGTGATAATAATGCGTGACAATTTTCTGTCGGACAATTTATTCCACGCTAGTATCGTTTACATTGCCGCTAAAAATTAAGCTGCCAAATCTGGTACAATAAATTGTCCGACTGTATTGGTACCAAACTATCGTAATGTAAACACTTCCCTATCTGCCAATAAAATTGGCGTGATGGCATAACTAGCAGACAATTCGTCTAGCAGACCGTTTACATGATACTAATTGTGTCGGACAATCTAATATCCTCATTATTGTCCACTAGTTTTAGCACTGAATTCAGAAGCTTCTGATTTTGTCATGCTAATTTTATTGTCTGCTAAAAAGTGTTTACATCGCGCTAAATTGACGCCAATACTGCTCGAAAATGAACTGTCGCGTAGAATTAGCAAGTATGTAAACGGGCCATTACAAACAGGTTGAACTTTATTCTAACGGATTATGATGTTGTTTGGACAAAATTCATCATAAAAGTAGTAAAACGGAGGGGTGCTCATCTTGCCCCGTCCTACCCTATTAGACATTTTACGAAACGACAAGTTAAGAAACTATAGAGGACGAATGCCGTTGTTCTCGTTCGCAAACATGCCAGGTATCTATCTTTCGAAATTTCTGAAGAAATTCATAGAGGAGTTCCCATAGAAATTCCTGAAAGAAACCCTGGAAGAAATCCCTGGAAATATTCCTAGAGGAACTCCTGAATAAATCTCTGAAAGAATTTATGAAAGAATCCATGCAGGATTGCCTGGAGAAATTCCTGGAGGAATTCATGAAGAAATACCTAGGGTAATCCCTGGAGAAATTCTTGGTGAAATTCGCGGAGGAGTCCCTGGAGAAATCCTAGAATAATTCCTGGATGAATTCCGGGAGGAATTCCTGGGGGCATTTCTGTAGGAATCCCTGGAGGACTACTGAAGAAATCCTTGAAAGAATTCCTAGATAGGGATGGCATTCCGCACTGAAAATATGCACAGTGCAGCTCATTTTCATATTAAGGACAATCGTCTTGAAATCCCGCTTCAATAGTGCATCAGAACATCAGACGCACAAATCTCAAGAAGCAAGCTTCAAACAACAGTGCATTTTATTATTCTGTTTTTGCTCACTTGTAATAAGCTTAAAATAAGAAGATCAGATGCGCTGATTTCGTTTACGAAGAGATTTGTGCGCTCAAAATCGTGAGTAGGTGCCAAAGTCGGCCATGGTGGCAGCCATTTTGGGACTATAACAAGTCTGTCCTTAAAACCTATAGACGAAACTACTGGGGGTGCCAGGCCCCCCTAGAATTTTAATGCATTGCTTATAGATATGGGGCGATGAATGATGAATGGATGAACTAATCAATATTTGTTTGTAGTGCACCCCCTGGCAAAAATCCGTAGTTTCGCCCATGTTAAAACCGCGTACACTTGCACTCACACTGAGGAGCATGCCATCCCTGTTCCTAGAAGAATCTCAGAAGGAATTGATGCAGTAATCGCTGGAGAAATTCTTGGAATTATTCCTGGATAACCTCTGGGAGGAATTCCTATGGGAATTCTTAAGGAATCCCTGAAGAATTTCTTGGAGAAATCACAGAAGGAATTCCCAGGGTAATCCTTGGAGGAGTCTTGGAGAAAATTGTGAAGAAACCCCATGATGAATACCGGAAGCAATCCCATGCGGAATTTTTTAGGGAATCTCACGAAAGCTTTCTTAGCGAATTCCTGGAAGAATTTATGTAGGAATCCCGGGATAAAAATGTGAAGAAATTCATGTTTGCAGTAATTTTTGGACGTATTATTGAAGGAATACTTGAATGGACTCATTATGCTTTTTTAAGAATGTTGGCGCACATACCAGCGTTCATGGCATGATCACTGTCGGGTCCGAAGGAATGGGGAATAATCGAGAACTAGCACTGTGACCAAGACAACTGATGTACACACACGACATTGTAGTTCAAATGGACTGTATTTTGAGGTAGTTATATTCGCAACACGAAACGATTACTTAACTGAACTAGAGATAGTTTATTCTAACTACGGAACGGTATAAACTCGGTTTGTTCTAACTTCGCGCGCGTATATTTCATCCTGTGTATCGCTTAAACTAGGACTATTATGGACGACCAATGACTATTATACACTACTACTCTAGACTATTTCAAACATGGTTCTATGGCGGTTTTATAGGCATCTTAGTCACAAACATTTTTGGAAGAACAAATATTGCAGTATTTTGGGACAATACTGGGCTGAATACAAAGGTTGTCTACATCTACAAACATAAATGTATAGTATCAGCTGCACTGCATCGATTATGCCGACAATCGTTACAGAGATCGCTACCAACTATTACAGTGCAACTTTCCTATTGCGAACTTCTATTTACGCATAAACATACCGCCGCCCTTGAAAGACGGAAGTCTACTAACTGAAGGCTTTCAAAAATGTTCACTGTCTAGACTAGTTTGACTAACTGAACTTTGATGATGTCATCACTAGACGGATGGTTGCTGGGTGCTTATGCAACTACAACATTGGATACTGCGTTCTGCTAACGGTTCTGGATTTCGATTGACGTTGTGTCCTAATGCTTCTCGTTGCCACTTGGATCATTGACTATAGCCTCTTGTCGGCTTAAGGTTGATTGCTGTCTTCATGGGATGCTGCTCGGGACGATTCTTGTTTAATGGTGTCAATTTCCAACAGGATCATTTCTGCTGGATCGGGCTGGACTTACTGCGGTCTGCAGTTCAAACGTATACTTCATTGGCTGGATGGCTGGTGGTTCCAGTATCGCCAACGTCCTCGAATCATCGATGGCTGGAAGTATCGTATGGCATTAGATTGTGTTGACTACTATGAATTGTGAATCGGAACATCGATACTTATCTGTGTCCCGGAGCGGATGCTCCGGGAGGACGTGACGTCGCATGTGTGCTGGAACCGCCATACTCGTAACTGAAATCAAGCAGATCGATTCCCAATGTCGGACTGGTTGATGATGAATGAGAACCTCTGTTCCCAACTTAGTTTCTCAACGATGACTGCTGTTCCTGTTGCTCATCTACTGAGGATTACGGAAGGTCCTGGGCATCGGTTGTTGCTTCATTGGTTTCTTCGAATGGCGGTTTCACCCTCTGACTAAGGTGCAAAATCAACTAACGAGTACCGCTCAGTGGTGCTCTATGATCCTAGCGACGACTGGTGTACTGAATCTCGCGAAACTGGTAGGGTTCCTCTAGTGGTATGCTGACTGGATAATCCAAATTTGAAACTCGTGGGCGATGGTTGGGAACTGCTGCTCGACTACGATTAATGTGAACTAACTGGTGCTAGGTGGGTGCAACTTCTCTGGTCAGGTTGCCGAGATGGCTCGAATAACGTGTGCCTCGCTAGTGTTGCTCTCTCGGTGATTCGGAGCTGAAGATTACTCGGTGGTGGGGTTGTCCATGTTGATCCCGGACGACGATTTCTATGAATAAAATGAGAGACGGCTTTTTCAACTGTATTTAACAAACTAAAAACGACTTGCCTGGCTGGAGGCCCTCAGGCCTCCGATGGACGCCCTGTAGCGCCGCTGAATCGGTTGACATGGTCCCGTTTGCTGCTCGCGTCACGACTGATGACTGATGCATAGTAGGAGCGGTGCGGATGAAACTGAAGTGCTTTGGTGGTTCCTCATCCACATTCGGGGGTGAACTGAGGTGACGATGTGAACCTTGTCTCGCATGTCATCGAAATGGAAAACTTCTGGTCCAACTATTCTGGCTCGGGTGCACTGACTAGCTGTAGTAGTGCGGAACGGAATCCAATGCTTCTGGATTCCGGATCTAGGAACTTCTTCAAATCTGGTCGACGTATGCTTCGCTGTTGATCTTCGATACTAATTGACGGTGGCACGATACTACAGTTTGCGCTCCTTTGAAATTTCAACTAGTGACCTCCATCTAAGGCACTAATCGAACCGACGGTACTTCACGGCTGTGAAGCTGTCTCTCTGGGCGAGAGACCCTTTAAACCCAAATCCTGCGAGCGCACAAGAAATGGGGCGCTTGCAACTACAGCAAGCTGAGGAAACACAATTGCATGCGTGCAATGTGCCGTGTTCACTCTGCATGGTGAACGTAACTGTATCGTGCCGACAAATCCTCATGCTCCAGCGATCGTATCACTGGACTGCAGGCCGGTGCACATGAGGCACCAACGGACCTTTAACCGTTGGCTTGGAAATTGCTGGCCCTGGGTGGCCAACACCGTCGAAAACTACAAAGCGCGACTGCGCTAACGAAAGCATTGCACCGTGGGTGCTCATCGTAGGTTGAACTCCTTTTCTCCGTTAAGATGAGCTCTACAAACTGGACTGGACTACTAGCAACAACAAACTTCTAGGATGGACCTGTGAACTTGTAGCGTTCAACATTCCCTGAATTGCAACTCGGTAAGTTGCCCTCGATCGATAGGTGGAATACTCTTGGCTGATTCAGATTGTTCCGCACGAGTCTGAATTCCAGCATCCTCTCCAAAATCAACTGGAACAAATGAGAGGGTGCTTTTTACTTTGTTAAAATGTACAAAAAGTTGACTTGCCTGAAGCGGAGGCCAGCCTGGCCTCCGCGGGCTCCACAATGAGCCGGTGGGATGTAGATCCTGTCCCTGAATACGATCGGATGGAGGACTGATTCCATGGTGACGAACAACTGCGACGCTGGATGATCCTTACAGGCTAAGAATCCGGTAAACCATTGGGCGGGACACAAACGTTCAGTGGGACGAAATAACAACAGTACACGAAACAAAAATAATGTTTATTTTGTCAAAAACATAGGAATTCACTGTTGTCCAATTACTAAACAAAACTGCACGCTTCTGTGCACAACGAACGATAGGTTTTCGCACTCTTCCGTGCGACCAAACTGGATTACGGGAAACCCGACTGCATCGTCGAGTACGTCGAAAAAGGAAGTCAGGAAATCAGGCTGCTGGTTGGTCCTTGAGGCGCTCCAAGCCCGCATGGAGCTTCGTATGGTGTTTTTCCTGGCAATGGACACACCGAGGATCGCGATGACATTTTTCAACCCGGTGGGCCATATCGAAACAATTCAGGCACAAATCATTTTGCTTCACAAACTGAAAACGTTGACTGGACAGCGCCTTTCCGAATGATTCGCAATTGATCATAAAGTGGTTTCCACGACAGTAATGGCAGCTGACTTGCTTCAGGGAGAACGGTTGTTTGGTCTGCCTAGCTGGGGAACCACTGGTTTGACTCGCTGTCTGCTTCTTCTCCTCGTTGGATATCTTCATGTTGATTTCATTGTCTCCTGTGCGCTCGATTTCTGTTCCGTCTTCATCTGAATCCGTAGATGACTCCGGTACCGTCTCACTGCGAACCGATGGGAACGGCTTTCCCCGTAGTCTGGACAAGACGAGCTGCATTGTGTGGTCGATTTGCGATGTGGCAATAAGTTGTCGCTCCACATCCATCTTCAGCAACTTGCACTCGTTCACAATTCGATTCCGCCATTGCACAAGCAGCGTAAGCGCAACGCGGAGAAATTCATTTTCCTCCTCGGTAAGCTGTCCCCGAACGTCGATTTGAGACACCATACCTCCCAGAAATGCCACGGCACTGGCGTCGTGGTTTCGAAGAGAAGCCATTGCAAATCCTCCCTGCGGTTTGGCCATGACGACGAAAGAATCGAAACACTCCCGAAAAACGATTTAAATGTTCCTTTCTACAAGAAACTGCGACGACCGAACAACGTTTTCGAACGATTACGATTTCTGTTTTGGTTTGTCTTTTCACTGACACATCACACGCGATACCAAGAGCCGCGGTCGGCTCAGTTCACTTTTCGCCGTTTTCGCCCGTTTCATGGTTTGGCAGGAGCATGGTATCTTCGCGCACGCTGGTGGTCTTGAGTAAAAGATTTTACTCGGCATGGCACGAAACGGGTAGTTTTCATAAAAACGCACTTGATATGATCCCAATAAGTGACGTTTCTTCGAGATGTAGCACACGCGTTCAAAATCACACTGTGCTTCGTTAAGAAATTGCAAATGGCGGCAATCACTTCTTCACTATTTCAGCCATTTTAGAGGACGTATTCACTACTGAAGTTGTGCGTTGGATTTACCCGCGCTTTCGGGTGTCTTCTTTCTTCGTGTTGGGTCTTGACTGTTGGATTTTTCGCCGCAACACATACAGGCACAACTTGACGGGTTCAGAACAACACAAACAACGCTTAACACTGCTATTCGGTTTCTGACGCGATGTTTTACCGCGAAAACGAATGCACAACTTGGTCACTTTTACCGACAATGATCCTAACCGGGACCGAATCCATCGAATCCGGCTCGAAGGACCAAAATATGTTGGCGCACATACCAGCGTTCATGGCATGATCACTGTCGGGTCCGAAGGAATGGGGAATAATCGAGAACTAGCACTGTGACCAAGACAACTGATGTACACACACGACATTGTAGTTCAAATGGACTGTATTTTGAGGTAGTTATATTCGCAACACGAAACGATTACTTAACTGAACTAGAGATAGTTTATTCTAACTACGGAACGGTATAAACTCGGTTTGTTCTAACTTCGCGCGCGTATATTTCATCCTGTGTATCGCTTAAACTAGGACTATTATGGACGACCAATGACTATTATACACTACTACTCTAGACTATTTCAAACATGGTTCTATGGCGGTTTTATAGGCATCTTAGTCACAAACATTTTTGGAAGAACAAATATTGCAGTATTTTGGGACAATACTGGGCTGAATACAAAGGTTGTCTACATCTACAAACATAAATGTATAGTATCAGCTGCACTGCATCGATTATGCCGACAATCGTTACAGAGATCGCTACCAACTATTACAGTGCAACTTTCCTATTGCGAACTTCTATTTACGCATAAACAAAGAATTTACTGGATTAGTTTTTGAATAACCTCTAGAAAAATTTTCTGAAAGAATTTCTAAAGACATTCCTGCAGAAATACTTCGAATAGTTCCAAATGGAATTATTAGAGCAATTTCCTGCGGAATTCTGGAGAAATATATGTAGAAATCATTAAAGGAATATCTGCAGAAATACCATAAAGGATCTCTGAAAAAATTCCTGAAGGACACCTCGAAAAGAGCACTGGAACAATTACTGGAGGAACCTCTAAGGATATCCCAGGACAAATTCCCGAAGAAATGTCTGGTGGAATCCCTAGATGAATTCTTATAGGAATCTCTGGAGGAATTCTAGATGGAATCATTGCAGCAAGCTATGGAAGAAATCTTGGAGGAATTACTCAAACTAATATAGTTAGATATAAATTAGAAACAAATCTAAAACTGTAATTTCGATTCCTCAAAACTGCAATGCCTATTTTCATATTCACATATCGGGCGCCCGATAACGTTGAGACAATGCATTCTGTAGAAGTTTAAATTTATTTTTTTTTGAATCGAATGTAAAAAACTTTAACATCGATTCAAAACATTGATTAATCGAAACAAAATCATCGATGTTGATTTAAAATTGCCCAACGCTACAGCCTGGGCACTGTTGTCCTTCTGACTTCTGCTAGATGGAGGAGGTACGACCCGAGCGTCTGTTCACCAAGGAGGTGCGGCTCAAACAGCGTCTGTCCTGGCATCCAGCGCCTGAGTAAGAAATGCTGCATCACGCCCAGCTAGATCTAAGGTGGTAGCCCCATCAGCGTGATCGTCCCAGAGTTGTTTGGGACGTTAAACAGAACTGGCGCGATGGCCCATGGCGAATAACATAGGAGAAAATACGACTCGATACAATCGGCAACGACCCATGCGACGAAATAAGGATTACGATTGGAAACTTGGAACATGAAATTGCAAGCCACTTGGTTTCGCAGGATGTGACAGGATAATCTACGCTGGGTAAGGGTTCTACTAGGATGTTGTAGCTTTCATTTGCAAATCAGAGAATCCAAATCGGATATCAGACGGCTGAGAAACGTGCGTGACTTTTTTTGTAACATACGCACATACACACATACAGACATTGCTCAGTTCGTCGAGCTGAGTTGATTGGTATATAGGACTCGGCCCTGCGGCCCTTGGATCGAAAGTCGGTTTTTCGAGCGGTATTTATACCCTTCTTATGGATGCAAAAAGGGTAAAAATGGTAGTTAGTGTACACAGGCAAAGCTAGTATTTGTAGGTTTATAGTTAGTATGCAAAGCCTATGAAGGGAATTGCGTGAGATAACAGTTGATGGATTTCGAAGTAGTAACTATGAAAAGGCCATGGTATTCAATAGCTCGTTCTGTATTTAAACGTTTATTTTTTATTTTTGACTAGACTAGGTATATAAGTATGTAGACTACGGTTTACGTAATACGTTTTCTCTAAACAGTCGAAGATACCATAACTTAAACGTGTGTATTATACGACGAAGGAATGCAATTATTTTCTTCACACTTATCTATAAACACATGCAACTCAGTTGTACTTGACTGTTTTAATATATTTATTCTAGATGCGTTTGATTTCACACGATAGAGTAAAGTTTAAATGAACTTTAAAACCATTTTCAGCAAACGTGATATGGTTTTTTTTCTGCATGCATGTCCACTGGACTGTATGCAAAGTGCAGCTACACTACATTTCGCAGGAGCCTTGTAGACGGATGAAAATTAGAAGTTTTTAATCCCTTATTTATTTGGGTTTCTTTAATTGGTATTGTCCGGACATCTAACTGCAAAGTAACCATACAAAGTGGAACACAGAACGATATGCCACACAGGGTAGACCCGTTTCGGTCCACATATTTTAAGAAGTTTCTAACCAGATTCGATACTCTGCCTTAAAATAATCCAGATCCAGTTATTCCTTTTGAAATACATCTAAAAGCTTAGTAAGGTATTTCAGAATGCTGCATGCGTTTCTCCAGGTAGCTCCACCAGGCAATTGGTTTAACATTTGCTTATCGACACTGATTTTTCATTAGGGCCTAACTGACATTTTCGAGTTCTCTTCATCGATTCTCTCTTTGTGTTATTACAGAATGTGTATTGAGTTTTCCAAAGATTTTTTGGTTGAAATGCGAAGAAGACTACTGTATCTTGCTATAGAAACAAAACGTATAATGATTTTGTTTGTTTTGATCAAGTTATTAGCGAAAGAGAGAGTCGACGAAGAGAAATCGATCAAGTCAGTTAGGCCCTTATGAAAAATCATTGTCGTTATATTTTTTAAAAGAATAACGGGAATTTCCTCAGTTTTTACGAAAATTTCACAGGAATATTTTAATGAGCACCAATTAATCCTCCAGGAGTTTTTCTCAACGAATTCCGTAAACTTTCTACTTCATCTGGGACAGCGGAAAAAACTCGTTTTAGCCTATTTCACGTATTGTTACTAATACTCAGATAAAGAACAGAAATATTATGTAAATTCTCCAGGAAACGATAGCTGCTTCTCTCAGAATTCTGGTAGAAATGCCGTGGGTGGTACACAGTTGCTGGAGACACAGTTGGCTTCTTTAGTAGTTCTGAGGTAATTCCAAGAATAATCCCATCACTCCATGTTCTGGATCTGCACGCCAACTTTCATCAATTTTGGGGACCGGGAACCTTTGAAAATTATTTTTTTTTAAGTTTGTATGCGAGCGATTTGTTGAATCGCCTTTCACTTGGCGGTCAAGCAGTTGCCCAGATGTCAAAGATATCAAAAAATCTCTTTGAAATTAATTTTAATAAGGAATCAAAAAAAAAAAAGTTCTTGGGATTAGTCTAGGGATTTGATTTAAAAATGTTTTCCGCAGGATTTCCACGACGAATTTCAGGATTCCCACAACGAACTCCCGGAAGATTCTCAGAAGGAGCTTCTGGAGAAATCTTAGAAGGAACTTCTTGATAAATTAATAGGCGAATTCCAAAAGCATTTTCTGGAAAAAAAAATCAGAAGCTATCCCTGATAAATTTTAGAAAATTATGGACAAAACTCAGGAATAACTTCGGGAGGAATCCGAGAAAGAACTGCTTGATCTGAGATGCTTGATGAATCTCAAAATGAATTTCTGGAGGGATTGCAGAAAAACCATAGAAACTTATTTCTAAAGAAAACCACGAAGGAACTCATGGAGGAAATTAGGAAGGATCATCTGGGTGAATCTCAGAAGAAACTCCTGGAGGAATTTCCTGGGTAAAAGCCGGATCGAACTTCTTAAGGAATTAAAATTGCTGGTGGAACTTTTGGAGAATCCTGGCAGAAACTCCAAGAATAATTTAATACGAGAAGTAACACCTGAGGAAATCCCAGAAAGAACTTCTGGAGAAATACCAAAAGTCAGGAAATCTTTTAGAGACTCAAACAAAAATATTGTATTGAATTCCAAGAAACAACCAAGTATAATCCCAATGATTCCCAAACATTCTTCGAACAATCCCAGAAAAACTCCCTTGGGGAAACCTAAGAATAGTTTTGGAGCAATTCTGGGTGGAACTTCTGATGGAAATACCGAAAGAACATGTAGAAAATCCCCAGGTTTTTTTTTAATAATTTCGGCGAAAATCCTTCTTTAAGTATTTCAAACGACTTTCTCAGAAATTTCAAGGAATTATCTCAACAAATTCAAGAAGAGCATCGTTGAAGAATTCTAAAAAGAGTGAAAAACTTACTAGATTTATCTACAGCAATCTAAGGAACATGCTTCGAAGTAGAATTTCAGAAAGAGCTCATCGATATATTCTACAAGACGTTTCCGAGCAATTATTAGAGATCACATGGAAGAATTCTCTAAGATTACCTAAAGGAATTTTAGAAGAAATTCTTACAGGAATCAAAAAATGAATTTCAGACGATACTCGTAGCGGAACATTAGGTGAAATTCCCGAGAAAATTGTCCTAGAAACAACTGGAGAAATTCTAGAAGAAATATGGCATCTCAAAGATAAGAATAAGAGATAAGAATGGTAAAAGATTATCTAGAGGAATCCCAGTAGGTACCCAGTGATGAATCCTAATAGATTTTCTGGAGGCATTCTTAGAGATTACATGAAAGAATCCCAAAAACAATCATAAAGGAATCTCTACAAAAATAAGTCTTAGTGAGTTCTAAGAGAATCCTATACGAAATGTAATCCCAAAAGAACTGGGGAAATATTTGAAGATTATTAGTTCGGTATCCCAGAAGGTTTTCCAACAGCATTTCCAGCAGGACTTATCGAATAAACTTCTGACAAAAAAAAATCCTGGGGAACTAGGCAATAAAAAAAAAAACCTAGGAGAAAATGTTGCAAAATTGTTGGGCTAAAGTACTGGAGAAACTCCCGGACGTCTACAGACAACATGTGGGAGCAAAAACTTGCATTAAGAATTCACAATTTCGACGTTGGGTTGAAAATAGGTAGAATTGCCTATAACTTTATAGCATTTAATGCATTACATGAGCAAGGAGGAAATAAAAATGAAAAATATAATCCACTTAGGACCAAACCATCTTACTGCTGCACAGACTCTTTCGGATTGCCCGAGGGCTCCGTACCGTCGGAAGTTTTGGTCACTGTTGTCACCACTCGGTCTTCAGTGGCCGTCTCCTTAACCGGCTCAACCTTACTGGACGGATTCTCCGAGTGGTTCGCACAGTTCTCAGCCGCCTGGACGGATTCTGCTGCCAAAGGACCGGTTCCATCTGCGCTGGGTGGCGAAGCATTCGCCAGTTTTAGTGCATTCATTTCTCGTTTCAGCATCTCAATCTCGTTCCTGGCATCGTTCAGCTCATTCTCCAGCCGCGCAATAGTATCCTTGTCCTTGAGCCGTTCGCCCAAATTGTCCAGCAAGTATTCAATGGCGTTCTCCGGCCGATCCGAGTTGCATTTGATCAGAACTTTCGTTATTGCATCCAGCACTCCTTTCCGGTCCAGGTACTTACGGAAATCCTCCTTCGATCCATCGATGGGCTAGTGGAAAATATTATTTACAAACAATTATTACAAGCGCTGTTTTTGCTAGTTTTTCGTGATTCGAATTGATACCTTGAAACTGGACATTCTGCGAGCTTCGGGGTGCAAAAATCAATAAAAGCTATGCTAGACAATCTCTGTCAAAACTCGGTTCAATATTATAGGTATTATAAATCACGATGAGAATATTCACACCCGACCACGTTTTATAGATTGTTTTGAGCACCACTGCACAGAATGAACAATAGAAATTGTGGAATAATGCACTTTTGTGTGGCTTTTGCACAACCACGAAAATGTTTTGGAAGGATCTCGTTTCAACTGACGGCAGAGGGCGGAGATGACAGACAACCGCTGTCGAGTCGATATGCACGCAGCACGAGAGGTGTCCCAAATTACACAAATGGAGATTAATCGATAAAATACCCACACACGGAGAAACAACAGATCTAGATTAAGTATAAATAAGGGCGAAAGTAACATGAGAGAGTTCTCTTCATCGACTCTCTCTTCTTCAAATTAAAGTGACAAGATGCAAGTATAGGGTACTGCACTGTTTTGATTTTGTATGGGATTTTGACATTTCCTGGCCTTGCTGTTTACAAAATCCCAATAAGAGCGAAAGAGAGGGAGAGAATTCCGTGCAGAGCCCTATGGTTGAACTTTTTGGTCATTAATCGCTAGGTTGCGATGCAGTTTGCATCAGGGGGATGACGAAGGGCCAGAATCATCTACCCAGCATTCAATTCAACATGGCGTTCAATGTTTTTGTTTTGATTGCTTAATTTATGGAAAAAATGCGCTGGAAACATCGACACTGCTTCGCTGCTGCATATAATATCGTGCAAAGTGAAATGGAAAGAGAAACAATCATCAAAAACAACGATTTCGTTTGAAATTTGTAATTTCTGAAATAAGCACTAGCAACACACGAGCCACACACCCGAAAATCAGGAGCAAGTTAGGGTAAACCGACCAGAAAGTGGGTACCAAAACGCGCCGTACCAAAAATGATGTTGGGTGAAGCGGCGATGTACCGAGTTTGACAGCCGTGTCACCCCACTGGTTTGCATCGAGTCGAGTCAAGTACAAGACACTGAAGACGACCTTACAGTTGAGGTCGAAATACGTATCTGTCAAAGGATGCAAATTCTTAGTGGAATTCAAAGGAACCGTACTTAACCCGATTTTCTTTTATTTATTAGTATATGGTTCTACGCTACCTAACTTCCAACAGAAGAGAGAGTCGATGAAGAGAACTCTCTCATGTTACTTTCGCCCTTATTTAAACTCAATCTAGATATATGTAGCAGAATCCTCACAAAACAGGCTTTTTGTTCCATCATTAAAAGTTTGCAAAATATCTGCCATATTGCTACAATGACTAAAATAAACTGATCGAATTTTATATCGACTAGAGCACATACGACCTATTCAAATCGAGCTCCAGTATTGAAAAAAAATCAACTTTTTGCAGTGTGTGAAAAACTGAAATTATTAATGTAATCGTGAAGAAATCCGCTAGCCCCTTGAAACCGCCAAAGACGCTGGCCGGAAGAAGAACATTTTTGTTTACATTTTGTTTCGGATTAGGATTCGCGATCGCGGCAGGAACAGAAAACTAGTGTAGTGGCCGTAGTGAGTGGCACTTATTTCCGCACGGATCCTAACGAAAAAAAAAAAGAACGCGAACGCGAACACGGCATGATTCCTGCAAAAGGTATCCTCGTCCTGCAAGGTTTGCTAGTGCTAATTTCGTTTTCCGATGCATTTGAGCCGATATCGGCAACGATAGGATTGGGGATTGCTGCAGGTAATATCTAGTACAATACATCCAATAATTTAATGTAATGTTTTTTTTTCCTTAATCAGGCGTTGGGGTTAAGTGGAAAGACCAAATAGCTGATTACACGTTATGCAAATTTTACGAGTGCTGTAGAAAACCTTACCTTAAGTCGGACGTAGAAGGTATGTGGGCGGTTTCCGAGCCGTTCAATCCAAATGAATTCATAATGATCTGTTTTCCACAGGGCTGAAGCTTAATCTTACACAGCATCTGTTTGGCCAACATATCGTTCAGGATGTGCTGGTCAATGCTATCGGAGCCCATTTCGACACTATTGAATCGTCGCGGAAGCCGCTGGTTATGAGGTAAGCATACCTAAATATTGATATGGGCACATATAGGTGTATTAACTATATAATCTTGATAAGCTATCAATACTGGGTACATAGGTATGGGACGGGAATTAGTGAGAATGAAATCACATAGAGCGCACTTCACTTGCTCGTTAAGGAAGAAATCATAATTTGAACTAGTCAAATTGTAATATGTATTAAGTTTGAGCTATGTATTATTCATTAAAATGACATATTTTACGGGCAAATATTGTCTCGGAAAGGTGGTGAACGGCGTTGGGGCTGTCCATTAATTACGTAAGGGAATTTTAGACGTTTTTTCGACACCCCTCCCCTCCTTGTAAGATTTTTTGTATGAGAACCCAAAATTTTTTGTATGGCCCGTAAGATTTTCCAAACCCCCCTCCCCCCAAAAATTCTTACGTAATTAATGGACAGGCTCTTTGGGGCCGTTCATAAACCACGTAGATTTTTGGGGGAAGGGGGGGTCTAGCCAAAGTCTACGCTCCATACAAATTTCAAAATTTTTGTATGGACAAAAGTCTACGAGGGGGGAGGGGGGGTTCTGAGATAACCAAATTTTGGTCTACGTGGTTTATGAACAGCCCCTTTCCTCAATATATCCTTGAAGCATTGATTTTAAAAACATTGAATAAAGCGTTTTCATCATTGAAAATAAGCAATCGAAAAATCACTGTGATTTCACAAATTCCCCCCACAGGAAGTAGGTATGTTTTCGGTGCACTCATACAGCGCGTGTTTCTACAAATTGAAACCAATGTTTGTTGTAATTTAAAATGTATTACCTCTCAATGGTTCAAGTTTCTATACTACACTGAGGATACTGTTCGTATGTTTTTTCATAGTTTACATCTTATGAATCAGTTTTTTTTTCTTTATTTCATAGCTCTTGTATGCTTTTCATACATTGAAAAGCGAAATCCATAAGACTTGTCTTATGAAAAATCTCATAAGAAACATCGTATGAAAATCATAAGATGTGTTATGAAACACCATTTTAATCTAATCTAATCTCTAATCTAACACATACGCAGCCAGTACAAGAAAGCATCCTGGAAAATAATCGGGTTAGATTACGCCCGATTATTTTTCTTGTCAATATTGATGCTTGCAACATATCGACGATATGATACAAGCGTCAAAGCGGCCAGGCCTACTACGCAGCATTTACCGCAAAGATGATTCTTTGAAATATTTCGAGTTGAATGAACATTCGTTCAACATCGAAACATTTCTCGAATCTACAGGGGTGGAAGGATGCGTGGACATACCGTACCAAACGCTCCGATATATGAAAGTGTATTGTTGTATGTAATGAATATGAAATAAATATGTAGCATGAAACATTCTCACCAAATTTAAATGATCCATTGTTGTATTCTCTTGAGGAGTGATTTCATCTGCTTTAGGCCCAGGGTTATCGCCTTCGAACAACTCGTAAACCTGGTTTACCCTCAAGCAAGGGTGAAGAAATATCCACTCAGTAACTTCCAGTGGCTAACTATTTATAACTTGTTTCATTTATATTTTAACATAAAAATAGTCAGGTTAGTTACATTACCGAGCCGACTCACTAATTCACTACTTTTAATCCACGTAACACTTGTGCTCAGTATATCTGCATTCAAAATCGAAAGTTGCTCGGTGGAATTTCACTCTTTCTCTCACAATTAATCTATCCGGATTTCAAAATTTCGCGAAACACGTAACTGATAGCCCAACAATTTATACAAATTATGCGACGCCTTCCAAGCGAAGCATATGGCGCAGTGTAAAACATCTCAACAGCGGAACAAAAACCAATTGCACTTTGGTGACGTCGAACACAAGAACTCGCTCGCACTTTTTTCTTCCGCTTCATACTTTCCAATTAACTTCTCAAGCACAACGATTTTCGAAAAAAAAAAAACACTTTCCTATATTTGCCGTAAACCTAGCACCACCAGCCGATGACCGATTTAGCCGTCCGAATTGAAAATCGCGAAGAACCGAGAAAAAAACGTGACAGCAAGCAGAAAATGCAGCCATCCGTGTCCAGATGTGTTATGAAACACCATTGCAAAAAAACAACAAAACCTTTTATTGGCTTCTAACCACTTCAACTTGCAAAGCGTCGATGGGCGTATGAGTAAAGCACGCACTTGCAAACCTTGACGTTCCTGGCTCGATTCCAGGTTGCGATTTTTTTAAATTTGAGCAAAATATTTCATAAAAGTATGTATGACAGTCATAAGACATAGTTCCAGTTTTTATACGCTATCGGTATGATTTTCATACGTGAGTGTTATGAAATTTATACAGTAACAGTATGAGAATAATAGTTGGCGCTTTGAATCCAAAATCATAGTTCGTAACTATGATTTTCGCAAGAAATTCTTGTGGCAAAAAAATCATAGTAGATTCGTATGATTTTCAGAGTTGCAGTATCCTCAGTGTATAAATTTCTTTGACCCGATATAAAGTGTATAGTCCATTTTACGAGCCGATTGTATGAATGAATTTTGACAGGAGGTAGCGCCCAATAACCCGTGAAAACCAATATTATCATCAACATTGTTGTCACTTCGTAAAATGGCTCATAGTATACAGTACACTAAATGGTTATTGTTGATAATAAAGCTCAAATTACACATTACAAATATCAATTTTGTAAATTTGGAACAGAAACCTCCATACTCTGATAAACGCCTAACAGTATGCAATGCCATGGTAATTTTACGAAAGTCAAACTGTTGTTGAAAACAGAACAATATTTACATAGCCAGTCGGGTGCCTGAAACTTTTGCCAGTCTTGGTAAGGTGATAAATATGAACTACCAACCAAGCCGATCTGTAAAATCACAGGTCGTACGGCAGAAGTTTCACGCATTCGATGTATTTGTTCAATACATGGCCTACTTGCCCAATTTCACCTTCTAGGTATAAATTTTCACACTTGTTCGCAACCTAGCGAATAGAGATAAGTGACATTTCAACACACGAACACTAGCGCAAATTTTTCGTCACACAAAAGTGCACGCCGATTGAAAGGCTATTCAGATTGCATATGCAAATATTACCCAATCGAATTGGGTAAAACGGGTAAATAATGATAAAACTAACGTCCGGGGCAAGAGTGCAAATATTTTCCTCGCAGTTTCACAACTACATCTACAAAAAAGGCACGCATACAGTTGAACGTGATTACCTCTATACCATCATATCTATCATTTCATTATCCACTTTGATCTCTACTTCCTTACACTCTGAGTAGAAAAAGACCGATATAGCCATAAAATGATTAGTTATTAAGAGCATCGCCACGGGCGTCCCTATCTTGGTCCCTATCCCTATTTCCGGACCCTAAATAGGGACCCATGTTCACACCGGTGGTATCTAAATGGGAATGAAAAATAAGGACGCGACATGGGATAAGCGATGGGTTTCCACATTTGAGGACCCACTCAAATCTTACACTGAGTTGCTATTCCGATGAATCGTGTGACGTCATTTTATTTACATTTTGCGGTGAAGTGAGCAGTGGTGTGAAAAATGAACAGTAGTGGATCAATAAAACAAGCGGCGAATATTGATGCACTCTGTCTCGCGTGGCTGGATGTTTCCCAGAACCCTATCACCAACGAACAGACGCAACACTAAGGGTCTGTTCCAATTGGCGAATTAAAATTAATTTTTACTTAAATTTGACAGTCCAACACTTAAACTTGACAGTTCTGCTAAAGAAATAATTATCGAACTGTCAAGTTTAAGTGAAAACTTATTTTAATTCTCCAATTGGAACAGACCTTAAGAATTCCCACGTACGGTTTATTAAAAAATGATAGTTGGCCAACTGCCCGTCTGTGGCTCTCGCAGCATTTTTGTTCAAGTTTTACATTCGCTTACTATTTTCACCTAGTTCATGATTGGCCACTCGATTGGCCAAACTTAGTCCTTTTCGATTAGGCGAATTTGTTTTGAATGACAAACGTATCACTTGAAATAAATAGCTATTAAAATCATCGTCATGTAAACATAATGCCCAATGCCAATCACGCTATGTTTCCCAAACCGCTCAGTAGGTGCCGGTAGTAAGCGTACGTCAAACAGGAGCAAACATTGTGTGAGCACCGTCTGCAAGCGCTTTCCGAACTACAAATGTAAACCAACCGTCAAAAAATAAAACGATGAGAGTTTAGTAGACGAAGACGTCTATTTGTCTGTGGAAGTTGAAAGCTTGGTTGAAAGTATTACTTGTGCTTTTTGCAGTTAATTCTTCCTGAAATTCCTCCGGGAATTCCTCCCGAAATTCCTCCAGGAATCCCTCCAGGAATTCTTCAAGGAATTCCTCCAGAAATTCCTCCTGGATTTTTCAAGAAATATCTTCCTCGAAGGAATCCCTCTAGGAATTTCTGGAGAAATCTCCAAAGGAATTGCTGTATTAACAACCGAACGAATTCCTGGAGGAATTCCTGGAAGAATTCCTGGAGGAGTTACTGGAAGAATTCTTGAAGGAATTTCTGGAGGTGTTTCGTTAGATGTTACTGTAGAAATCCCGGAATGAATTCTTGAAGAATTACCGGAGCAGTCCTGAAGGAATCCCAATAGACAAACCTGTAGATATACTGGAAAAAATTACTGGAGAAATTTTGGAAAAATTCCTGCGGACATCCCGGGGGAGATTTCTGGAAAAATTCTCAAAGAAATTCCGGAAGGCATTCCTAAGGATATTCCGGAAGCATTTATGAGAAAGCTCCTGAAGGAATCCCCGAAAGAATTCCTGTTAAAATTCCCGAAGAAATTCCTGGAGGAATCCCTGAAAGAATTCCTGGAGGAATCCCCGACGGAAGTCCCGGAGGAATTCCCGGAGGAATCCCTGGAGGAATTCCTGGAGAAATCCCTGGAGGAATTCCTGGAGCAATCCCTGGAATAATTCATGGAGAAATCCCTAGAGGAATTCCTGGGGAAATCCCTGGAGGAATCCCTGGAGGAATACCTGGAGAAATTCCTGGAGGGATCCCTGGAGGAATTCCTGGAGGAATCCCTGGAGGAATTTCTGGAGAAATCCCTGGAGAAATTCCTGGAGGAATTCCTGGAAGACTCCCTGGAGGAATTCCTATAGGAACCCTTGGAGAAATGCCTAGAGAGATCCCTGGAGAAAGCCCTGGAGGAATCCCTGGAGGAATTCCTGGAAGAATCCCTGGAGGAATCTCTGGAGGAATTCCTGGAGGAATCTCTGGAGGAATTCCTGGAGGAATCCCTGGAGGAATTCCTGGAGGAATCCCTGGAGGAATTCCTGGAGGAATCCCTGGAGGAATCCCTGGAGGAATTCCTGGAGGAATCCCTGGAGGAATTCCTGGAGGAATCCCTGGAGGAATTCCTGGAGGAATCCCTGGAGGAATCCCTGAAGGAATTCCTGGAGGAATCCCTGGAGGAATTCCTGGAGGAATCCCTGAAGGAATTCCTGGAGGAATCTCTGGAGGAATTCCTGGAGGAATCCCTGGAGGAATTCCTGGAGGAATCCCTGGAGGTATTCCTGGAGGAGTTCCCGGGGTAATCTCTGGAGGAATTCCTGGAGGAATCCCTGGAGGAATTCCTGGAGAAATCCCTGGAGGAATTCCTTGAGGAATCCCTGAAGGAATTCCTGAAGGAATCCCTGGAGGAATTCCTGGAGGAATTCCTGGAGGAATTCCTGGAGGAATCCCTGGAGGAATTCTTGGAGGAATTCCTGGAGAAATCCCTGGAGAAATCCCTGGAGGAATTCCTGGAGAAATTCCTGGAAGAATTCCTGGAGAAATCCCTGGAAGAATTCCTGGAGAAATCCCCTGAGGAATTCCTGGAGAAATCCCTGGAGGAATCCCTGGAGGAATTCCTGGATGAATCCCTGGACAAATTCCTGGAGGGATCCCTGGAGGAATCCCTGGAGGAATTTCTGGAGAAATCCCTGAAGGAATTCCTGGGGGAATGCCTGGAGGAGTTCCTGGACGACTCTCCGGAGGAATTCCTATAGGAACCCTTGGAGAAATGCCTGGAGAGATCCCTGGAGGAATACCTGGAGGAATTCCTGGAGGAATCCCTAGAGGAATCTCTGGAGGAATCCCTGGAGGAATCCCTGGAGGAATTCCTGGAGGAATCCTTGGAGGAATTCCTGAAGGAATTCCTGAAGGAATACCTGGAGGAATCCTTGGAGGAAATCCTGGAGGAATCCCTGAAGGAATCCTTGGAGGAATTCCTGGAGGAATCCCTAGAGAAATTTCTGAAGGAATCCCTGAAGGAATTCCTGGAGGAATCCTTGGAAGAATTCCTGGAGGAATCCCTGGAGGAATTCCTGGAGTAATCCCTGGAGGAATCCCTGGAGGAATCCTTGCAGGAATTCCTGGAGGAGTCCCTGGAGGAATCCCTGGAAGAATTCCTGGAGAAATCCCTGGAGGAATTCCTGGAAGAATCCCTGGAGGAATTCCTTGAAGAATCCCTGGAGGAATTCCTGGAGGAATTCCTGGAGGAATCCCTGGAGGAATTCCCTAATGAATTCCCGAAGGAATCCCTGGAGGAATCCTCGAAGGAATTCCTGGAGGAATCCCCGAAGGAATTCCTGGAGGAATCCTCGAAGGAATTCCTGGAGGAATCCCCGAAGGAATTCCTGGAGGAATCCCCGAAGGAATTCCTGGAGGAATCCCCGAAGGAAATCCTGGAGGAATCCCCGAAGGAATTCCTGGAGGAATCCCCGAAGGAATTCCTGGAGGAATCCCCGAAGGAATTCCTGGAGGAATCCCCGAAGGAATTCCTGGAGGAATCCCCGAAGGAATTCCTGGAGGAATCCCCGAAGGAATTCCTGGAGGAATCCCCGAAGGAATTCCTGGAGTAATCCCTGAAGGAATTGCTGGAGGCATCATCGAAGGAATTCCTGGAGGAATCCCCGAAGGAATTCCTGGAGGAATCCCCGAAGAAATTCCTGGAGGAATCCCCGAAGGAATTCCTGGAGGAATCCCCGAAGGAATTCCTGGAGGAATCCCCGAAGGAATTCCTGGAGGAATCCCCGAAGGAATTCCTGGAGGAATCCCCGAAGGAATTCCTGGAGGAATCCCCGAAGGAATTCCTGGAGGAATCCCCGAAGGAATTCCTGGAGGAATCCCCGAAGGAATTCCTGGAGGAATCCCCGAAGGAATTCCTGGAGGAATCCCCGAAGGAATTCCTGGAGGAATCCCCGAAGGAATTCCTGGAGGAATCCCCGAAGGAATTCCTGGAGGAATCCCCGAAGGAATTCCTGGAGGAATCCCCGAAGGAATTCCTGGAGGAATCCCCGAAGGAATTCCTGGAGGAATCCCCGAAGGAATTCCTGGAGGAATCCCCGAAGGAATTCCTGGAGGAATCCCCGAAGGAATTCCTAGAGGAATCCCCGAAGGAATTCCTGGAGGAATCCCCGAAGGAATTCCTGGAGGAATCCCCGAAGGAATTCCTGGAGGAATCCCCGAAGGAATTCCTGGAGGAATCCCCGAAGGAATTCCTGGAGGAATCCCCGAAGGAATTCCTGGAGGAATCCCCGAAGGAATTCCTGGAGGAATCCCCGAAGGAATTCCTGGAGGAATTCCCGAAGGAATTCCTGAAGGAATCCCCGAAGGAATTCCTAGAGGAATCCCCGAAGGAATCCCTGAAGGAATTCCCGAAGGAATCCCCAAAGGAATTCCTGGAGGAATCCCCGAAAGAATTCCTGGAGGAATCCCCGAAGGAATTCCTGGAGGAATCCCCGAAGGAATTCCTGGAGGAATCCCCGAAGGAATTCCTGGAGGAATCCCCGAAGGAATTCCTGGAGGAATCCCCGAAGGAATTCCTGGAGGAATCCCCGAAGGAATTCCTGGAGGAATCCCCGAAGGAATTCCTGGAGGAATCCCCGAAGGAATTCCTGGAGGAATCCCCGAAGGAATTCCTGGAGGAATCCCCGAAGGAATTCCTGGAGGAATCCCCGAAGGAATTCCTGGAGGAATCCCCGAAGGAATTCCTGGAGGAATCCCCGAAGGAATTCCTGGAGGAATCCCCGAAGGAATTCCTGGAGGAATCCCCGAAGGAATTCCTGGAGGAATCCCCGAAGGAATTCCTGGAGGAATCCCCGAAGGAATTCCTGGAGGAATCCCCGAAGGAATTCCTGGAGGAATCCCCGAAGGAATTCCTGGAGGAATTCCTGGAGGAATCCCCGAAGGAATTCCTGGAGGAATCCCCGAAGGAATTCCTAGAGGAATCCCCGAAGGAATTCCTGGAGGAATCCCCGAAGGAATTCCTAGAGGAATCCCCGAAGGAATTCCTAGAGGAATCCCCGAAGGAATCCCTGAAGGAATTCCCGAAGGAATCCCCAAAGGAATTCCTGGAGGAATCCCCGAAGGAATTCCTGGAGGAATCCCCGAAGGAATTCCTGCAGGAATCCCCGAAGGAATTCCTGGAGGAATCTCCGAAGGAATTCCTGGAGGAATCCCCGAAGGAATTCCTGGAGGAATCCCCGAAGGAATTCCTGGAGGAATCCCCGAAGGAATTCCTGGAGGAATCCCCGAAGGAATCCCTGAAGGAATCCCCGAAGGAATCCCTGAAGGAATTCCCGAAGGAATCCTCAAAGGAATTCCTGGAGGAATCCCCGAAGGAATTCCTGGAGGAATCCCCGAAGGAATTCCTGGAGGAATCCCCGAAGGAATTCCTGGAGGAATCCCCGAAGGAATTCCTGGAGGAATCCCCGAAGGAATTCCTGGAGGAATCCCCGAAGGAATTCCTGGAGGAATCCCCGAAGGAATTCCTGGAGGAATCCCCGAAGGAATTCCTGGAGGAATCCCCGAAGGAATTCCTGGAGGAATCCCCGAAGGAATTCCTGGAGGAATCCCCGAAGGAATTCCTGGAGAAATCACCGAAGGAATTCCTGGAGGAATCACCGAAGGAATTCCTGGAGGAATCTCCGAAGGAATTCTTGGAGGAATCTCTGAAGGAATTCCTGGAGGAATCCCCGAAGGAATTCCTGGAGGAATCAGCGAAGGAATTCCTGGAGGAATCTCCGAAGGAATTCCTGGAGGAATCTCCGAAGGAATTCCTGGAGGAATCTCCGAAGGAATTCCTGGAGGAATCTCCGAAGGAATTCCTGGAGGAATCTCCGAAGGAATTCCTGGAGGAATCTCCGAAGGAATTCCTGGAGGAATCTCCGAAGGAATTCCTGGAGGAATCTCCGAAGGAATTCCTGGAGGAATCTCCGAAGGAATTCTTGGAGAAATCTCTGAAGGAATTCCTGGAGGAATCCCCGAAGGAATTCCTGGAGGAATCAGCGAAGGAATTCCTGGAGGAATCTCCAAAGGAATTCCTGGAGGAATCTCCGAAGGAATTCCTGGAGGAATCTCCGAAGGAATTCCTGGAGGAATCTCCGAAGGAATTCCTGGAGGAATCTCCGAAGGAATTCCTGGAGAAATCCCCGAAGGAATTCCTGGTAGAATTTCTGAAGGAATCTCCCGATAGATTTCCGAAGGAATCCTAAGAGGAATTCCCGGAAGAACTTCTGGAGGAATTCTAGAAGGACTTGAAGTTGCATCTCCGGAGGAAATCCTGGAGTTATTTCTGCACAAATTGCTGGAGGAATCACCGAAAAAATTTCTGGAGGAATCCTCGACGGAATTCCTGGAGGAACTCCTGAGGAATACCTGGAGGAAGCGCCGGTGGATTTTCCGAATACCCGAAGCATTTCCTTTTCAAAATCGAAATCATCCCATTTTTCCAGCAGCTAGATGTTTTCAAAAACTTATCGTGTCCGGTTGCAGCAAACAGCCAGTTGGCCCGCTCAGATTATCACCGGTCAAATAGAGCTGGAGCGCCTCGGATTGCTGGTCAATCTTCCAGTTTGCTGCGATCCAGATCAGTAGATTCATGCCTGCTCCTGGTAGGGGAGTTCGCTTGTTCTTGCCGATTGCCCCGGTTCCATTCCAAGTCAGTCAGATTGGTAAACAAAGAGTTTCGTCGATTTTTTTTCTTTTTTCTCTCTCAAGATCGACTGTCAAAATTACTTTGGTAAAAATACACTTTTTTCCTTGACCTCATTTCTTGCCATCTGAGTACTAGGCTTAAAGGGTCTAACTCGTTTTGTAAACAAACATTGTTTCTGTCGCTGTAGGGCTTTATCTCGATCCCACGCATCTGGGGGTCGTTATCAGAAAGAGCGAAGTTTGATCTTTCTGATAACGGCCCCCAGATGCGTGGGTGGATCGAGATAGACCCTACAGCGACAGAAACAATGTTTGTTTACAAAACGAGTTAGACCCTTTAGACATGTTAATGCAGAAATGGAGATTAATCGATAAAATAGGGCACCGCACTGTTTTGATTTTGTATGGGATTTTGACGTTTCGTGGCCTTGTTGTTTACAAAATGTCTGTAAGAGTGAAAGAGAAGGAGATAATTTCATGCACTGCCCTATACCCACACACGGAGAAACAACAGATCTAGATTGAGTATAAATAAGGGCGAAAGTAACATGAGAGAGTTCTCTTCATCGACTCTCTCTTCTTCAAATTAAAGTGACAAGATGCAAGTATGGTAGAACTTTTTGGTCATTAATCGCTAGGTTGCGATGCAGTTTGCATCGAGTCGAGTCAAGTACAAGACACTGAAGACGACCTTACAGTTGAGGTCGAAATACGTATCTGTCAAAGGATGCAAATTCTTAGTGGAATTCAAAGGAACCGTACTTAACCCGATTTTCTTTTATTTATTAGTATATGGTTCTACGCTACCTAACTTCCAACAGAAGAGAGAGTCGATGAAGAGAACTCTCTCATGTTACTTTCGCCCTTATTTAAACTCAATCTAGATATATGTAGCAGAATCCTCACAAAACAGGCTTTTTGTTCCATCATTAAAAGTTTGCAAAATATCTCTAGATTGAGTTTAAATAAGGGCGAAAGTAACATGAGAGAGTTCTCTTCATCGACTCTCTCTTCTTCAAATTAAAGTGACAAGATGCAAGTATGGTAGAACTTTTTGGTCATTAATCGCTAGGTTGCGATGCAGTTTGCATCGAGTCGAGTCAAGTACAAGACACTGAAGACGACCTTACAGTTGAGGTCGAAATACGTATCTGTCAAAGGATGCAAATTCTTAGTGGAATTCAAAGGAACCGTACTTAACCCGATTTTCTTTTATTTATTAGTATATGGTTCTACGCTACCTAACTTCCAACAGAAGAGAGAGTCGATGAAGAGAACTCTCTCATGTTACTTTCGCCCTTATTTAAACTCAATCTAGATATATGTAGCAGAATCCTCACAAAACAGGCTTTTTGTTCCATCATTAAAAGTTTGCAAAATATCTCTAGATTGAGTTTAAATAAGGGCGAAAGTAACATGAGAGAGTTCTCTTCATCGACTCTCTCTTCTGCAAATTAAAGTGACAAAATGCAAATTCAATCGAACTTTTTTACACTTAGACGCTAGATTGCATCGCAACCTAGCGATTTATGACCAAAAAGTTCAACAATACTTGCATCTTGTCACTTTAATTTGAAGAAGAGAGAGTCGATGAAGAGAACTCTCTCATGTTACTTTCGCCTTTATTTAAACTCAATCTAGATCTGCCATATTGCTACAATGACTAAAATAAACTGATCGAATTTTATATCGACCAAAGCACATACGACCTATTCAAATCGAGCTCCAGTATTGAAAAAAAAAATCAACTTTTTGCAGAGTGTGAAAAACTGAAATTATTAATGTAATCGTGAAGAAATCCGCTAGCCCCTTGAAACCGCCAAAGACGCTGGCCCAATGAGAGTCTAATGAAGGTGTGGAAGAGACAGTTCGTGTGCGTGAGATCCGTGTTTGGTGCAAAACATGTCACTACTACAAGCAAAGCGAGCTCCCATAAGAACGCGTTCAAATAGTGACGTCACTATTTGTGTTTACATTTTTCTTTGCTTACTAATACATAGCCATCTCTTCTTCTTCCCCACCTGTAATATACTCTCATTGACGCTGGCCGGAAGAAGAATTTTTTGTTTACATTTTGTTTCGGATTAGGATTCGCGATCGCGGCAGGAACAGAAAACTAGTGTAGTGGCCGTATAGTGAGTGGCACTTATTTCCGCACGGATCCTAACGAAAAAAAAAAGAACGCGAACACGGCATGATTCCTGCAAGAAGTATCCTCGTCCTGCAAGGTTTGCTAGTGCTAATTTGGTTTTCCGATGCATTTGACCCGATATCGGCAACGATAGGATTGGGGATTGCTGCAGGTAATATCTAGTACCTACAATACATCCAATAATTTAATGTAATGTTTTTTTTCCTTAATCAGGCGTTGGGGTTAAGTGGAAAGACCAAATAGCTGATTACACGTTATGCAAATTTTACGAGTGCTGTAGAAAACCTTACCTTAAGTCGGACGTAGAAGGTATGTGGGCGGTTTCCGAGCCGTTCAATCCAAATGAATTCATAATGATCTGTTTTCCACAGGGCTGAAGCTTAATCTTACACAGCATCTGTTTGGCCAACATATCGTTCAGGATGTGCTGGTCAATGCTATCGGAGCCCATTTCGACACTATTGAATTGTCGCGGAAGCCGCTGGTTATGAGGTAAGCATACCTAAATATTGATATGGGCACATATAGGTGTATTAACTATATAATCTTGATAAGCTATCAATACTGGGTACATAGGTATGGGACGGGAATTAGTGAGAATGAAATCACATAGAGTGCACTTCACTTGCTCGTTAAGGAGAGGAATTCCTCGGAGTCATGTCAGTCGATCCTGAGCGACCATTTCAAAAATATCTGAAACTTTGCACAGTTTTTCAATATCATCTAAATCGCCATTTTTTGATATCAAACCTTCATATTCACTCACGACTAACTTTTCAAAAGGGTGTATGCGAAAATAGTTCAAAAATATTCTAAAAGCTGTACAGCAAAAACGGATTGTTCGATTGTTATGAATTTTTCAGCAAAGCTAGATAACTAAATGATAATTCCTTAGAAAATATACACTGTAAAAAATTCTTTTTTTACTTTAAAAAAATATGATCTTTGTCACAAAAACTCAAATATCTCAAAACCCTATCTTTTTACCAACGTCAATTTTTTAGGAAAAATGGTCCATTATATCAGCTATCTTCCATAAAATTTTGGTGATGGTAAACTGATAAATAAAAAAGTTAGGCGGCGTCCACAAATTACGTAACGCTCTAGGGGGAGGGGGGGAGTACAGCCGAGCGTTACGGCCCATACAAAAAATTCAGGGTTTTCATACAAAAAAGCGTTACGGAGGGGGGAGGGGGGGTCAAAAATTGTCGATTTCAGCGTTACGTAATAAATGGATGTTGCCTTATGACATTTCAAACATTTCACAATTTTTACATTTAGTAACAAAAAAAAAATTTTTTTCTGTGTTACTTATTTCGACAATTATATTTTGATGCTGATTTTATTGCAAAGGCTACCGCCTGAATTAAACAAGTTGTTTTCATGATATTTTTGTTTGATAATTCATAATTACTATAGTATCTATTTGAAACTTAGACGCGATCCAGTGTTGTGATCAAAAATATTGAGAGTGTCATACTTTTTATTGTACGTGACTGGTGAAAAAATCCCTTCATAGTGTTGAAAAGCTGTTGATCATAAGAAAAATAAAATTAAACTTTTTTTTAAAACGAAAGCTGCATAATAAAAGTTTTATATATACGCGTATACATCTAGTTGATCTGCAAAAAAAAATACCTCTTAGAGAACAGACTTTATGATCGGAAGAATGCGAGTAACTTCAACAACAACAAATGCATGAGAGATACATACCACAGACAAACAGATGAAACGCCTAGAACAATTTTCGTGAAAATCCATCGCCCAGTTCACACTACCACTACCTGGTGGAAATGTTTCACGAAACACTGCGTTGTGCAATATCGTCATCAGAAGGCGCTAGTGTGAAACGTCAACCGCAAAGAAAACGATGGGCACTCTTCTGGTTATGAAAGCCACAACCAAGATTCAAAATGATCGTTAAAGGCGTGGTCAATGAAAATTTCGTCAGTGTTACGTTTGTTTGTCTGTATACATACCATGACACTGCTCACGTAAAAGCAAAAAAATACTACCGCTATGGATATTAAAAATTTTATAGCAAATTTTTTCTTCAGCCAAGCAAACATTACCAAACTAGTCAGTTAAAACTAATAAGTGATTTTGTTTATTATAATCTAACGAACAACATGAACAGTCGCTTTCTCAAAGGTCTTCAACTCAACGCTCTCTTGTAGACCGTTTGATGAAAAAAAAATGTTCAAAAGAGTTACGAAATCTCACCGAAAGCACCATAGATAAACTGAAAGAGACTGGTTATGCCCAAATTGAATACAAATTTACGCATTTGCACGTCCTGTCGTCTAGACTTTGACAAACGAGCCATCTGTATATCATCGGTAAAGCAGGGCGCAGGAAGTTCGAAACGACAACAACTGAGAAATTGCCAGAAGTGCAGAGAGTCATGCCACCGTACCATTAGCGACATCTGTTTAAACAATTTAATCACGCCCCTTTTCAAAAATGCTTCGAAATATACTTCAACATCTATACCCTGATAAAAAAGATCATAGAGATACAACAGAATGGATTGTTACAACACGCTGAATTGAATGGTACTTACCATTAATTCAATTGTTTAAAACGATAGAATAACAACAGATCTTATGGTTTTCCACCATAGCATGTATTGTAAATGTCACTTTTACAATAGAAAATGGGGGTTGTTATGTATCTTTACTATAAAAAAATCCAAATTTTCTGGAAAAAAATCAAGTCAACTACCATTCAACTTATGGTGTTTTTATTATTGAAATCTCTAGTGCCATTGATTTTATTGTACACGTATTGTAGTTCCAATACACCATTTTCAGCAGGAAAATACGTACACAACATAATTTGTTGTTGAATAGTCAAATTTATCATTATTCAATGGTAGTTTATGGTGATTTTATTGGAAATTTTTATCAGGGTACCCATTTCAATATGTTTAACGTTGCAAAGCACGCTTTCAACATTCATCTTGAAGAAGATGGAAAACACTTGTCCTCAAATGTAACAGCAAATTAATGACTAAACGACTAATGCGCGGAGGGCGTGATATAATCGGAACATTACTGCGATTTCCGGCCGAAATAATTTACACTAAAAAAAATATTACTAAATGAGAAAATTGTGAAATGTTTGAATTGTCATAACTTTTTTGTTAATTAGTTCATCATCACCAAATTTTTATGGTAGATTGCTAATACAATGGACCGTTTTCCCTAAAAAATTACGTTGGTAAAAAGATAGGGTTTTGAGATATTTGAGTTTTTGTGACAAAAATGATATTTTTTAATGTTAAAAAAACGATTTTTTTCACAGTGTATATTTTCTTAGGAATCACCATTTAGTTACCTAACTTTGCTGAACAATAAAATCAGCATCAAACTGCGATTTCTGACCGAAATTATTTACACAGAAAAAAAATATTTACCAAATGTGAAAATTGTGAAATGTTTGAAATGTTATAACTTTTTTGTTTATTAGTTTACCATCACCAAATTTTTATGGTAGATTGCTAATACAATGGACCGTCTTCCCTAAAAAAATTACGTTGGTAAAAAGATAGGGTTTTGAGATATTTGAGTTTTTGTGACAAAAATGATATTTTTTAATGTTGAAAAAGATTTTTTTTTACAGTGTATATTTTCTTAGGAATCACCATTTAGCTTTCTAACTTTGCTGAAAAATTCATAGCAATCGAACGAACCATTTTGGCTGTGCAGATTTTTGAATATTTTTGAACCATTTTCACATACACCCTTTTGAAAAGTTAGTCGTGATTCAAAATAAAAATTTGATATCGGAAAATGGCGATTTAGATAGAACTGAAAAACTGTGCAAAGTTTCAGTTCAATAGAAAATCATGAATTAAAAAATTTCCTTAATTTTGATGCTGTTGCTTGGAATCGCTCAGGAAGAAATCATAATTTGAACTAGTCAAACTGTAATATGTATTAAGTTGAGCTATTATTCATTAAAATGACATATTTTACGGGCAAATATTGTCTCGGAAAGGCGGTGAACGGCTTTCCGCAATATATCCTTGAAGCATTGATTTTAAAAACATTGAATAAAGCGTTTTCATCATTGAAAATAAGCAATCGAAAAATCACTGTGATTTCACACATTTCCCCCCACCATAGGCGCCAACTTAGGGGGGGCAAGCATGGTTTTGCCCCCCCCCCCCCAATATTTGACGATTTTTCAATTTTCCCTGATTTTCCTATACAAAAAATCCGAAAAACCAGACTTTGCCCCCCAATAAATTGACCAAGTTGGCGCGTCTGCCCCCCCACAGGAAGTACACGGAACTACAAATGAACCCAAATTTAAGTTGTAAAACTTATTCTTTGGGTTATAATATTTTTCCGTGTAGGTATGTTTTCGGTGCACTCATACAGCGCGTGTTTCTACAAATTGAAATCAATGTTTGTTGTAATTTAAAATTTATTACCTCTCAATGGTTCAAGTTTCACTGAGGATACTGTTCGTATGTTTTTTCATAGTTTACATCTTATGAATCAGTTATTTTTATTTTTTCATCATTTCATAGCTCTTGTATGCTTTTCATACATTGAAAAGCGAAATCCATAAGACTTGTCGTATGAAAAATCTCATAAGAAACATCGTATGAAAATCATAAGATGTGTTATGAAACACCATTGCAACAAAACAACAAAACCTTTTATTGGCTTCTAACCACTTCAACTTTCAAAGCGTCGATGGGCGTATGAGTAAAGCACGCACTTGCTAACCTTGACGTTCCTGGCTCGATTCCAGGTTGCGATTTTTTTAAATTTGAGCAAAATATTTCATAAAAGTATGTATGACAGTCATAAGACATAGTTCCAGTTTTTATACGCTATCGGTATGATTTTCATACGTGAGTGTTATGAAATTTATACAGTAACAGTATGAGAATAATAGTTGGCGCTTTGAATCCAAAATCATAGTTCGTAACTATAAAGTGACCAGACGTCCCGGATTGTGCGGGACAGTCCCGGATTCAAGCTAGTCGTCCCGCATTGTGAAGTGTCCCGGAAATGTCCCGGATTTCAACAATCGTTAAAATATTTTTTTTCTTAAGGACAAACGTCTTGAAATCCCGCTTTAACAGTGCATCAGAACTTCAGACGCACAAATCTCAAGAAACAAGCTCCAAACAACAGTGTCTATATTATTCTATTCTTGCTCACTTGTAATAAGCTTCAAATGAGAAGCTCAGGTGCGCTAGTTTTGTTTACGAAGAGATTTGTGCCTTCGATATCGTGAGTAGATGCCAAAGTAGGCCATTGTGGCGGCCATTTTGGGATTCTAACAAGTCTGTCCTTATCAGATATATAGGCGCAGTATCATAACGTCCGAGGCCATAAAGTGTAAGAAGACGCTTTCAGCCCTTACCCGCTGTTACCCGGCAGGGCGGCCTAAAGCAGGGTACTTCCACTAAATTAAGGACTTCGGACGGAATTAAATGTATAAAATAAATAATTTTGCAATCTTAATTACTTATATTTATCTGACCTGTTTTGCCCCGTTCTCCCCAAGGCACTGGTCGCTGGTCACACGTTGGGGCCCTTCGCTGGTGGTGGTGCACGGTGGTGGTCGTTTCTTTCGCTCCCGCACGGACTATGCGGAGCTTCTTCCTTCTTCTTCTTTCTTCTTCTCTTCACTTTCTTCTTGGGCACTTTTAGGCTGCAAAGCAGCCGTCATTGACTATTAGCTAGGGGGAGGAGATTGACTCCTTTATCGGACCCCCCCTAGCGACGGTGGTGATAAATCACCGGACAGGCTACTCGCCGTAGCAAGTCCCGGTAGAAACCGCAGTTTTACTACCGCAGGCGGTGCGCCCCTTTGCCCCTTACCTGCCTTCGTCTTCCTTGACTATTAGCTACACGGGCGAGACAAAGCTCTATTGGCTGAGCCCGTGTAGCGAAGACGGTGGGATTTTGGACACTTTGCGAACCGCAAATGGCGGTGGTCCTCACCCTTGCACAGCACTATACACTGCACTTTTCTGTGCCCGAACCACGGGCCGGCACAAATGTTCGGGGGAATACCGTTCACAATTCACTCCCGACGAGACTGGGAACAACCCCATCCAGCCTATACGGACAACGCGAAAACGGCACTAATTAATCGTTCCGGCACGTTTTTCGCGGAGTTAAAAATGTTGCGTCCGTCGCGATTCGTGGTTCGACACTTTCTCTTGTTCAATTGTCATCGGCTCGACCAAAAACAAACCACACACCGAACTCGATTGTTTCTGCTGCTGCTGCTGCCGATGTGTGCAATCTGGTTGGGGAGCTTGGGGGTCGAATGCCTCACCGATACAATAAATAACGTTTTTAATACCCTACAGTCTAACTAATTAATTGCAAATAAAAATAATAAAAAAATAACAAACAAATTAAAATATTGCAAAACACAGTGGTGTATGTGGGTAAAATGCACGAAACAACAAAAGTACACAAAATTGTAACCACAGGTTACAATCTCGCCCACACCGAGGAGAAAAAAAATGTGGACACATTTTTTTTTAACTAGCCCTAACACCTAACACCGATAACAAATAATATATAACGAGTTAAAATGAAATAAATTAACATGAAAATAAATAAAAATAAATAAAAAAGTATAAATAAAAAATCTGCCTAACCTAACCAAACCAAGACATTTTCCACAGATTAAAATGTTACAAAGACACAATCAGGGAACGACCGAACAAAAAGGAAAAGCTAAATCGGTACATCGTCTCGTGGTTGTTCTGCAGACAAGGACTGGGACCCGTCGCTATTAACGGCACCAGACCACCCTCGGACACATCCGGTTCTCAATGGGAGAGCTAAGAATCTTCAACTCCCCCAGACCAATTCGGAATAACACTCAAAACAACCTGACTTCCTAAAACCCTGCTAGCCTCCGGTCGGAAGTAGCATAGCAGAGGAACGGTTGTCGCGGTCTTGTTTTTCTTGTTATTCTTTTCTTCCGACGTCCAGTATTCCCGTCCTGACGGTATTTATATTTACTAGACAGGTGGGGTTTCAATTCAATCCACATTCATCCAAAGTGTATCACTCATTCATCCCAATCACTGGCCTACGCGTACACACAATCACACAAGACATTTGAATGAACACCCCGCCATTTCACACACTTTCATTCATTCTCATTCACTCTCATTATTTTCACTCATACAATACGTTTTCTCACTCATACACAGCACACAAAATACCAAAACAAACGGGCAATGGACGCAAGGTATTGTCTTTTACGCTACAAGTTATTCCTCTTCCAAGGATACTTGAGCAAGACACCGAACGTGAATGCAGATCAATTACGAACTAATTCCGTTTGGAATCAGTCGAATTTCCCTGATTCTGGCAGATAAAAACAACGAAGAACAAACAAATTAAAAAGGTTAAAAATGGTGTTGTCATCTATGCGCGGGAAATCAACATGAAGATAACTTTCAGTGTACAGGTGCGCATACATAGATGACCTCCCGAATGGATCGGCGATCGCGGTTTGAGTCCTTCTGTCAGGGAAGGAAGATTAATTTGGGGTGTATTGATGGTATAATGAGGTGAGAACCCCTAGAGGTTCACAACCTCGAAGAGTTGTCAGGTGCCGAGAGATTTAGGTGTCGGCTCCTGAAGAAAGAAGATGATTGCCAGCGCAAAGTGATGCGTTATGCTCCCGGATCCATCGATCTTCGGAAGCTCCCAAGTGAGCAACCTGGTGAAGTCGATATGGTGGATCCGAGGAGCTCCTGGAAAGTTTTATATTCACGCTGGCTGGGGAAAATTTGCTGTCTCCCTCCAACGGCTCAATCAGGCTGTGTGGGCGACACCATTCTTCTTCAGGTGAGTATTGTGATTAAAGTTAGTGTTATAACCGCTGTGTCCTAGTGGTGACAACCGTAGTTGTCAAGCCAATGTTTGACAGTCTTGGGCTGCCGCTTGGATTATGGAATCGGACACTCCCTGGTGTTCCACTAACTTTTCTCAAAATCTCGCACTGAATTCGACATCTACTTGCAGGTCATCGTTGAGCAATATGCAAGCAACGGATGCCTGAATCAAAATAATTGGAAAGTTTATAAATTTGAAGTGAAATTTAATATTCACTCCCACTGTACCAATTTGGGAACATTTGTTATGAGAAATTTAATTGGGAAATTATATTTGAAGAATTGGTACAGATAGGAGCTACGGGAGCTTCTACTGAAGATTTACAGAAGGATTAGATTTCCAACAGGTTTAATTGGATCTAATCCCATTTTGCAAACAATAAGGGCACCGAGAAGCTTCAAATCCCTTAAATCCACACAGTACGCAGAAAACACGCTTGGGCTTAGAACACTTTTCGTGTTCATGCCCCTGAATCCCACAGTTGTAACACACTCCCAAGTGTGGCGGACGGTGTTTGTCCACCAGGGAGCTCAAACTTATAATGCCTCCTCGTTGCGACTGTGGAGATTTAGGGATTGTACTAGTCTTCTCTCGGAGATTTATTTCACGTCGACCTCCCGTTTCTTTAAAACGAAGAGGTGGAGGTCTATTTCGCTTTGGTGACGATGGAGGGCTATTCTTGTTGTAGAATACCCTTGGTTTATACCCATTTCCATTGTCACGAGGTTGTTGTTGCTGCTGGCTCTGTCTAGAACCATCGTAGGCAGGCTTACTTGAAATAGTAGATACATCCTTGGGAGCTCCAAATACTTTTTGGTAAATGGAGGTTTTGGAAGCATCAATGGTCTTTCCGATGAGCATCAACTCGGACAATGTGTTCACCGGCTTGAAGACGAGTACCTGTTTGTAATCAGGCCTCAGGTTTCGCTTGAGGATGTCTAGCTTCTCGTGGGAACTTAGCGGCGCAGGCATAGCACGGAAGATCTTCTCCATCTCAAGATAAAAATCTTGGAAAGATTCATTTCTCTGCTGTCGCCGCTGAGACGCTTTCATCCTCAGCGCAGCATCAAGTTCCGGGTGCACGAAGTTCGCCTTCAACTCGCACACCAGGTGGTTCCAGTTGTAGAACCGCTTCTGGGAACGCATCGCTTGAAACCAAGCCAACGCGTTACCGGTGAACAAATGCATTGCCGAGCTAAACAGTTCTGCCTCGGACATTTGTTCTGACTCAGCGTAATGGTGGACACATTCCAAAAATTCGTTAAGTCCCATTCCTTCGTCATTCCCAGCATACTTCCTGATTTTCCAATCGGCCACCCGTTGGGGCCGACGCTGGTAACCGGTGAACTCTACCGATGCTAAGCTTCCCGACTGATGCGGAAGCGCGAAATTCGGAAGAGTGTGTTGTTGGTAAAAGTGCTGGGAATTGAGCGAAGGTCCGAGATTCTCAAAACTTTTAGAATTATTCACCTTACGGGAGTCAAAACGTCTTTGAAATGGTTGATTGGGTAGTCCAAAGCTCTTGCTAGAAGTTTGCTTCTGCAGGTTCTCCGGAGTACCCAAACCTTCTAACGCTTGCTGATCAAAATCAGGCAAATCCGGTAGATCGGGACTTTTTTGCAATCGAAGATCTTGCGTATCTACCGGAAAACTCGGGGAGTTTGCGTTAGGCATAATTTTGTTGACGATGTCCTGTAACTCAGAGATCTTCTCGCGAAGTGTTTGCACTTCGCGGTTAGTTTTCTGTAGTCCGGATGCAATCGTACCAATGGACGCAAGGCCGCTACCTAGTTTTCTGACTACATCTTCAAGTGAATCCACTCTGGATGCAGTCCTAGTTTCGCTTTGATTGATTTGCTCTTGCGTCCTTTTTATCTCCGCCCTTATGTCAAGTAAGACATCGCGAATTTCTTCGCCCACCGCCTGATTGGAGGATGCTTCAACAATCGGAAGTTGGTTTCCTTTCGGTGAAACATCCTTTCCCGCGGCAATTTGAGTCAACAAATCCTCCACATCATCTTCTTTGTCTTCCTCGGTTGGCGTGAGGGGAGGCACCAAACTATTCGCGAAGTGGTAGTTATGGAGGGCTACCACATCGCTCAACAAATCTGCAAAGGTCTTATTGGCCTCCCTCACGACATAATTTTTAACGATTTGGAGCCGAGCACCCAGATGGAGCAATCTGCTCCGGTAAACCTCCTTATTCGGACACCTGTACCCCAAATCCTCCTTCATGGACTCAAATTTGCCACGACAAAGCTCCAATTCAGCGTCAATATTACCTTTAAAGGAGCGGACAGTGGTCTCGGAGCATTTCTGCTCACTGACCAATAACGCTTGCAGTTGACGACGCTTTTTGGAACTGGATTGACCCGATCCAGGAGGGACAACAACACCGCGGGAGTTCAATTCAAAGTCAATTTCGTCAGGTTCTAAGTGATCGGCACGCAAATGGAAGTAGGCGACGTTGAACTCCCCCAACGTCAACATGTCGATCGGCATTTTGACGAATGAGCAACACAAATTTCAAAATGTAGACGAAATCAAAACTTACCAACTGTTTCGTTAGTATAAATACGGTGAGGAACCAATTTTCGGCTAACTGACGGTTCCAAAATGGTTCTCGGTCACCAGGTTGCGTCAAATGCTACCCCAAATCGGCCCAGAAGAATCAAAAATCCCGCCCTGAGAACAAAGAGACCCAAAATGCACCAATTCGTTCTGCAGACGAGACGAATAACCGATTTAGGACACAAAACAACGAAATAAAATAAAATTAACGACCACGCGACTGTGAAAAATATCCCCACCACTGTGTTTATTCCACCCAAAATCCAAATTTTGGTGGAAGTACCCCTCGCTCAGTGAGAAAAATCGAAGATTTTTCGTCAAATTTACGTTGGGGGCCAATTGTAAGACTGACGCTTTCAGCCCTTACCCGCTGTTACCCGGCAGGGCGGCCTAAAGCAGGGTACTTCCACTAAATTAAGGACTTCGGACGGAATTAAATGTATAAAATAAATAATTTTGCAATCTTAATTACTTATATTTATCTGACCTGTTTTGCCCCCCTCCCCATGGATATTCGATCTTGACGCGATGGGAGGGCTTAACCCATTAGCACTTTGTGCGCCAATTTATTAATTTCTGATTCAGCCTTAAGATAGATGTGAATCTGGTTTAAGAGCTGAGCAGAGGTGAAAAAATCGGCCGTAAATGCTAATGGGGACCAGAGGAGTATCCGCAGTGAGCCTATCACAATTTTCTAAGCAATGTCATAGTTCAGCTCGCATAGACCCAATATTTTAGGAATTTGCAGTTAGGTATTGAGGAGCGTTACGTAAGATTGGGTGTGGGTGGTATCTACGTTACACTTACTACTCATCATTTGCTCTAGGAATCTAGAAGACAAGATGAAGAAGACATCATTCCGTTTGCCAGATGTGGTTTTGAGAGGCTTCAGAGTTTGAATCCGGATAGTCGAGACTGATCTGTACTGTATTATCAGTAATTTTCAACGTAATAGCCATCCGACCGAGTATACGTGTTTTAGTTTATCTCCTAGATATTATTGTGGCATAACGTAACAGGTAGGAATTAAGATATAAAGACGTTAACGTCATGCCAGGATTACAACACATTCAATTAAATTGTGATTAGAATTTTCTTGGGTCTAGAAAAGAAGGTTTAGTCTTTGAATTTTCATTATTTTTATTTTAAAATTTAGACAGCTAAAATGATTTCATTGCTTTGTTTTTTAGTTATTTCCAAGTCAAAATTAATTAGCATATTTTTCATCTAAAGATAACCAATCAAATAGTTAACCCTTCCCTTCCCACGACTTCAAACGACTATTTCTATGCCAAAAAAGCGTTTCCGAAAGAAGCGCTTGAACAAAAAAAAAATATTGCAAATTGGCTGAATTTTTCGGAATCAATGAAATTTGTTTCGTTGTAAATCAATAGATCCTTGATTGTTTATCAATAGTTCTACTATTGAAACAAGTAGTTAGTAGTTGGGTTAAACTTATGAGGTTACAGTCATATTCTAAAAATTATTGCATCATATTTATCTAATTCCGTTTGTCCAGATTTCATCGAAAATCGATGGTGCTCTAGAACAACCATGGAAAGTGGAGGGTTAAACCCATGTTTCATTGAATTTCGCCGTATTATTTGCATAATTGTGTCAAGTCCACTCCAATTCCTTCCCCCAACCCATACCATTACCCCTCCGATGGTGTTCATGTGGTCCGCACGGACTATTACGGCCATTACCCCTCCTTGATCTTCGGCTTTGGATTGACTTGCGCTCTTATTGCCCCACCAAATGCTGCAAAATGAAAATGAAAATGAAATGAAATATTTATCTGACCTGTTTTGCCCCGTTCTCCCCAAGGCACTGGTCGCTGGTCACACGTTGGGGCCCTTCGCTGGTGGTGGTGCACGGTGGTGGTCGTTTCTTTCGCTCCCGCACGGACTATGCGGAGCTTCTTCCTTCTTCTTCTTTCTTCTTCTCTTCACTTTCTTCTTGGGCACTTTTAGGCTGCAAAGCAGCCGTCATTGACTATTAGCTAGGGGGAGGAGATTGACTCCTTTATCGGACCCCCCCTAGCGACGGTGGTGATAAATCACCGGACAGGCTACTCGCCGTAGCAAGTCCCGGTAGAAACCGCAGTTTTACTACCGCAGGCGGTGCGCCCCTTTGCCCCTTACCTGCCTTCGTCTTCCTTGACTATTAGCTACACGGGCGAGACAAAGCTCTATTGGCTGAGCCCGTGTAGCGAAGACGGTGGGATTTTGGACACTTTGCGAACCGCAAATGGCGGTGGTCCTCACCCTTGCACAGCACTATACACTGCACTTTTCTGTGCCCGAACCACGGGCCGGCACAAATGTTCGGGGGAATACCGTTCACAATTCACTCCCGACGAGACTGGGAACAACCATCCAGCCTATACGGACAACGCGAAAACGGCACTAATTAATCGTTCCGGCACGTTTTTCGCGGAGTTAAAAATGTTGCGTCCGTCGCGATTCGTGGTTCGACACTTTCTCTTGTTCAATTGTCATCGGCTCGACCAAAAACAAACCACACACCGAACTCGATTGTTTCTGCTGCTGCTGCTGCTGCCGATGTGTGCAATCTGGTTGGGGAGCTTGGGGGTCGAATGCCTCACCGATACAATAAATAACGTTTTTAATACCCTACAGTCTAACTAATTAATTGCAAATAAAAATAATAAAAAAATAACAAACAAATTAAAATATTGCAAAACACAGTGGTGTATGTGGGTAAAATGCACGAAACAACAAAAGTACACAAAATTGTAACCACAGGTTACAAAAGTCCCAGGACTTTATGGCGCATTTTTCCGGGGCATAACGTCCGAACTTGCAGATATGCCACAAAGTCCAAGGACAGTAGGCACATAGGATATTATGACGCATCTAAACTTTTGTATGCTATTTCGCAAAACGCGACTTAATGTCCGGGACTGTATGGCCTCGGACGTTATGACCCGGCCCCCTGATATACATGTGGAACTGCTTCTGTTCTTCTCAAAAGCAAACTAATTAATAATATAAATAGTCAGTGCCGGATTTAGACGGGGGCCAGGGCCCCGGGCTCCCACATTTTAGGGGCCCCCACAACATTTCACTTCACGAAAAGAAACATGTGAAACAAGAAAAAAAAGTTGTGCAAGAAACTTCTCTTGATTTGATTTTTGTCATAAGAACTTCAAATTACTGTTTACTGAATGTATGTGATATGTTGTAATTCTTTTGAGAAAGACTGCAACTATTTATCCAGCTATTAAGTAAAATTTTGAATTTTGCATCCAAAATTCAATAAAACCTATGTTTTTTTGCTATTACTAATAAAAACTACCGGAAATCCTGAAGAAAATTTTCGATTGAATACTAGAGGAACTCCATAACTCTAATAAGTGCAGACTTAAAAAGTTCTTGCTAAATGTGTTTGTTTTTTTCTGTTTAAAGTTTTTTGAAAAAAAAATAGAAATATTTGTTTTTTTTATTTAGAGGTGTTTTTAAAACTTTTGAGTTTTATTATACTTCGACAGTTTACGACTTACTCAAATCGGAGAACAACAGAATTGTTGAAACATTGTTTAAGAGAAAATCTAGCATGAATTTAGGACAGATTATTGAAGAGTTTCAGTTTTACTTTTTTGAGTTAAGTAATTTGCTTGCAGAAATAAGGATGAATCCATGGCGAACTCTTGATAATATCCATAGATTCCTAGAGAAAATTTCAGAAGAAATTTGGTGAGAAATTGGCTGAAAATTTATCTGGGCTTTCCGCTAAAAATTTTCAAGAAGTGGAGCGGACCTGGTGTGATGGTTAAAGTACGTGACTATCCCGCCGAGGACATGGGATCGCATCCCGACAAACTCGCAAAATGTGAGCTCTTCCTTCGTAAGGAAAGTAAATCATGTGTCCCGAGATGAACTAGCCAAGAGCTAAAAATCTCGTTTATACAGATAAAAATAAACAAAACTTTCAAGAATTTTATTAGAAATTAAGTCGGAAATCCCCTGAAAATTCATGGATTCCCTCTAAAATTTCTTCAACATTTTCTATTATAGTTTCCTCTTTGATTTCAGAGTTTTGTAAAAAATTCTTTCGGGAGGTCGTCAGATCTTCCCCTAGCAGTCGCGTTAGAACAAGGTTTTTTAAAGTGTTCTTTCACAGACAAACAGACGTATTACAAACAAAGTGCGATTAAAACCATCGTCACAAAATTTAATCGCCCAATGCTAATTATGCTGTGTTTCGCAAACCCACTGAGTAGATGGTGGTAATGAGCAAATGTCAAATAGGAGCAAAAACGATGCGAGCGCCATGAGCGAGAGATTTGTGAACTACAGAATATTTGAAAAGTCCGTTAAAAAGGGAAACGATAGGAAGTGAGTAAGTAGAGTAAGACATCTGTTTGTCTGTGGTTCTATCTTCATGGTGATCGACCTGTAATTTATCTAGAGATTGTAGCAAAGATCCAGAATTTCAAATCTGTTATTGATAAATTTAGAGGATATCAACATTTTGCTTAGCTCTGCCTATTGTTCTAGATGTAAATTCTTCCCCATCGACATTGATACCTTTATTACAATATTTGTAAGAAAGTTTTATATTTTTAGATTTTTTCCTTGTTATATGGGCAAAAATACATCCTCTACGTAAAGGGCCCCCACAACACTGTGGCCCCGGGCCCCCACATTTGTAAATCCGGCCCTGTAAATAGTAAACTTTTATTTGCGGCTGTGTCTGTCATAAAATTTATCCGACGTTATTAGTTTATTTTATCCAACGTTTCGACCATTGGGTGTGGTCTTTTTCAAGGGAAAAATGTTTAGTTGTCTAGAATTGTATTAATATTAGTCTAGTGTTTCTTACATGGTTGTCGTCTTCGTCATTAAAGATTTTGCTGTTCTGCTTGTCGTGTGATCATGGTTTTGCTTTTGTGCTTAAAAGATTATTTTGAGAAATTTTTAAGTCATTCCTGAAAAGTTTCAATTAAGTGCAATTGCTTCAGATACGAATACTGAAACAATACGCCTTAGTAGCCAAGATTTTCTTAAGCAAGGTATGTAATTTGAAATTCCCATAAAATCCTGTTTTTAAAGCGTTCCGAATTCCACAATTGTTTTCACTAGGTATTCATTTGCAGGGATATTTAATATTTATGCATTTTTTAAGTTTTCTCCAGGATTCCCGTCAAAAGATTTTTTCAGGTATTTTCAGAAGTGATCATGGGATGTTTATGAAAGTTACTGTTTGGCTAAGATCCAACTGGTCGTAATGACTTAAATACCCAACAAGTAATAAAAAAATACTGTTTTGTCAGAAAATCTTTCTTAAATTTTCTCCAGCAATTTCTCTCAATGTTTTAACAAAAAAGTTTCATATGAAATGCATTTCGGCATTTCGAAACAGCTCTCTTGAAAATTTTAGAGATACATGTCAGGAAAACCCTAAAAGGATGAGAATTTATTCACAAGGATCTCTAAAATAATACCAGAATAGATTAATTTGTACACTAACTTTTTAAAACATCTTTATAAACTACTAGCTGTCCCGGCAAACTTTGTCTTGCCGTCTTGTGGTGGTTTGACAACTGTTGAGCTCAAAATAGCACCGCACTCTAGATTGATTTCATTTCGGTCGTGTTGATTTCCTTCCCAGCTCATAGAAAATCAGCTCTTTTTCAATTTTCTTACTTTTCTAGTTGATTTTCGTAACTTTTTGTACATATAAACACAGCCAACACGAATACAAACCGAACCGTGCAAGAGTAATCCTAATCGGTTCAGCCGTTTGTGAGTTTTGTTGCCTCAAAGGAACCTCAAACTCATTTATATATATATAGATATATATAGATATATAGATATAGATGAAAATAGGGTCACTAAATCATTGAAAAACTTACAATTTTTGTTATGTAAAACTGTGTCCCGCATCAGTGCAAGATATATCTCTGGGGCCTGTAGCATAATGAAAATTTTACTAATAATATTAGTCTTGTAGCTTGTAACTTATAATTTTCTGTTGCATAAAAATACTGCAAGTACAAGTTACAAGTCCAATACTACAAGTCGGTTGGACTAATATTATTAGTAGAATTTACAAGTGTATGTTGCATAAACAAACTACAAGTATAAAATATTAGCTGTGACTTGTACTTTTGATTACAAGTCTCAAAGGTCTTGTAAAATAATTTACAAGTTAGATTTAAAGTGTTGCAGAAGTCATATTTAGTTTTGAATATATCGATTTACCATTTTGATGAACTCAAAAGATATTAATTATCTAACATGTCAACCTTAATTCCAGTTTTCGACGATTAAATTTGGCGGTATGTATTCGAAACTCATTGAAGAGAAAAATACACTTTGTATCCTAAATATAATTTCTGCTGAGTCTCTCAAGTTCTCCAAAGTTTCCAATACCCATCTTTGATAAGAGGTTCTTGGTAAAATTACATACTATGGCCACTGCATAAGCACAGGTAAAGTTGCAGATGCGAAATAAATTTGAATCAATTGCATCATTAAGGTAATCAAGAGCTACAATATACATACACTGAGGATACTGATCGTATGATTTTCATAGTTTGCATCTTATGAATCAGTAATTTTTATTTTTTTCATCATTTCATAGTTCTCGTATGCTTTTCATACATTGAAAAGCGAAATCAATAAGACTTGTCGTATGAAAAATCTGCTTCTTATGAGATTTCGTATGAAAATCATAAGATATGTTATGAACCTTGGCTTCTAACCACTTCAACTTCCGAAGCGTCGATGGGCGAATGAGTAAAGCACGCACTCGCTAACCTTGACGTTCCTGGTTCGATTCCAGGTTGCAATTTTTTTTAATTTGTGCAAAATATTTCATAGAAGTATGTATGATAGTCATACGACATAATTTCAGATTTTATACGTTATCGGTATGGTTTTCATACGTGAGTGTTATGAAATTTATACAGTAATAGTTGGTGCTTTGAATTCAAAATCATAGTTCGTAACTATGATTTGCGCAAGAAATTCTTGTGGCAAAAAATCATAGTTGATTCGTATGATTTTCGGAGTTGCAGTATCCTCAGTGTACACTAAGTCGAATCGAGTTGCGACATATAAAAGTAGGTAAAAGCTAAATTTTTGCATCCCAGATCACTTCGGATTTTAACAAGAAGCATAATACATGTTGCTAAATCTTTATACATTGTTTTTCAACCAATACTATTAAACCTTTGGGACATTTTACTATAAATCTAGGTACTTGCAGTACCATACTTTGTAAAAAAATATTTCGTCAGAGCGGCCGAAAATTAGGCTGACACAAATTTTGATTTTCTCTTATGTCACCGCCCCCTCGGAAAATTTTGATCGAAATTCAACATTTTGAGGGGGGACACCAATAAATTATTCAAGAAACTTTAAAATTTTAAGGTGAAATTAGAGTTACACAGAAAATTTCTTAACAAATCCGACGAGTTTATAGATTTTGCCAAATTGTTTGGGTATTTCTTCATCAAACACATTTATTATTTATTGTCCTCCCCCTTAGCGAGCCAACGAGTATTGTGACAAAAGAAGAAAATGAGATTTGTTCCGGCCTTATCCAAACAGCAAATGCTTTTCTTCATATATCGTATAAAGAATGCAAAACTTCGGAATAAATGAAGTTATTTCCGGATGTTACGCGGAAAATGCAGAATATAAACAAACATCAACTGCCATTTCAAATTAATAGTGAACTGTCGGATGAATTTTGACAGGTAAATGAACCAAAACAACTTGTATTTTCATGGTCACTAATATTACAAGTGCTAATAATATTAGTGGAAAATTGAGCCTTTATGCAACACAAATTATTAGCACTTGTAATATTAGTACTTGTAACTTGTAACTTGTAGCTAATATTATTAACCTGATTATGCTACAGGGCCCTGGTCACTTTATAACTATGATTTTCGCAAGAAATTCTTGTGGCAAAAAATCATAGTAGATTCGTATGATTTTCAGAGTTGCAGTATCCTCAGTGTATAAATTTCTTTGACCCGATATAAAGTGTATAGTCCATTTTACGAGCCGATTTTATGAATGAATTTTGACAGGAGGTAGCGTCGAATAACCCGTGAAAACCAATATCATCATCAACATTGTTGTCACTTCGTAAAATGGCTCATAGTATACAGTACACTAAATGGTTATTGTTAATAATAAAGCTCAAATTACACATTATAAATATTAATTTTGTAAATTTGGAACAGAAACCTCCATACTCTGATAAACGCCTAACAGTATGCAATGCCATGGTAATTTTACGAAAGTCAAACTGTTGTTGAAAACAGAACAATATTTACATAGCCAGTCGGGTGCCTGAAACTTTTGCCAGTCTTGGTAAGGTGATAAATATGAACTACCAACCAAGCCGATCTGTAAAATCACAGGTCGTACGGCAGAAGTTTCACGCATTCGATGTATTTGTTCAATACATGGCCTACTTGCCCAATTTCACCTTCTAGGTATAAATTTTCACACTTGTTCGCAACCTAGCGAATAGAGATAAGTGACATTTCAACACACGAACACTAGCGCAAATTTTTCGTCACACAAAAGTGCACGCCGATTGAAAGGCTATTCAGATTGCATATGCAAATATTACCCAATCGAATTGGGTAAAACGGGTAAATAATGATAAAACTAACGTCCGGGGCAAGAGTGCAAATATTTTCCTCGCAGTTTCACAACTACATCTACAAAAAAGGCACGCATACATTTGAACGTGATTACCTCTATACTATCATATCTATCATTTCATTATCCACTTTGATCTCTACTTCCTTACACTCTGAGTAGAAAAAGACCGCGATATAGCCATAAAATGATTAGTTATTAAGAGCATCGCCACGGGCGTCCCTATCTTGGTCCCTATCCCTATTTCCGGACCCTAAATAGGGACCCATGTTCATACCGGTGGTATCTAAATGGGAATGAAAAATAAGGACGCGACATGGGATTGGCGATGGATTTCTACATTTGGGGACCCATCCAAATCTTGTACTGAGTTTGTTCCGTCGGAGGAACAGCACAGGACCGGTAGCTCGATGGGAAGGAGGGGGACACTAGCCTACGGAAAGGCTGTGGCTTCCACTGGGGAGGAAAAGGCGGTTTGCACTACAAACTACTAAACTAGACTATATTTCTGTTCTTCGGTGTGTACAGTTCTGTGGTTGAATGAAGACTGTTTCTTGGTTGCGCACGCAAGCTTCTTGAATGATGAGTTGAGACTGTGGAGGAGGAAAATTCCTTGCATGCGCTGCGCTGTGGCAGTGGTGGAAATTTCCTTATATGTATGGCAATGCGGCGGTGGTGCGGGCGTCGTCGGCGGCTGGCACATAAGGACACGCAATGCATGCGTGGTCGGTCGATCCTTGCATGATCGATCATACATCGTCGCTCGGTGGACAGGCACAGACAAACGACGTGGTGTGTGTGAGGGTAATAGGGTGGTTGTTAGTCAGAATTGGAGCCGTAATATACTCGCGGCAACTCGAGGTTAGTTTGGGTGGGAGATGCGCTCAAAATCTAAATGGTACTTCGCGTTGGGAGCGAACATACTCCCCGGCCGGAAAAGGTGGAACTTGCTAGGATGTCTAGATCAGGGAGGCAACTTATCTTAGGAAGACTAACAATCAGGACACTTTCAAAAACATGGCTAAAGGATATCTTCAGAGGGATGACAAGAAACTCGCAAATGGTCTTTTAGGGGGATTCATCATATACGAGGGTTCTTAGGACAGGTAACATAGGAAAACTCAGGCAACTTTTGGTGGACTTTCAGGATAAACTATCTTTCTAGGTTTAGGGCATATTTGTCCCTACCTCAAGGGTGGAAATTCAAGGCGTGGGAAATCTTTCTGTTAACTTTGGAAGAAACTAGGAGGGCTATCAATGACAAATTCATGCTTCATGTTGGGATTTCAAATTCTACGAGAGTGGACTGTATTTTGGGTTCTTGGCTATCTTGTTAGGATTTGGTGCTTAGGGTACATGAACTTCATTCAAGGATAGGCAATCTGACTTGTTTTGGCAAAAGGAGTTATATAGGAAAGGCATAAGGATCAGATTCAAGTAGGAGACTTATACGAATTCTTTGATTTAGCAGGATTGGAGGCTTCAAACTTACTTGAGTTGGAGAAGAAGATTTACTTTGAACAGAAGGGAACATATCATAACACGTTGGAAGAGTGTCGGGTGGAATTTCTAAAAGATGCATATCAATGTTCAACGGCAATTTAGGAAAGGTACTTAGATTCTTAGCAGGGTCTTCATCTTCGGAGAAACAGGAAATCACAAGGCAATCAGGTTTCAGACTACGGTATGGGCTCTAGGTGTTATTAGGAGATTCAAGGGACTCGAACTTCACAGGAAACTATTTCATTGGATGGAATTTCATTCAGGGCTAGGTAAGGGCAATCAACAGGAACTCAACATAGGAAAGGAATAACAACGCAATGAGGGTAGAGGAAGGCAACTTTGTTATTTCGTTAGAGGTTTCTACGGAGGACTGGAGAAACCACTCAAAGCCAGGATAGGAAATTCACACACCACAGATCGAATGCTTGCTCACCTGTGGCGTCTGGCTCGTCTTTCTTCGGGTCGTTGGGTGGACACGTTCGGGACACGCGCTCTGGGATGGCTTCACTGGATCGGGATCGCTTGGATAGTCCATCGGGAGGCTTCCTCGGCCTTGGATCGGAATGGAGCTGCTTGCATTCACCAGTCGGGCTGACCGGCGGCGGATCCAGTGGTGGTTGGTTCATCATCGACAACACCACGATCCAATTCTTCTTCTCGGGAGGTTCTCTAACTACCGGACAAGTTCCGGCTATCTTCGGGCTTGGGACTCGTTCTTCTAGGCTCTGGATTCGCTTGAGTGCCGGAAGGATTCCGACTGTCGGTGGGCTTCGCTTTCTGGTTAGACACATCTCAATCTTCGGAATGGGCTTCGCAATTCGCTGGATGCCGGCAGACATAACAGGAAGGAGAACCGACGGATTCACTGTAGGAGTGCCGGTTGACATCAGGCTTGACTTGGTCACCGGACGGGTACCGGCAGGCTTCGGGACGGGTTTGTCCACTGGACGGCTTCCAGCGAACATCAACAATGGCTTGGTTACCGGGTAGAGACCGGCTGACATTACGAAGGGCTTGGCTGCCGGACTAGTTCTGGCGAACAACTCGGTCGGCTTCACCACTAGACCGGTTCCAGTGGACTTTGGAAATGGCTTGATTATCGGATTGGTACCGACGGGCTTCAGGAACATCTTGGCCATCGGGCAGGTGCCGACAGACCACAGCTTGGTTACCGGACTGACACCGGTGGGAATCAGGACACGCACGACCATCGGGTAGGTTCCAACGGCCATCTGGAAAATATTGAACACCGGACGGGCACCGGTGGATCGGAGGATGGACTTCATCACCGGACGGGCACCGGCAGATGTCAGGATTCGTTTTCGTACTGGACTGGTACCAGCGTATTCAGGAAGTGGATTGACCACCGGACAGGAACCGGCAGACATCTGGACGGACTTGACCACCGGACGGGCACCGATGGGCATCAACTTCAGTTTGGTTGCCGGATACGAACCGGCACACTTGAGGGCGGAACTGTCTACTGGACTGCTTCCAGCGGACATCGGATTCGGTTTGAGCGTCGGACGGGAACCGACGGTCGGAGCGCAATTGCCCACCGGACTGGTTCCAGTGGACATCGGGATCGGCGTGGCTACCGGAGGAGGACCGGCAAACATCTTGGGCGTCTTGGGCGTCTTGGCCGCCGAACGGGTATCGACGGTTGGCTTGACTACCGGGCTGGTACCGATAGACGTTGGGCGCAGGATCGGCTTGGCCACTGGACTGGCACCAGCGGACATCAGGAGTGATTTATCCACCGGACGGGAACCGGCAGACATCTGAAAGGACTTGACCACCGGACAGGAACCGATGGGCATCAGGTTGGCTTCGACCCCCGGATGGGAACCGGCAGGTATCTCGTGCAACTTGACCACCGGACGGGTGCCGGCAGACATCTTGGAATTCTTGGCCGCCGAACGGGTATCGACGGTTGTCTTGACTACCGGACTGGTACCGATAGATGATGGACGCAGGCTAGGCTTGCCCACTGGACTGGCACCAGCGGACATCAGGAGTGACTTGTCCACCGGACAGGAACCGGCAGACACCTGGATGGAATTGACCACCGGACGGGAACCGGTAGGCATCTCGTTGGACTTGACCATCGGACGGGCACCGATGGGCATCTTAGTTGGTTTGACCGTCGGACTGGAACCGACGAACATCATATCGGAGTTATTCACCGGACGGGTACCGGTAGAATTCTTGATCGTCTTGGCCGCCGAACGGGTATCGACGGGCATCAGGGCGGAATCGACCACCGGACTGGCTCCGGTAGACCTTAGGATCGGATTGGTTGCCGAATGGGATTCGGTCGCACGCTGGAACTGCTGGGGTACCGGATGAGAACCGGTCGTAGACTCGAACTGCGGGGTTACCGAACGGGATTCGGTCACGAACTGCAGCTTCTGGGATACCGGATAGGAACCGGTCATAGACTGGAACGGCTGGGATACCGGAAGGACACCAGTCGGATTCTGTTGCGGTTGGAATGCCGGAAGGGATCCGGCCTTAGAATGGAGCGACGGGGTTACCGAACGGAATTCGGTCACGGGCTGCAACTGTTGGGGTACCGGAAGGAGACCGGTCGGAGTTCGTTGCTGCTGGTTTGCCGGAAGGGAACCGGCCTTGCACTGGGGCGGCTGTGGTACCGGAAGGGATCCGGTCGGACTCTGGGACACCGGAGGCAATCCGGTTGGCTTCGAGATCTGCATGGGCTTGGGATGGAATCCTGGTGGCGGTCGGAACGGCTTCAGCACCGGATGGAATCCGGTAGGAATCGTTAACACCTTCGGATAAACTCCAGTCGGATCGAATGGAGATCGGGACGGGTTCGCCACCGGATCGGTTCCGGAAAGCGCTTTGCTTGACGTCGGTGTTTCTGGATCTTTGGATGGAATGCCGACAAACTTGGCTGGCTCGTTGCCGACAAGGAAATCCTCCTGGCTCACCGAAGGATACTTACTCTCGCACGTGTGGTAGGAACTCTTCTCAAAGGCAACGGTTGTCACCTCATCTTCACGCTTTGCTACTTCTTCTTCGGTCGGCGTGGTTGCCGACTCGGGAATAGTGACATCGGCGAAGTCACGCTCGAGCTTGCTCTCAGGTTGGACCTCGGCCGGTCCACACACAGAAATCTTCTTCTTGGTGGGATCTTCGCCGCGGTGCGGCTTCACAAACTTGATTGGAATGGTAACACTCGTACTCACCACTGTTTCTTTCGGCAAAGACGTGCGTGGCCACTCCACCACGTCAGGAATCGGAACGGGCTGTTCCGTCGTTGGGATGGGTGACTGGCTTCTTCGGTTGGGATGGCTGAGCCAGCATGTAGTGGTCGTCACGGAGTAGCTGGATGACGACCTTCGCTTGTTAAACCTGTCACTGGTGGTCGGGCAGGAAATCAAGAGGGTTTCCACCAGAACACAGGCTTCATTGTGGGCATCTTCGAAGCGCCAGTAATCTTCATCTAACTCCTCGAATCTTTCGGCTGGGAGAACGGATAGGAGGTCCCCATACACTCTCTGATACTTCTGATAGTAGCACTGGAGTTCACTTTCAAATTTCTTCACTTGCAGGAAGTCAGGCTGGATGCCACTATCACATCGGATCTGTTCTCGCAGCTTGTCCACTCTTGCCTCAACTTGGCTACGTTGGGCGAACAGCTTTTTCAATTCGGCCATTTTGCGGTTGGTAACCACTGGTGATTGGGAACCACTACACACGCGCGCGATTCACTTTCGGATGGAATGGGTTCGGACTTTTTCGCTTTTCATCACTTTTGCTTTGGGAAACGCAGTCTCTTTCTCTCCGCCGGAGAAAGCCACGGAAAATCACTTGAACACTGGGATCGAACTACCGGGGCAGGAACACAAGCAATCCCCTCGGTGGGAAAGCTTTATGCTATCGGCGATAGCAATGGAAGGGAATTGTCCCAATCGGCTGATTGGCGACAACACAGCTGCGGTTGCAGCTTCACAGGGCACTGGATCCTTTATCCGGTTCGCTAGGACCAAATGTTCCGTCGGAGGAACAGCACAGGACCGGTAGCTCGATGGGAAGGAGGGGGACACTAGCCTACGGAAAGGCTGTGGCTTCCACTGGGGAGGAAAAGGCGGTTTGCACTACAAACTACTAAACTAGACTATATTTCTGTTCTTCGGTGTGTACAGTTCTGTGGTTGAATGAAGACTGTTTCTTGGTTGCGCACGCAAGCTTCTTGAATGATGAGTTGAGACTGTGTGGAGGAGGAAAATTCCTTGCATGCGCTGCGCTGTGGCAGTGGTGGAAATTTCCTTATATGTATGGCAATGCGGCGGTGGTGCGGGCGTCGTCGGCGGCTGGCACATAAGGACACGCAATGCATGCGTGGTCGGTCGATCCTTGCATGATCGATCATACATCGTCGCTCGGTGGACAGGCACAGACAAACGACGTGGTGTGTGTGAGGGTAATAGGGTGGTTGTTAGTCAGAATTGGAGCCGTAATATACTCGCGGCAACTCGAGGTTAGTTTGGGTGGGAGATGCGCTCAAAATCTAAATGGTACTTCGCGTTGGGAGCGAACAGAGTTGCTATTCCGATGAATCGTGTGACGTCATTTTATTTACATTTCGCGGTGACGTGAGCTGAGCAGTGGCGAATATTGATTCACTCTGTCTCGCGTGGCTGGATGTTTCCCAGAACCCTATCACCAACGAACAGACGCAACACTAAGGACCGATTTCTTCACCTCGGCTTTACCGGTAAGCCAGGCTTACCCATACAGTTAAACCTGGCTTAACGCTTAGCCAGGATGAAGAAATCGCCCCTAAGGGCCGATTTCTTCACCTACTCGGCTTAACGACGTAAGCCTGGTTTATCTTAAACCACACTTAAAGTTAAGCCAAATTCTTAAGCCAGGTTTAAATATTTGCATTTCTTCACACCGGTTTAGCAAATAAAGGCGACGGCTTACGCTAAGCCAAGCTTAACGAAATTTCCCATATCATTCCAGTGACTTTCCAATGGAAACGTCATTTTAAGCCGCCGATATGAAATGCCCGTTATATGCAGTATGGAGTAACAACAACAAAACATCCGCTGAAATTTTAGCAGGAAAAGCGGAATCGCTCGGTAATTTTTTCGAAAACAGAAGGAAATATACAATAATGATCTACCTAGACTGTTGATGTTTTACCCAACGCTAGTATCGATGATCTACGATTTAATACCTATTACATATGATCGTTCCACAACATTTGGTGTTCGAATTTGCCTCTCATTATACAAAGTTGGAGTGCCACATTGCAGAAAAGACGTTGCAATGTTGATTTTATGTTGTGATATCCATAATCGCCTTCGAATAAAGTTGCATTTCGATAGTGAGTTTTTGAAAATGTGTTTGTCGTGAGATGCTCCAGAGTTCAGACCATTTTCGAATATGTTCAAAATTATGAACTGTGCACATTCAATGAAAGCCACAGCAAAGTTCAAGTTACACTAGAAACTGAATCCCTTAATAGAAACAGTTTATTCTACCTTTATTCCATTCGTTGGTGTTTTTAATACTTTATTTTAAAAATGTTTAGGTGCCGTTCACAACGCTCAATAGGGAAAACTGTACTGATTAAGGGTCAAGAATTAGCCAAAACAACAACACAGTTTTCTAATGTTTTGCTCAAACATCATCAAATTAGGCAAGGAACCATAATACCCACGCTTTTTGCACGATTTCCTTGCAGAAACGGGGAATCCACCTTCTCACCATACAAAAATTCAGCTCATTACTACAAATCTAGTACTTCACCGATCGTGTCCTATTGATATTCATCATGAAAAAAATGGGATTAACGTTTTAAAAATCGAGTTTGCAAAACATTTTTGCAATGAAAAACAAATCACTAGAATATGATCATTTCTATCAGTACCATCATTCTTCGCGGTGGTTCGACGGGAACAGTCATGTCTTCTATCATGCTAGACACTAAATTTTGATCAAGCAAGCTGTACCATAACCGTGACAATTTGGCAAGCTCTTGCCGTGACAACCGAAATCAATTGCATTATGAATCATATTGCAATAATTTGGTATAGTACGATAAACTAGTCCGTTGTGATACAGCAAGTATAAATAAAATTTCATAGTGCTGAGTTGCAAAAAGATATTTAAAATCCACTTGCGTCGTATTTTTGGCAGTTTTGTTCTCTTCGTCACGGGAGGTTTTTAGAAACCTATTGAACTCAAAGTTGGCCTCAAATCCTTCCAAGCTGAATGATATGGCAATGTATCAGGCATTTTGGCCGACAAAAAACTCCCACGACGGAGAGGAAAAACCTGCCAATAATATCCAACGTCACCCTATTAGGTATTCAAAATAAGTCATGTTTAGAAAGACACCATGAATAAAACTGTTTAGGATGGGGCGGGGCAAAATGGGTCGCGGGCAAGATGAGTCAGCGCCATTTTCGGGCGCATTACTCATATTTTGATTATGTTAATAATTTTGTTAGATGACCAGCATGAATATACAAAAGTTTGGGGCATTGATTGAAAAATTATTCACTCTCATTGAAAATAAAAAAATAAAATGGTTTTTAGCCATTTTTCTTATGTGATACATTCCATATAATCTCCATATTAACGGTGGCGGGGCAAGATGGGTCACCTTTAATTTTGAACGTATTTGTGGAGCATTCAAAAGTTATTTATTATATTATATTATATATATATTATATTTATTTTTTATTACAAGACTATCTCATAAATGACTTCAATCAAGCGGAATGAACGCTCAAAATTATAACATAAAATTATGATAATTTTTTAGTGAAAACATCGATTTTCAAGTCGCCTTAGGACAACTCAAATCGTTAAGTTTTTTATATTCCAAATAAATTTATAAAATATTTGCTAGTAGCTGTTGTTTACTCAGTATGGATATGGAGCATATATAAATGTGGAACAAATCTTATATTTTGACGTTTTTCGTTTAGAAAATGTGAATTACTTAAAAGGTGACCCATCTTGCCCCGCACTTTTTTCACGGGGCAAAATCTATCACTTTTTAAAATTGCTTGTTTAACATCATATTTTGTATTTAATAAACTTTTTATCGACTTTTAGCATAGCTAACTAGTGTATTAAAGAGTAGCGGACGAATACAAACCAATACGATTTGTATTTATAAATCTGATTGCTTATCGACTGTAGGCTTGAACGGATACGGGGATTCTCTCGGCTTTTGCAGTCGGTGACAGCAGCGAAAACAAGTTTGCCTCAACTTCCGACGGTTTCGGTTTATTTTAAACCTTCTTCAGGGGATTAAAGGCTTGTTTTCTTGTTAGAATCCATGGAAGCCCATGAAACATTGTCCAACGGAATTTGGATGGCGCCACCTTCAGTTTGCTCGTATCAATACGTTTGGTAGACGCTGTAGTGGTATAAACTGTTCCCTTAGCTTTTGAGCTTATTTTTGCTTCGCTTTTAGCTGAACTTTTTGGATTTTGCTCGCCTACACTTTTATCGACACTTGCTATGGCGGATACCTACGCAACTTTGCATATTAACCTGCTGTGGGGCAGCAGGGACGGATGTCCTGGGGCCTGACGCACCCCCCCGCTTGCGAGTCAGCCGCGTAGTTGCCGGCTAAGAATAGGACTACTAACCCCAATTCAAGGTGTCAAGCGACCCGTGCCGAGGAATGAGTGATCGAGGGGGTGAAAAAGATGCTCGATCTTTAACGGAGCCTGTGGGGTACCTGGGCACCCCCCACAGTATGCTGTCCCTTACCGCGTTAATGCAGAGCTCTGGCGTGGTGGACATTATTTCTCGTGCAACTCGTGGGAACAAGTATGAGCAAAAATCAAAAATCAAATAACTTAGGTGGAAGTAGTGGTGCGATCAACCCCTTCGCAAGAAGTGGGTTGATGAGGTCTCCGACAAGGAGAAGCGAGGAGTCAGGTGCTGGTAGCTTACGTAGCTCAATCGTGGGAGCTCCTGTCCACTCCACGGCAAGCCAGCCGGTGGAGGTCATGGACGGAGCGTGGCTGCTGAGGGCCATAAGCCAAGAAGTTGGTAAAGGACGGCCCGCATTAGAGGTTGCTGAGCACCAGCTTGGCAAAATCATCGACTTTGCGACAACTAAGTCGAATATAAGCAAGGACCTGAAAACGGCCTTGCTTAGACTTAGAGTGTCTGTCGATGAGGCCAAGCAGGAGCACGCGGTGGCGTTGCTGGCTGCTACAGCTGCGGAACCAGCAAAGGAGAATGTGTCGAAGTTTACACAAACAGAGGCCTTCTCCTTCGCAGGTAGTCCGAGAAGTGTGGAAGCGAATGCTCGTGACAAACGTGACAAGCATTCGCAGAAGCGGGCGAGGCAGCCGTCAGGTGAGGAGCTGTCTGGCGGCGCCCGCAAGGCCAGGCGTATAATAACCCCGAAAGCCGGTGGTAACGCTGGAAAGTCGGACCCCAGCCAGGGTTCCCGGAAAGCTGGGAAGGGTGGGCCTGAAAAGGCTGGCCCGTCCCGGAATGATGGGAATAAGGGGTTGCGACCAATGGTGGGCCCTCAGCAGCCACAGAGCAGGGCGGTCCAAGGAGAAGACCCTCCTTGGACAAAGGTAGAGCGGAAGAAGAAGAAGAAGGTGAATCCGCAGGTAGAAGTACAGGACGCCAAACTAAGGCGTAGGAAGGCAGGTGCCAGGCGTGAGAAAGGCGACGCTATCGTCATCAAGACGGAACAGTCCAAGTACTCGGACGTCTTGAAGACGATGCGAAGCGACGCCAAGCTCGAGGGTCTTGGAGCCGACGTACGCAGTATTAGACGTACTCGTACGGGCGAGATGATCCTGGAGCTGAAGCGCCAGAAGGAGCACAAGGGCGCCGCCTACAAAAGGCTGGCAGAAGAGGTCCTTGACGAAGGTGTGCAGGTGAGGGCTCTGACACATGAGGCGACTCTGAAGGTCAAAGACATTGACGAGATCACCGAAGTGGAAGAGCTCGTCACGGCACTGCGGCAACAGTGCGATGTGCAGGTGGCCGCCGCAGCCGTTAAGCTACGGAGAGGGCCAGCAGGGACACAGATAGCTTTGGTTCAGCTACCTGTGGCGGATGTTAAAAAGTCCGTTAAAGTAGGGAGTATTAAGGTGGGCTGGTGTGTATGTCACCTGACATTCCACGAGCCACCTGAGGTTTGCTTCAGGTGTCTGGAACCAGGACACAAGTCGTGGGACTGCAAAGGCCCCGACAGGCGCAAACTGTGTAGGCGATGCGGCGCTGAAGGTCATAAGGCCCAAAGCTGCACGAGTCCGCCCATATGCATGATCTGTACCGGGAAAACCTCGAAAAACAGACATGCGATGGGTGGTCCAGGGTGCCCGGCCTTTAAGAAAGCCGCAGTGAGCAACAAATCACAGTGCAGGTAACGCAGCTGAACCTGAACCACTGTGATGCGGCTCAGCAACTGCTTTGTCAGGCGGTTTCTGAGTGGGAGACGGATATCGCCATCATTTCGGACCCATACCGAGTACCCGCCGGCAACGGCAACTGGGCCTCGGATGGGACCAGGAAAATGGCGGCGATATGGACGACGGGTAAATACCCCGTGCAGGAGTTGGTGTCTACTACCTACGAGGGCTTCGTGGTCGCCAAAGTAAACGGGGTCTTCTTCTGTAGCTGTTATGCGCCTCCGCGGTGGCCGATCGAGCGGTTCACGCAAATGCTGGACCGCTTAACGACCGTGCTAACAGGGCGAAGGCCGGTGGTAATAGCGGGTGACTTTAATGCCTGGGCTGTGGAATGGGGAAGCCGTTTCACGAACCAGCGCGGTCAGATCCTGCTAGAAACACTGGCCATCTTAGATGTCGACTTGGCTAACGTCGGTACCAAGAGCACCTATAGTCGAAACGGAGCGGAGTCAATTATTGACGTGACCTTTTGTAGTCCTGGCCTAACAAGTAGTTCGAACTGGAGAATAGATGATGGCTACACTCACAGCGACCACCTGGCGGTTCGCTACAGTATCGACTACAACAACAGCAGACAGCGGATAGAAGAAGAGGCGGCTAGGCCAAGGTCAAGCCCTCGTAGGTGGAAGACATCATACTTCGACGAAGAGGTATTTAGGGAAGCGCTCCGCCGTGAGCGAAACTTACTCGGTTTAGACGGCGACGAGCTGGTAGCGGTGCTCTCACGTGCGTGTGATGCGACCATGCCTAGGAGAGTCCACCCTAGAAATGGGAGGCCACCGGCTTACTGGTGGACCGACGCGATTGCGGACCTGCGCCGCGCCTGCCTACGGGCTAGGCGGCGGATGCAGCGAGCACGATCAGAGGAAGAGCGAAACGAACGGCGGGTGGTGTTCGCCGCTGCAAAAGCCGCGCTCAAGACCGAGATAAGAGCAAGCAAGAAGGCCTGCTTTGAGGGTCTCTGTCAGAGTGCCAATACGACCCCGTGGGGTGATGCCTACAGGATCGTTATGGCCAAGACGAGAGGTGTGATGGCTCCTACAGAGCAATCTCCAGAGATGTTGGAGGGGATCATTGGAGGACTTTTTCCGCGTCATGATCCTAGTCCTTGGCCTCCTTTCGTAGGACAGCCGGGGACTGGGGCTGGCGATGAGGAAAGGGTCACCGATGTGGAACTTGCGGGGATAGCTAAGTCCCTTAGCGTAGGTAAGGCCCCAGGACCGGACGGAGTTCCGAACCTGGCCTTAAAAGTAGCTATTGCAGAAGCTCCCGAGATGTTCAGGTCTGCTATGCAGAAATGCCTGGACGAGGGAGTTTTCCCAGAAGCTTGGAAGAGGCAGAGCCTGGTACTATTGCCAAAGGCGGGGAAACCACCCGGAGACCCGTCGGCATATAGACCAATATGCTTGATTGACACGGCGGGGAAGGTGCTCGAAAAGATCATCCTCAATAGAATGTTGAAGTTCACTGAGGGCGTAAATGGTCTCTCGAGCAACCAGTATGGCTTCCGGAAGGGGAGGTCCACCGTAGACGCTATCTTGTCGGTTACAAAAACCGCCGAGAAAGCACTCGAGCCTAAGAGGAGGGGAATTCGCTTCTGCGGGGTAGTGACTCTGGATGTAAGGAATGCATTCAATAGCGCCAGTTGGGCTGCTATTGCCGATGCGCTCTTGCGTCTGGGGATACCGGAGTACTTGTACAAGATTCTCGGAAGCTACTTCCAGAATCGCGTACTGGTTTACGACACGGAGGTGGGTCGGAAGTGCTTTCACATAACCTCAGGAGTCCCGCAAGGTTCCATCCTGGGTCCGGTGTTATGGAATGTCATGTACGACGAGGTGTTGAGGTTAGAGTACCCAGTGGGAGTGGTGATTGTCGGATTTGCCGACGATATTACGCTCGAAGTCTACGGTGAAACGATCGAGGAGGTGAAGTTGACTACCGACCACTCGATCAAGGTTGTGGAGGCGTGGATGCGGTCCAGAAAACTGGAGCTGGCTCACCACAAGACAGAGGTGACGGTTGTTAACAACATGCAGTCGGCGCAGCAGACGGAGATCAGTGTAGGAGAGTGCACTATCCTGTCGAAGCGCTCTGTCAAGCACTTGGGCGTGATGATCGACGATAAGCTTACCTTCGGTAGCCACGTCGATTATGCCTGTAAAAGAGCCTCCACAGCTATTGCGGCACTGTCCCGGATGATGTCCAATAGCTCAGCGGTGTACGCCAGTAAGCGCAAGCTTCTGGCTAGTGTTGCTACGTCCATACTTAGGTATGGCGGCCCGGCGTGGGGTACCGCGCTAAGTACTGAATGCTACCGACGGAAGCTGGAAAGTACTTACAGGCTTATGTGTCTGAGAATTGCAAGCGCGTACCGTACCGTGTCACACGACGCTCTCTGTGTCATTACTGGTATGGTGCCTATCAGCATTCTTATCAGTGAGGATATGGAGTGCTTCGAAATGCGCGGCACAAGAGGCATACGCAAGACTGTCAGGATGGCCTCTATGGTCAAATGGCAGCGCGCGTGGGACAGTTCCACCAAAGGAAGGTGGACCCATAGGTTGATACCGAGGGTAGATAGTTGGATTAATAGGCGCCATGGGGAAGTTTCATTCCACCTGACACAGGTCCTTACAGGTCATGGTTGCTTCCGACAGTATCTACACCGTTTCGGGCATGCGGATTCTCCCGAATGCCCAGTGTGCAATGGTTTAGAGGAAACGGCGGAACACGTTTTGTTCGTGTGCCCGCGTTTTCGCACAATGCGTGACCGCATGCTTGCCACATGCGGGGAGGACACAACTCCGGACAACTTGGTCCAGAGAATGTGTAGGGATGAGATTAGCTGGAATGCCGTTTCAACGGCTATCACCCATATCGTCTGGGAGCTACAAAGGAGGTGGCGCGTGGACTCGGAGAATGGCTAGTCCAGATGCAGTACAAGAGGTGGTCCGGGGGTTCGAAGTCGGCTTCGTAGGTCATACCGGTGCCCTGCGGTCGAGATCGACCCTTACAGCGATTAAGTGGCCGCGGAGAGGAAGTCCCGGTAGCGGTGCTGTCGTGGCGTCAGTCTACTGGGTTGGATCTGAGCCCGCGGTTGGAAAGGGGTCCCCGGCAAGGGTCGGGGTAGGTGAGACCCTGCTGTCTGCAACCTACGGATGCAGCTGATAAGGCCTGAAGGGTAGTGATACCCTTGCCTTCAGCAGGTCAGATCGGGTTGCATGTGGGCATCAGTTCTTGATGTCCGCTCAGCAGTAGGGCGCGGGCGGGGTTGACCCTGCCCGCCTTCCGAGGACAAAGGGAGTGGCGAGGACCACTCGGGAAACTGGCTAAGCGCCAGCATGCTATCGTGATGGACTCTCCAGTGCGAGTCATCGATGTTCGTTGCTGCTAGGCTACGGCAGCTAACCTTGAGGGTGCGATATGCACTAGCCCCTCTCTGAAGCAATACCTTCTTGGTGGTTCCGGAGAGACGTAGGGTTTGGCGACCATAGGAATGTGTTTTAGTGGGTCGAGGAGAGAGTAGTCCTGGCTTCTACCGGCATTGTAGAAGACGGCCTCATCCCCACACTACCCTAACCTTCCTGTTAGGGTGTCTGATGAGCAGATTTATCCCCCTATGGTTTAGAAGGAAAAAAAAAAAAACACACACACACACACACACACACACACACACACACACACACACACACACACACACACACACACACACACACACACACACACACACACACACACTCCAATACTTACACGCACACATGCACCTACAACTAGCTGCAAAAGGCCAGTGGGCGGGACAATGGTGCCTACCCAACAGGTGTAGGTGGGGTGTTTGGCTCAGCTACATGACTTGGTCCGGCAAGCCCATAAACATCAATTGCAGGGCTGTACAGGTGGCGCGGATTTTGCGTTTTTCGCGGTTTTTGCGTTTCGCGCGGATTTGGCGCGTTTTTGGTAATTTCGGCGCGGTTTTTGCGGAAATGGTTTTTAAATGCACTTACATGAAATATATAGACATTGAGCTCAACACAATCAGAAAAAAGGACATTTTCAAATTGGATTTAGGTATGAATTTTGTGATTGAGTAAAAATAATGTTAGTACCGTGAGATCGCCATTCACCGCTCATTTAACGGCATTTTCGTAAAGTATATGACATTAAAAATCGACGTTTGCGAATATTGAACTTTAATTTACGTTAACAACTCAACAATTATGTTGTTATTATAGACAAAATATAAAACGATTGTAAAATATGTTTACAACCGAAAAAAATAAAAATTCAAATGTTTTATCTCTTGGCTCCTATTACCGCTCATGCATCCATTCACCGCTCATAATGGATCCATTCATAGCTCACTGGATTATTTTTTCGTGGAATCACAGAAACTATTCATTTATAAAAACAAAATAACTTTTATTTACCAAAGTCAAAATGGAATCTTTAACGGGTTTTACATGTTGGATATTTCTTTCGCTGGTTGCCCGGAGCAGTTCCCATGTGGTCCTTCAGCGCAGTGTGGGAAATATTTTTTGAGAACGTGATTTCAGGTATACCCATATAAAAACTTGGTGAAATGAAAGTTTTTTAATGTGGCAGCATGTTACATTCACTTTTGTTACGATACTTTACTAACAATTGATCATTTTTGTATGATTGACCCACGGTAGTCGCTAGCTTGGAGTGGTAGATAAGTTGCACTGCACTAAACGCTCAATTTTTGAAAACAGAGAAGTTCCTATTATGAAATTCGTAGTCAACCTCTTGAAGTCATTTCTGTCTTCACCACCTTTTTTTGGCTAAATGTTTTCTATATTTTTTTTTAACGGTACTTATTAAGTAATGTCCGATGTTCAAAAAACACTGAATCTTGACAATCTGCAAAAATCCCTAGAGTTTCTTGGTGATTCTGAAATCTGTTTTGTTTTTGTGGAATTTGTAAAAAGTCGTCAGTGGAAACTTTGGATAAATATTTAATTGAATTTTGTAGTTCAATTAGTAGAATCTCGTAAAGGAAATCATTGGTTTTGTATACTGTGTTACTTGTAGAACTTCTGTCTAATCGATTTTTGTTAAAAGCTGTTAGGGCAAACTTTATCTTTGATTTAAAATCGGAGTATTCGTTGAGAGGGGAGTATCGAGCACAGTTAATAAAGGGTAGAATTTTTGGAGGATTTTTTTTAACTTGAAAACTTGAAGCTTTGGAATCCTATGGAGGACATTCTTGCAGAAATCTTTACTGAATTTCCAAGAGTGATGTGGCCAGAAACTATCATAAGTGTCTAATAAATTAATACTTCTTTACATACCTTTTGCACAAAGGCAAGAACATTTACCAGAAATTGTTTATGAAATGTTTCCTATTTAATAAATATTTCCCTTAAATATTATTCCTATTGGTATTGGTGATTTATTTAATCAATAGATTATGTTGGAATCAATTACTTAAGTTGTATCTACACAAAAAATCCGAAAATTTTCTTGCAGTTCTCTCGAACGATCTTTTGTGACTTACCACAGATTTTATTGCAGGTTTTCTACCATAATGTTAATTATAATTATTTCAAGAGATTTGTCAAGAATGCCCTTTTTTGGAACTGTTTCAGGGAACAGGAAATTCCATTCTCGTAAAAAAGTAGTCACCCTGATTAACCAGCAATCAAAGAACTATTTATTGAAAACTTTTTATTGTAATTAAACAAAAACTAACCTGTTTGAAACATTTTTAAACTCCTGGTTGATGTGGAAGTTGCAGTTTAGGTTACGGATTAATAATAGTAAAAATCGGTTTTAACATTAGAAATGAGCTTCATCTGGAGTGCAACAAAACCATAAAAAATGAAAAAATCAGGCTTTTTATGAGTTTGAGTCATCAAAGTCATATTTTTTGTATTGGCGCGGATTTGATGACCTCGGCGCGGATTTTAAATGGCTTGGCGCGGATTTTGCGGTTTCCAAATCGACACTTTTGTAACAGCCCTGCAATTGGTAGACGTATTGCCTAGTGAAAAGACAACGCAGATGGGTGAAAGCCAGGGGATGCGTTGATAATAGCAGAATAGCAGACATTGCAAGGTACGTCAGCGAAAGCATCCTCAATATTCAAGAAATCACCCAAGCAAAAAATACGTTTCAGATTGGACTTGGATGTCTGTTTTCTGTGGTTTGAGCGAGTGCTTTCTTGAAAACGTATACTTACAACTTCGTGTAAAAGAGTCACTGTGGACATCCCAAATTGGGAGGCATGTGAGTTTACATGAATAGGCATGTCAGCCAGACGAACATCACAGATGTGATAATCGACAATGCGTTTCAAGCATTTCAGAAAGAACATGCTTAAACCGCTCAGCACTAAAGTGCATAATTTCGAAACTACCTACACCAAAAATGTGTAACCCTTACACATTCACAAAATCAGCTCTTGCATCCACAAAATCGTGAAATTCGCAAAAATGTTTGTACGGCAATATAGCTAGGTTTACTAGTGACCTAGGTAAACAAAAATATCGACATTTCGCATCTAGAACAGTGTAAGAGCTGTTTTTGTGAATGTGCAAGGGTTACACATTTTTGGTGTAGTCTGGAAATTATGTACTTATGAGTAGGGCTTACACATTTTAGGTGCTGAAAGGTTTTAGCGTGAACGAGATAACTAGATAAATCTGAAACTTATTCCATCTTTTCTTTATACAACGCACGCACCCTTTCGGGATAAAACTATGGAGTAATTTCACGCCATGAAAATACCCCATGTGAAACTACAAGAGTTTAAAACATGTTTAAAATACTCAAATCATTCTGGAGAAAAATAGGACAAACCTCCATTTGCTCCTGGAGATTTGAAGTAAGCAGAGTTTTTTAGGGCCCACTAAGTCGATTATAAAGCTATAATTCTCAAGCGGAAGCTAGAGATTTGTAACTATACAAAAGAATGGTTTATCCGGAGATATTTTGAACATGAACAGATCAGAGTTAATCGGATATCTTTGGTTGAATGTTCACTAGCCTGGTACACGGTTTATATGGGAAAATACAAAAAATGGAAAAACTCAAGTTCCTGTATACTTTTTAGGTTCCACTTTGGTCTCATATTAACTGTGCAAATTTTCAGATCGATCGGAAAAACTATATTTTAGCGCCCGCCATTCTTAGTTTTTCATACGATTTACTATGGGGAAATTTTACTCCTGCATAGAAAAATCGCTATGAGTCACCCCTAGATCCCTAAAAATAAGTGGACGAATGATTTCTGTAGGATACTTTACTAGGAATCAGACCTTCGAAGACGGCAAATCGATGCGACGCACAGTGGAGCACCTAGTACATCGAAACTGATCAAAATTATTTTGACGCATTTTCACAACCCAAATGCAACCCAAATTAGTAATGAAACGTATTTCACAGTTTTCGCATTTTTTTATTTCGTCATTAGGGTGACCAATTTTATGATTGTAAAAATCAAGATTTTTCGAAACTATTTTTTTCAAAAAATCACAACTTTTGAACCAGTTGACCGATTTTAAACTTCTTTTTTTTTGCTTGAAAGCTGTTGAGTTCTAGGTTTCAGCAAAAATACGAACAGAGGGCCAAATAGTGTTTTAAGGCAAATAATATCATATAATAATATAATTATCACGATTTTTTCAAAGTGTTGCAACTTTTGAAATCGGAAACATCCGGAAGGTTTTCTTTCTGCATTTGAAAGAGGAACAATAGTTTTATCATACACTAAACGCAGATTTTCCGGAAACAGCCGGAAAAACAACTTATTTCATTTTGAATGTACGGTAAAGGATTCCATCAAATATTTTTTTCAATATTTTCATATATTGTATGTAAATTCAACGTCAATTTGTTTGGGTTTCAAATTAACAGAATAACAACATTAACCTTCTTTAACAAACTGCATTGTTGAATTGATTGACTATCAATTTCATTCATTTTGTACGGTCAAAACTAGCACGCGCTGTGAGTTATATCAAAGAAAACGGCTAAACTTCAGCTTCACTTAACCTCTTCTGATAAGCGTAAACAAAACATTTATACACTGCTTAGCTGTCAAACGATTACACGATAACTACACTTGGCAAAAACACAACGGAAAACCCAATTACTTCATTTTGAGTTTTTCCACTTATGATCAGGTTTTGATGTGATTTACTCCAATGTGCGACGTTCGTGGAAAAAGTTATTAGGCCTCACCCGATCGATAAAATAACGGGATTTTATTATTTATTGTTATTCCTTACATGTTAAACAGCGTTTGCATGCCATTCGGTTTTCAGTCAATAACTTTTTCCACATGCCTCAGATCGCTTTGCAGTCTTCGGAGGGTTGGTTCCTCGTAAAATTTCCAACAGAAATCATTCATCGATTTATTTTTAGGGGTTAAGGGGCAACCTGTGGCGATTTTTCTTTGAAAAAGTGATTTTCCCCATACTAAATCGTATGAAAATTTAAAATGACTGGCGCTAAAATATAGTTCCTCCGATCGATCTGAAAATTTGCACAGTTGATATGGGACCAAAATGGAAATGAAAAAGTGTACAGGAGTAAAATGTCTTTGTGTCCCACGCTAATGTTCACCCAACTAAAAAGCACTGTCAATGTCAGAATAGATGTCAAAACAAGTTTGACGTCTGACCGCCATCGCATCACAGTAGTAATCCTACATTATAGAGATGTGCGGAGGCGGCCATTGTGAGCCAATCGAGCAGAGAGAACTGTCAAAGTGTGAGCCAAATGAACATGTTTATCGTTTGTAGGAAGGCGTTGTTTGAACGGTACTGCAGTCGACAATAAACATATTACAAAATTTGTAATATTTATTTTTATTATCGAGAATTTGATGGCATATGTATGTAAATTTAGTAAGAAGATAATATTTAAATAATTCTGCTTTCAAAAGCTTATGCTCATGAAGAAACTTTTGTCGCTGCACTTCTCGAAAAAACTTTCGTTGCTGCTGCTTGATTCACTTCTGCCGATTTGATTCGCGCTATTCTTTGGAATGCATTTCAGATTTCTTCGATTGCGCTGTTACCCTGATAAAAAAGATCATAGAAATACAACAGAATGTATTGTTACAACACGCTGAAATGAATGGTAGTTACCATGATTTCTATTGTTTAAAACGATAGAGTAACAACAGACCCTATGGTTTTCCACCATAGCATGTATTGTAAATGTCACTTTTACAATAGAAAATGGGGGTTGTTATGTATCTTTACCATAAAAAAAACCCAAATTTTCTGGAGCAAATTCAAGTCAACTACCATTCAATTTATGGTGTTTTTATTATTGAAATCTCTAGTGCCATTCATTTTATTGTGCACATATTGTAGTTCCAATACATAATTTTCAGCAGGAAAATACGTACACAATATGATTTGTTGTTGAACAACCAACTTTATCATTATTCAATGGAAGTTTATGGCGATTTTATTGTATATTTTTATCAGGGTATCGTTTCAAAATTTGGGAAAAAAAGTTTGAATATAATTAGCAAACGTTAACAAAACAACTTGCACCACAACAAAGTCATGCAAAAAGTTTGAACATCTAGCTTAGTGGCAAGTGTTGGAAGCTGTTGTAAACAAAACAAACAGCGTTGCCGAATCGACATATGTACACGCAGAAAAATATCGCATATTAGAACCAAATGCATTTCCATTTTGGTTCAACTTCAATACTTTTTTTGAATCAAAGCACATTAATATTTAATTCTAATACTTAACAGCTTTGGCTCTAAAATAGTTTTAATAGAAACAATGTCGTTTCATTTTTGATTTAAAAAAAATCTACTTTGAAATAAATATAGCGTTTAGAACAAGTTTATTTGCCGCCATTTTGATTTTACTGTCAAAAAATGAAAAAATGTAAAAGAAGAGATCGTAGTTGAGACGCTCGGTACGGATTTAAGAGTTGTTGAACTTATTGAAATAGTTTGATTTACCGGATGATCTAGTGGGTGCCATCATTGGTAAGTACGATATCTAATGTGAAAATGTTTATTTAATTCCAAAATTGTATGATTTCTCCAGACTATGTAGTTAATCGTGCAGAAGGAAGTCGAGGAGCTAATACCGCAGTCGCTTCTAGCTGAAAGGACGAAGTACGGCATCATTGAATGGAGATAAAACTTGGTAAGAACCTACTGGTTTTCGTAAGATTATTTTTACTAACGAACCACTTTTTTTTAAACAGAATATTCCTCCGAGTCTGCTGCTTCAAGTATGTCGCCTCCACCACTGCCGCCCGTTGGAGCTGCTGATGTTGCAAGAGGCACCTGCGTAGCAACTTACGACAAACATCAGTAATGATTATGTGAAGATTTGTATGTAAAAATGATACAAATAAAGCAAATATGGTCCCTAAAACTTCTATTTATTTTTATTGAATCTTTTGAAAAATATTAATAACAGATAATACTATTTTTAAAACAAAAATAAGTTTTTGATTCTAAAATATGAGAATTTTGCTTCAAAAATAAATATTTTTTGAAATAAAGTCGAAATATATTTGTTTCAATGTAATGGAGTATTCGAATCGAATATTTTTCTTTTTGAATTTACATTCAAGCTTCCGAAAGCTAGACTTAAAAACAATAACAAAAGTGCTTTGAAACTAATACTCAGTGTTATTGAATCAATGAAAAAAGCACTTAGGCCGTGGATCAAAGACTATTTTTCTTTATTTCAAAGTCGTTTATTTTTGGATTTAATATATATTTTTCTGCGTGTAACTTCCGCTCATCTCTATGTAGAGGATTTCTACATCACAGCTCCTGTATACAGAACGTTTGCGCAAGTATGTGAGTGTTTCGTGATGTATTTCTCGTCACTTGCGCGTGTCTAGAGCATTTTGATCAGTTGTCAGTTGCCCCAATGAACGAACACGATTCGAACCCAACCAGCGAATCCGGACTGTATTATGATATTTTTTTTATCTGCCCCTCAATATGCAAAATCCTGCCAAACATTTTTGAAGGGGGGAGACAAAAAGTCAAAATTAAATTTGTATCAGCCTAATGTGTGGGTTTCAATGTTTTTTTTCATGGCAATATCAAAATAACCCCAACACTGACAATAAAATTAGTTATTATTTTGCTTTTGCTTTGCCATTTATCGGGTATAGGGGAAAAGTTTGTGTATGTGGTTACAATCCAATTTGTGCAACATAATATGTAATATAATGTTTATATTTTATTTGTTTCAGCTTCCATGGGACCTCCGGTAAGTTTAAAAAATTACAAATAAGCATCTTGAAAAATTTGGCTTTTGCTTTTATAGGGCACTGCATTGTTTTGATATTGTATGGGATTTTGACGTTTCTTGGCCTTGTTGTTTACAAAATTTCTGTAAGAGTGAAAGAGAAGGAGAGAATGTCATGCAGTGCCCTATTGCTATACTAGCTGTCCCGGCAAACGTCGTTCTGCCTGCCTACTATGTTTTTTGACATGCAGCTCTGCAGAAAAATACGCCGCAAAATGGAATTTCCAACTTTTTTGTTTTCGGTGCGTTCCCGGTCGATTTTTCTAATTATTTTTTCGTACGAACACGTCGGAGCCCCGCACGAATGAAATATTGGAAGAATTATGTAGATCCGTTGGCCCGTTCCCGAGCCTATTCGTGACATACAAACACCATTCCATTTTTATTTATATAGATAGATCAGTGATCCTCAGCCTAACCGTCTTAGCGGGCCAAAGTTGAATTAAGGATAGAGATTGCGGGCCGCTAGTCATTCAATAATTTGATATTGGCAACATACAGGTTTAGGCAGTAAAACCATTTATTTGAAATTTTGTTTGCGATTTCTTTTTTTGTAATTTAATGGTCATAAGAAATTTCTGAAAGAATCTGTGCATAATTTGTAGGTGCAATTTCAGGGGATTTGGAGGAATTTTCCAAATTTAGCTAGGGAAAATTTTGAATAAAATTTTGCAGTATTTCTTAGGTGGCCAATGAAGACGTGCCCTTAAAACCTGCTTACTTTATCTTTGAGAAATATGTGTAGTCAATTTTAGAAGATTATTTCTCAAAGATTGTTAGAGGAGTTTCCAATTGAACAAAAATAATTGTGGGTGTTATTTCTAAACTTGGAAAAGAATTTCTAAAGGAATTCTGAGAAATTTCCTTAAACATTTTCTTAAGCATGTTTTTGCAAAGCTTTGATTCAACATTTTTTAGAAATGTTTGAAAGTATTGCTAAAGAAATGTCTTGGAGAATCTCTGATATATCAACTTTTGAAAATACCTAAATTTATATCTCGGATTATTGAAGCCTTCTACAGTTCGAAAAACTTTTGAATATTTGCAAAATTGTGAAGATCAGATAAAATGCCTTGGTTGATGTACCAGCAAATCTTAGTATATTGAGAAAAGTCATTGGTTGTCGAACTAAGTCCTTATTCATTGAGAGTTGACATACTGACTCAGAAAAGTTTTGTATTTTATTTATACTTCTGTTGAAAAAAATCCACGAATCATACAGTGTTTTAGTAGCTGATAGTCATTCTCGTGCAAATGTTAAGATAAGGAAAAAATTCTGCCTGACATTTTAAACCTGCTACCGGGCCCCATTCTAGTTCATTTAAAAACCAGTTCGCGGGCCGCAAAAAACCTATAACACCCTTATAAACGAGGGCCGCATGTGGCCCGCGGGCCGCACTTTGGTGACCACTGATATAGATAGATAGCTGTTATTAGTTCAGAAGGAATTCCTCGGCCTATCTTGATGCATGGGAAATTTCTTTCCTGATTCGCCCAAGAAACTATTTTCCATTGATCGCAGTACACAGTTGGGAAGAAATGATAATTCAAATGACAGACACTGTAGAAAGTTTCTGCCAGGTCAAGAAATTCCTTGAGCGATTTCTTTTCAACACGAAACTGGGCTTGTTGTTGGTGCACATAGTCGTTCTTGTCCAAGAAATTAATTCGCTTACTTTTTCATCATGTTTAATGGCACAAAACATTATCCCGGGTATTATAGTAATTCGGGATACTTTGCATCTATTATTCTTTTTCAGGAGCATATGAAAAGGAGGTGGGGGCAAGATGGGTCACCTAGGAGATGGATTCTTATAACGTTCTAAGTACAAATCAAATGTCTCTGTTCTCTGCCACGACTCTTAAATACACTAGTCTGCAATGATATTAGATGTTAGAAAGATCATACAGTTTTAAACTTATTTATTGATAATCAATTTTCAAAACATGATTCATCTTGCCTCACATAATTTTCACATTAGCCAGATGGGTCAGCAAACAGAAAGCTTGATTTTCATATACGTACAAATTAGATAAAGGCAGTGATAAAACATATTGTTATTATATTCTAAGAAGTAAAAGATTTTTCTTCAGGCAATCGTAAACCACAGAGAACAGACATCCAGGCTAGAACAAATTTCATTCAGAAAGTTGTGTAAAGATTTGAATCGTCACTTGAGTAAGGTTGCAAACCAATCTACGATGACAACACTAACGCCGCCATACACCATATTGCCACAGTCAGTGGTGAATAATTGAAATATTTCAAGTGGCGAGTTAAATTAGTATGGGAAATTACCCGTTTGCAGCGCCGCACTATTGCCACTTGTGTTGCCGAAGAAATGATTCTTTACACAAAATTCAGATTGGACTTGGATGTCTGTTCTCTGTGCGTAAACGGACTTCAAAAATCTATGTGAGTCCTAAAAAAATAAACCTCTGTTTCTCGAGAATCCGACTACATAGAAGAATTTCGTCTTCGGCAAGGTTGATTAAGACATCAAGAGCTATCCGATAGTGAACTAGTTAGTTCTAGGTTTATCCGTTAGGTGGCGCTAGTGAATCCTAAAAAATTAAAACCTCTGTATCTCGAGAATCCGACTACATAGAAGAATTTCGTCTTCGACAAGGTCGATCAGGACATCATGAGCTATCCGATACTGAACTAGTTGGCTCTAGGCTTATCCACTAGGTGGCGCTAGCGAGTCATAAAAAATCTTATCTTCTGTTTCTCAACATCCAGACTCCTTAGAAAATTTTTGTCTGACCATGCCGATTGATCAGGACATCAAGAGCAATCCGATAGTGAACTAGATGGTTCTAGGTTTATCCGTTAGGTGGCGCAAGTGGGCTCTAAAAAATCTAACTTATGTATCTCGAGAATCAGACTACTTAGAAGAATTTCGTTTTCGGCAAGGTCGATCAGGAGATCAAGAGCTACCCGATAGTGCATTAGTTGGTTCAAGGTTATTCTCCTAGGTGCTGCTAATGAGCCATAAAAATTCGGAACTTCTGTATTTCGATAATCAGACTACATAGAAAAATGTTGTCTTCGGTTAGGTCAATCAGGACATCACAAGCTAGCCGATAGTGAGTTGGTTTGAGGTTCATCCGCCAGGTAGCGCTAGAGTTTTAAAAATGCTTAGCTGCTGAATCTCGAAAATCAAGCTTCATAGAAAAATTTCGTCTTCAGCAAAGTTGATCAGTACCAGGGATGAGAAATGTACTGGAAAAAACGGTTACCGGCTGTACATTTGACATTTTTCCACACGAACATCACAGGCCCAGCCAAACTCAAACTGTTCGAAAAATAAATGTCATAACATTTTTTTTCCTGCAGCCTTCTTCCTCGAAACGGTTTCCAAGTGCGAGAGCGCCAGTACTCGAGCACAACGACGACAGAAATTTCTGTCTCTCCCATTTTCGCATTTTTCTGCGTTTCAAACCGCTTCTAGACAAACTTCTTTACATGCATCGCAAAGCTAGGAGTGTGCTCTAGCTGTTTGTGCAAATCGAATTAAGTTATTTATTAAAACAAGTGAGTTATTAGCAGTTGAAAATATTTGACATTTTTCGCAATCACCCGCCTCAGCATGACTGCTCATAAAAATTTTCGTGGGGAAGCGAAAACCGTCAAGCGTCTGCTCGACTGCCGTTGGCGCGACATCTGATGGTATTGGTGCTGCCGTTGTTTTGTTTTTATTTTACTGCCGGTATCGATGAACGGTAAACAGAAAAAAGTCTCATTTCCATGCCTGATCAGTACATCAAGGGCTAACGGATAGAGAACTAGTTGGTTCTGGGTTTATCCGGTAGGTGGCGCAAGTGAGCTCTAAAAATTCCGAACTTCTGTTTCTAGAGAATCCGACTACATAGAAGAATTTTGACTTCGACAAGGTCGATCAGGACATCAAGAGCTATCTGATAGTGAACTAGTTGGTTGTAGGTTTGTACGCTAGGTGGCGCAAGTGGGCTCTAAAAATTCTGAACTAATATTGGTAAAGTAGTTTTACAATAAAATAAAACTGCATTGCTAATGATTGGTAACAAAACAGCCGTCTTATTTCATATAAACTATTCATATAATTTACAACTAAATACAGTGTTGAACAAAATATAGCGTAGTATAATTAGTTATCAACTTGAACTTAATGATAACGTAATTTTCGATAACGTGCTATGTGCTATCAATTTGTTATCTTTACTCGGGTTCATTGTTACTCTCATCTCAAAGACATTCGTTTTGGTCGAACGTGCCTCTGGAGCCGACCTACTGATGCAAAATATATGTATATGGATAAATTGAACGTAATTTGATCAACTAGCGCCCAGCAATTTGGTTAGATACAAGAAGACTTGAATGCCCAATGGTCTATTCACAGATTAGTAAGTGCTAATACCGTGGAAAATGAAGCATGTTGCACCGTCTTCCATTCTCCTCTCTTTTTCGTGCTCGTTCAGGAGAGTTGTTATCCTATGATGAACTGGTTGGTTTTAGGTTAGACTGTTAGGCGGTTTCAATGATTCATAGTGCTGCCGAGGTAGAATTTTACTGGAATTCTTTGAGCAGATGGAGCACACTGGTGGTTGCTTGAATCAAAGTTGCTAAAACTGGAATAGTTTGTTTAATTTTATTGTTCTTTTTCCATTTTAAAACACTTAAAATTCTTCAGCCACTTGACAATAATAATGATCGGCTTCGGTTCAACCCGGATCTAGTTTCCACTTATTACAAATTCTAACAAACTTAGGGGCTGTCCATTAATTACGTAAGGGTGTATAGGGGGAGGGGGGGGGGGGGGGTTTGAGAAATCTTACGCGCCATACAAAAAATCTTACAAGGGGGGGAGGGGGTGTCGAGAAATCGCAAAAATTCCCTTACGTAATTTATGGACAGCCCCTTACTGTGATCGACTAGTGATCAACGCACTTGATACTATCGCTACCTCCTACTCGTTTGATTTGTACCACCTACAGTGAAGCTAATAGCATATGACTACTCTCACTGATGGTGTGAGGGTAAAATGGCTAAATTTCGCCGCAACACATAGCAATTTTGAACTTGTGTATCTCGAGAATAGAACTACATAAAAGACTCAGGTCCATATAACCACAGCTGTAAATTACGTGAGCCGTGAAATACGATCACGCATCAAAAGCGGAAATCGTTTCTACTGTGAGCTACGGAAGAAGCTGAGAGAGATGAGATGTGCAGAACGCTAATAAGGTGGCCCTTTATAAAATAAAACATAAACCATGCTCAAAGAAGATTTGCAAACATTTGGAGTTTTCGAATGACGAGTGCTAAGGATAATCTTTGGAGCTGTGGCGGCAGAGGGTGAGCCACGTGCTCGTTACGCTCTGCGGTTTCCAAAGCCAGAAGGATACGATGGGCAGGATATACTACTAGTATGCCGAATATCAACCCATTATATATAGAAATTATTAGAATGATGCATGTTGGAATGCCCAAAAACTGTTGAAAACTATCCATTGATAAACTACTGGTAGATTTTTTTAGTTATTACTAATGTAAACCCTTTCTGGAACATTTCAAACAGTATTTTTTTTATTAAGAGAATATCAATTATTCTTTGCATCATGATCAGTCATCTAAAATAGATTTACATAGCTCATAGAAATAAGGTAGCTGCACAAAAACAGAAACATATTTTTTCAACGTTTCACGTGCATTTGCCCCACTGTGTATTAAAACGAAAATTTCACCGTAGATTTCCGTTTAAATGACTACAACAGTGCTTCCCAAACTGTGCGCCGCGGCGCCCTGGTGCGCCGCGAACCTTTCCCAGGTGCGCCGCAGGATTTTTGCTTTTGTGACGAAACAAAAAAACAAACTCATTATTTGTATTGCGGAACAATTTTTTTTATTAGTAAAACTAGTGTCGCTCACATTTTTTTTAATCTTTCCTGACTCTTCGATTGTTCCATAGGATTTCTGGTGTCTGGTGGTGCTATGTTTAAATAATCAATTTAAACCACATTTAAAATTTCAAGTTTTTGAAATTGTTTTTGGAATTCTTAAGCATAAGCTTAAGCATAAGCTTTTGATTTTACTATATCTTGTCCAAAGTTTTAATTTCATGAACATTATTTACGTTCTTTTCAGAATAATAACAAGGTCTTCGGAACAGCTTAGCGGCATGCAGGTTTTCCGATCTGGTAGTGTGAAGAGCTAGCTTTGATTTTTTTGAATCGGACTGTTTCATCAGTATTTCCGCAACCTCGCTGAACTCGTTATGCTCGGTTTTATAAATGGGGTTATAGGGTATCGCGCCACTTGGGCGGTGGCTTCTATATTCGTCTGTTTTCCACTATAACTCAGTCAATTTTGAACCAATTGACTTGAAATGTTGTACACGGGTAGATACTATACCTATCTCACCACATTCCAAAAGTTGTGTCAATTGGTTCTAGTTTGACTGAGCTATAGTGGAAAACAGACGAATATAGAAGCCACCGCCCAAGTAGCGCGATTCCCTATATGGCCAATCCAGGACCAAAGGGTTAAGTTGAAATTTATGAAAATAAGTTCAATCAAAGCCCACCTGGCAGGTCTTTACAATCTCTTCATGTGTCCCAGTTTGCCGAAAGTTTCCAAAATAATAAAAGTGTTGCTTTGCAATTTCCGCAAAAAGTTGAAGCTTTGGTCAAGCTCTGTGTAGTCATTTTCATTCAATAGGAATTCTTTAATTATTGCAAACGCTTTAGAATTTTTGACTGAATTTTGGAAATTCAGCAGCTTGTTCTACCTGTACATCTAAGTTTCTTCTTTTTTTTTAAACTTGTATGATAAAATCAACATGATTTTTGAAATCTTATAAATATTTAAACTATCTTTGAGAAATTTATTTAAAAAATATTTTTCCAAATATTGAATTCTGAAAACATGATATTAGAGAAGTGTTTCACGATTTTGTCTTGCACACCGTAAAGTGGAAGTTGCCCAAAATTTAAAAAAAATGTTAAAAACTTTGGTGCGCCGCGACATTTTTGGAAATGTCAAAGGGCGCCGCGATAGCCAAAAGTTTGGGAACCTCTGGACTACAATATCTTTCTTGTATGGGGTTGAGGTACTCCAGAAAAAATCAGACACCTACTGTGATTGTGGCATAATTCGGGCGTTAATGGGTTAATAATGAGACCAATTCATTTCCATCGTCAGTAAAAAAAGGCACCGTTTGCATTACAGGAACAGGGAAGAACTACGTGTCTGATTTCGTGGCAGCAGCACTTTTCGAAAAAGGGATAGAGAGTAATTTTGTGTACAAATTCACTGCAACCAATACAGACAAGGTATAGCAAATCCGCTTGACAGAATTGAACATAATGTAGAGGATAATATTTTTCAGGATCTTGCTGACAAGGTGAAAGAGACGGTCAAGAAATGTGAATATTCGTTATTCATTTTTGATGAGATTGAAAAAATGCCAATGGGAGTTTTTGACTCCATAGTGTCGCTGTTGGATCACCATTCTTACTTGAAAGGATACGACTTTTCGAAAGCCATTTTTATCTTTCTCTCAAACAGCGCAGGTATAGATCCTCCATTCTCTTGTGCAAGTATCATTTACGAAAAACAGTTCATCATGCTATTACAGGCGCTGAAATAGCGAAAAAACTGAAATCTCTCATGGATGCTGGTCGGTATCGTGATGAAACCGAGTTGGAAGACTTCCAGTATATCGCACAGCTTGGAGCGTACAACGTACAAGGAGGTCTTCATCGAAGTAAACTTATTGATTCGCATGTCATTGATCATTTTGTGCCCTTCTTACCTCTGGAGCCTAGACATGTTGAGATGTGCATCAAGAAAGAGTTCATGCTTCGCTCGTGTCCAAACGAAGCGAGCGATGAAGATATTAGGTAATTGACCACCATTAACCGTCTGAATTTATTTATTACATTTTTGTCTTTTTCAGAAAAATTATTAAAGATGCAATGACGTATGATGATACCGAAAAGTTCTCAAATAATGGCTGTAAGCGAATAAGTAAAAAAGTTGAGTCCTACTGTTACCAACAAAAAATGAAAGGCCAACATTAACAGTAAGACGATTATAATTCTTGAATGTTAGTATTACACGTTCACCATTATTGGCTTGTGATTTAAAAGAAAAACATAAAAAAGTGAGAGAGGTATGCGTAAGTCAAATAGAGAAAGCGTTTCGTAGATCTTTTTAAAATAAACTGTATAAACTCTTTATATTGCTATTAGTTTCATTCTCGAATTATGTAACGCTCTAAGGGGAGGGGGAGTACGTCCGAGCGTTACGGCCCATACAAAAATTTTAGGATCATCATACAAAAAAGCGTTACGGAGGGACGCACATTGGAGAGCCGCCATACAAAGGTCGGACAAAACCTCAAATGTTATCCGAAATGGTTAAAATTCACAGGTTATGATGATTTTAGTGCCCTAAATCTATTTCTGATATGAAACTTTTCATATATGTTCATTTTACTATATTAGGGTGGTTCCAAATTTTGAAATCTGATGATTATGGAAAGCATGTAAAAAAATCGATGATAAGCTATCACGATGTGTTTTTTGAACGTAGATTTTGATCAACCTCTAATTTGGGGGTTCTTAAATCATGTATTGGTATTGAAATTTACTAAATTGTGTATTTTTTTGCTGTTAGGGTGGTCCGAAATCTTTAAAACTACATAACTCATTAGAAAAATTTGATTACCTACGTTTTCTACCAATGGATCAGTTCAAGTACACACCAGTGAGACGTCTGTTTGTCTGTGTTATAACTATGGTGGCATTTATATGATGTTTGTTCAATAATTATATGTTCAAAACATAGTGTTGAAATGTCTGCACAGAATTAGGACCACCATTTAATACCGGTTCCTAATTCTGCGTACCTAAGAAGAACAAGAAGATTAATAAAAGAAGAAGAAAACTCAATTGTTGTTTGCCGATTCTGATTCCTTGGAGACACCAGTACATCCTGCGTGCATGGAAAAACAGACATTATCTTCATTATTTATATCGCAAAATGCTTCAGCTGATGGGGCAACTTTTTTACGGACACAGATTTCAGGCAATTTCAGTACTTGCAATACCATTTTATTTTTTACAAAATAATGGTCGTTAGTTTGAAACATTTTTCTTCACAAACTTTTTCATTACTATTTTGAGCTTGTATTAAACTAGCGTCCATGATTTTGTGGTATATTCGAGAAAGTGCGTCGAATTAAGGACTGCGCAGAATTAGGGCCGGTCACGGTACCCAAAAACTAGACCAAATTGCACGTCAGATCCGAGATACGGCGTCGTTTTCTGAGGTTTCCTAAACAAGTACTCTCTCTCTCTCTCTTCTTGGCGTAACGTCCTCACTGGGACAAAGCCTGCTTCTCAGCTTAGTGTTCTATGAGCACTTCCACAGTTATTAACTGAGAGCTTCCTCTGCCAATGATCATTTTGCATGTGTATATCGTGTGGCAGGCACGAAGATACTCTATGCCCAAGGAAGTCAAGGAAATTTCCTTTACGAAAAGATCCTGGACCGACCGGGAATCGAACCCGTCACCCTCAGCATGGTCATGCTGAATACCCGTGCGTTTACCGCCTCGGCTATATGGGCCCTAAACAAGTACTGGGTCTCTTTAATACGAAGTTTTGAGCAATAAAAGCTTTGCATATTTTTTCTTCTGTTTAGTCTTCGTTTTATGTTATATAAACTGTTTAAATAATTGACCCATTATGTATACTTATATGTGTGCAAACCAACTTTTGTTTACGTTTCATGTGAGATTTACTGCAACAAGTTAAACAAAAAGTGGAGAAAATCCGAAAGAACATGAAAAAATTTTATCTGCCGCATATTTTTAATTTCCGATTTATCTAGGTAGTCAAAGCTAGAAATCGAAAGACAAAGAGTAGTTCTTGCAAATGAGGAACAACACTTGTTATTTTGTTGGGAAATCTAAAAAAATCTGGAGCGCCAAAGTTGAGCCGTTTGTATGGAAATTTAACTTTTTTGCTCTCCGTCACGTAAGGGATATAACAGGTTGACCAATAGTCAAAATTTGAGATTTTTTTATGCACTCTATGAAAAGTTACAGCATGTTGAACTTTTTTGTGAGAAAGAGAAAACACAGACAAACAGACGTATCACTTGGAACAAAATGCGGTTAAAATCATCGTCACGAAACATAATCGCCCAATGGTAATTATGCTGTGCTTCACAAACTCACTGAGTAGATGGCGGTAGTGAGCAAACGTCAAACAGGAGCGAAAATAATGCGAGCGCCGTGGGCGACCGATTTGCGAACTAAAGAATATTTGAATTATCCGTTAAAAAGGAAAACGATGAGAAGTGAGTAGAGTGAGACGTCTGTTTGTCTGTGGAGAAAAGGTCACCTATCCCAAGCACCCAATGTATGTGTCTTTAAAACCACTTGATCGTTCTTTATCGACCTGTCGAGCTGTTTGCTGTCCAAGCTGTCAAATATGTAGTGTAATCTTAATCCTCTTGCAAAACAGTTCCGTCCGAAGCAATGATTAATCAACGTTTGGTCATCGGGTTCAATAAAAAAATCAAAGTTAAAATTAACTGACACAAACCTACAAACAACAACAACTAATAAATACACCATTTGTATTAAAACAAGAGCCATGATAAAATATATACCGATCCAAACATTAAAAGATGGTTTTGTCAAATACAACTAATCGGGTCAAATCGAAAATTCAAATTGGCTGATCGTCAGCCGAACTGACAGAACACGTTACGACAAGACTTGCCAGTATAGTACTTCAGTGAACTGCCAACACGGGTGAAAAGCAGAAGAATTCTCTTGTAAATTTAATGTTTGAAACAATTTAAATTTTAAATTAATTTTAATTTTTTTCACCAAACATAGAAAAGTTTTATTGTCCAACTAGGGTAGCGAACCACTTGGGTAGCGGCCGGTATTTTGGGCACTCTTCGCTATAACTCAGTCAATTCCAAACCAATTGACTTGAAATTTTACACGGCTAGATATTATACGTATCTCATCACGTTCCAAAAATTGTGTCAATTTGTTCAGAATTGGCTGAGTCATAGCAGAATAGTGCCCAAAATAGGACCCCTGCCGAGATGGTTCCACTTCCCTACTTATACAAAATCGCCTTGTTTCATCGCATATACAATTATAAACCGAAACGCGTTTATGTTGCTTTTAACATGTTGTAACTATTTTAGGCGTTGGCAAAACCTACGTGTCGCAATTCATAGCATCCAGTATGTTTCAAAAAGCACAATACAGCCGTTTCGTGCATCGTTTCCCAGGACGAATCCCGTTCACAACCATCAGTCTGGTTGAATCCTATAAGGTCCGTATCTTTGTAATTTTCATATTTTTATGGTAGACGCCTGGGTTTAGCATTTGTATTGGAAATATTTACACTGGTATATTGTACTGCATGCAGCTATTGAGAATACAACTTATTCAGAATCTTTCGGAATTTATGAATGCACAGATAAAAATAAAGACATAAAGAGGTGTACACGTTATGTAAACTTCATTTAAGTCATGTAAAGTTCATGTTATAGACAAACAGACTCTTACAGAAAATTCATCAAAAACTTTTGCCCGGTGTCATTTTCATGAGCACACTGTCACCTGTTGGTACAACCGCGCGCAACTCTGTCGGCCATGATGGATTTTGATTTGACGTTTTGCTGAGACGCACACTACTACACAAAATACCTGTAATTTTCATTTGCATCATTCAGCAACGTGTACACTGGCAAACGTCAAAGCGATCGAACACTAGCCCCTCTGGTGGAACAATCGCGCAAATCAAATGAAATTTAAATTGATCGTTACTTGCATGTGCCAAGCCGTTTTGAAGAGTGTTACGTCTGTTTGTCTGTGATGTTATGTTATGTCATGTGTAAATTTGTGTTCTTATACTATACATACTTCCTTTTTGAAATGTATCTTTCAATTGAAAGATTGAAAGAAAGCATTTGGGCAAGCACCAAGCTGTTTAATACTCAACTTTATTTGTAACTACAGTCAACTTTCGTTCGTTGTGCTACATTTAGGTGGGTTTTGTTTTAACTGGGCGCCCGTTAGGTGGGCTATAGCCCAATTAAAACGAAGTCTAACGTCACTTTTTGACGTGAAGCGCGATTTGTCATGGTTGGTAGCCCTGAATTTCTATTGTTAGAGGTGTACAGAGATGAGCCAGCCTAGGGCTGCAAATCTCAATAATAAATAATATTGATAGAGGTAATTGGACAGCTGAAAACTCAGCCCAATTAGTGAAAGTCTTTCATTAACTGGGCTAAGACCTTAGTGCAACGAACGAAAGTTGACTGTAGTCATTAAAAAGTGGTCAAAATATGTGAAAATGCAAATTACATGGTACACTTTTAAAAAAATACGTATGAAACAGATATAAGCTGAAACAAGTCGTTTTATTAAATTGAGTAGATAATACATTAAGAGACCATTTTAGCCTTTGAGTTGATAAGTTGACTGATTTCAAACAGCTTGAGTCTTTGGAAATACATACTGTGTTGTAATGCTTGGCACGACACCAATATGTAGGGTTAAAATTGTCTCACTAAACATATTTTCAACGTTCTTTACTGTTTTCAAAATTTTTAGATTGATTTGCAACACACCATATTAAATAGCCTTCGGCAGTGTCCCGAATCGTTGTTCATTTTTGATGACGTGGAAGAAATTCCATCCGGAATAGTAAACTACATCGTGCATATGTTGAACCACAATGTGGTTTTAGACGGCGTCAGTTTATCCAAAGCTATGTTTGTATTCATAACGAACGTCGGTGGTAAGTACAGTTTATTTAAAACATCAAAAATCCTACTTATTTTTATTGTTGATTGTGAAAAATGATAAATTTATCGATATGATCCGACAATGAAATTCAGCATTTGAGGTTCAGTTGTGAGGCCATAACCATGGCACCTTTGTACAAATTATATACCACTGGTATCTGTCGAAGAAGACCTGCAGTCATTCAGATTTCACGTTTGAGTTGAATCCAGAGTTGAATATTCGAATTTCTGTGAGTTGATTAATCTGTTTTTTTTTTCTCATATGTCTTTTGAGCATTTCCAGCAGAAAAAAACCGCACAAATTTACCATTATTTACCCGATATTTTTTTGTATTTGAATGAAATTTTCTTCATGCGTTGGATTTTATGAATCGTTTACTTTTGCATCAACACATAACCATTTTCCTCACCTAACTTTTGAAAAGGGCGTCGGCGTATGAAAAAAACCTATCTTGCTTCTGAAAAAAAATGATAAACTCGAAAACGGTTTGTTGGATTGAAATGATGTTTTCGAAGATATTTGAGGATATTTGAAAAACTTATAGAAAAAATATACTGAGAGTATTATTCATCGTGGATCGATGTTAGATGTCATAGGGTTCGAGCACCGGGTTCGCCCAGTCTAAGCACAGAGAACAGACATCCAGGCTAGAACAAATTTCGTTCAGAAACTTGTGTAAGGATTTGAATCCTTACTTGAGTAAGGTTGCAAACCAATATACGTCGAAAACACTAGCGCCGCCAAACGTCATATTGCCACAGTCAGTGGTGAATTGAAACATTTCAAGTGGTGAATAAAATTAGTATGAGAAACTCGCCGATTGCAGCGCTACCAGATTGCCACTTGTGTTGCTGATGAAATAATTCTTTACACACAATTCAGATTGCACTTGGATGTCTGTTCTCTGTGGTCTAAGGGAAACTATTTGCATAAAAATAACCAATAATCCTATGAAAACTACCAATGTTTCAAGTGAAAGGTTTCAAACTATATTTGGTATAAAAATGCAAAAAAATTCAGCTAATACTTAATTTTTGCATTCAAAGTGGCAGTGGCCAAAATAGAACCACTGCATCAGTTTTGGCTATACCGCAGACAGACGTTCAAGTTTGACTCAGCAGCTTGTGTAAAAAACATGGCCGCCACAAATTTCCAAGTGGCAATCAGCGAACAGATGGCGTTACCGACGTTCATATTCAATCGCTGCCTCACATGTGCGTTGCGACCAACAACTGTCACCACGGTCGTCTTCCAGCCGGATGGCGGGAAAAGGCCACACGTGTTGCACGCTAATAATGTTTCCACATAATTTGTGCAGAGTAAATGGCTTTTATTTAATGTCTAAAATCTTTTGCACAAATTAGCGCAGGGCTCTTGTAACATATTTTACACATTATTACTTTTATTTTACATAGATTTGCTTGAATAAAACTGCATTTGGATGAACTTCACTCGCATTGGAAAATCTTTGTGAATGTGACGCAATTGTAGGAATGATTTTGACAGTGTTTGTTTTGATTTTATTTTTCGGTGGGTGGTGAATTGGGTGGTAAGTAAGCGGCTGGAAGCACGTGGTTTCTCAAACTGTCAACTGCACGCGACTGAACTGTGGCAATCGGTTGCCTAGGTGTCGCTAGTGAAAATTTACATAGAAAATTTGAATAAATTTGTTCGAGCTAGAACGTCTGTCTGCGGCTATACTTTTAACTTTGATTTATATTTATATGTTGACCAATCCCATGTATTTCTAACCTTCTATTTACCACCGAGAACAGACATCCAGGCTAGAACAAATTTCAATCAGAAAGTTGTGTAAGGATTTGAATCTTCACTTGAATAAGATTGCAAACCAATATACGATGACAACACTAACGCCGCCGAACACCATATTGCCACAGTCAGTGGTGAATTGAAACATTTCAAGTGGTGAATTAAATTAGTATGAGAAATTAACCGATTGCAGCGCCACGGTATTGCCACTTGTGTTGCCGATTTCAAATGGCCGTTGCATTCCTTACACAGTTTCGGAACTGGACTTGGATGTCTGTTCTCTGTGGTAAAATGTCTTTTTGTGTCCCACGCTAACGCCCATAATGTGCTATAATTCAGTTACAGCGAATTAAAAAAATAGTTTTTAAAAACTATATGACATCTAACGTAGAACCGCGATGAATATCTTCAGTGTATTTTTAAAAAGTCCTTCAAATTTTCTCAATTATCCTCAAACATCTTCGAAAACATCATTTAAATTCAACAAACCTAACAAAATTAGATGAAGAATGTTGCAAAACAAATAACATGGAAATCATTTACCTGTAAATTTCTGCACTACAGTTTCGGCCGATTGCCGCAAAATTGCCTCCAGCCTGTTTTGGATGACACGTGCTTGCCGCTCGGTTGCTGCGATGCGAAAGAGCACGATCGTCGGCGGCGCGGTCTCTCCTGTCCGACCGGCTCGAGTCTTCGTGTCGCTGACGACCGACGACGTGCGCGTCGCGACGTCGCGATGTCTGATGGAGCGCGAATATTGTTGTCGCGGTTGGGTCGTTGTGTTGGATGATGCGCGAATGCTAACGATTCGCATCTCTGCGCATAGGGTGCTAAACTGGTATCACCTGGTATGCCATACTACCTACCCTCGAAATCAACTTGTGGGTCCACCTTCCTTTGGTATAACTAACCCATGAACGCTGCCATTTGACCATTGAGATCAACCTGGCAGTCCTAGGTATGCCCACGGTGTGTCTGGTAGAAGAAATTTATTACAAAAAAATAAGCATCGCTAATTTTTACGTTACGTGAAAGTTGACGCTTCTACACTGAACTACAAATCAACCCAAATTTAAGTTGTTTTGACGCAATCCCGGTCTTCCGTGGAATAACTCAAATTTGCGTTAAACAGCGAAAGTGGTGAGTGAGTAGTTCTCGTTTGAGAGCGGCAAAAAAATTAACCCAGTGGTAAGTTATTTTCACCCAACGGAGGCCTCAAATGACGCAAATTTGGGTTAATTCAAGAAAACCCAAATTTGGCTTCTTCCACGGAAGAGCAGCGGATGCGTCGGTGCTTCTCTCTTTGTTTTCGACAACATTGCGGTGGGGCGAGGGAGAAAACAACCCAACTTTGAGTTAAAACTTTAAGCAGTTTAGCCAAATTTGAGTTTTTAAAACTTATTCTTTGGGTTATAATATTTTTCCGTGTAGCTTTCATTCAAGCCCAACATCGAAATATTCTATCGGGGGAACTTTTTCATACAAAAATTGGGTATGTTTGTTAAGTAGAAATAGGGATTAATTTGGAACCGTTCATTTTGTATGGGGAAAAACAGTATTCTGAAAAAGTTGTTCGAGATCCCTCGGTGGATTTTTTTGAGGGACCGTGCAAATGAAAGCTGAAAGCCTCTATTTTTGAATAGCGAAAAATTTGACGATGCCTATTTTTTTGTTATAAACCTTTCCCATACACACGCCGTGTGCCGCTATCAACGTGCATGGCTATCAAAGGCAAGCTTCGATATGGACCAGTAGGTCTGTGCCAAAAAGGAGAAAGAAACGCAAGCTTATCGTCGAATCACTCCCAAGAGTTCAGAGTGTATGACGACGCACTTTGTGGTGATAGTGCAATCACAGACAAACAGACGTAACTCTTAAAGGAAATTCATCAAAAACTTTTGCCCAGTGTCTTTCTTATGAGCACACTGCCACCTGTTGTTATAACCGCGCGAGACACAGTCGGCCATGATGGGTTTCGATTTGACGTTTGCTAACACGCACACTACTACACAAATCGACTGTAATTTTCGTTTGCATCATTCAGCAACGTGTACACTGGCAAACATCGACACGTTCGAACACTAGCGCCTCTGGTGGAAGGATCGCGCAAATCAAATGAAATTTGAATTGATCGTTAAACGAATGTGCCAAGCTGTTTTGAAGAGTGTTACGTCTGTTTGTCTGTGGTGCAATCGTTCATACTAAGCACCGCCTGCTGCTGCGATCTCTAGTTCAAGCGTAACATCTGCTTTGCGTAAACGAACACGTTTCTGTTTATAGGGCATGCACCCACACCACCCACACCAGGTGTCCATTTATTACGTTAGGGAATTTCCATGATTTTCTGACACCCCTCACCCCAGATTGTTTGTATGAGAACCCCAATATTTTTGTAAGCGCGTAAGATTTGCAACCAATATATATAAATATAAAAAAAAGCTTGAGTCCTCCAGTACGCCGATGATCTCCCATTCCTAGGGTGAACTTGCCTGACATTGCATGTACGTGATAGCACTGCTATCAACAGGTCATTACTTAGATTCGTTAACAGCGGCCTTTCTAAATCATCGTATTCGAAGTATGATGTCTCCCGCTGCGAGGGCTTAACTTTGGCTGGCCAAATCCCCCTTCCTCCGTCCGCTTCCTCCTGTTATTGTAGTCGATATTGTAGCGAACTCAGGGCCCTGTAGCATAATCGGGCTAATAATATTAGCTACAAGTTACAAGTTACAAGTACTAATATTACAAGTGCTAATAATTTGTGTTGCATAAAGGCTCAATTTTCCACTAATATTATTAGCACTAGTAATATTAGTGACCATGAAAATACAAGTTGTTTTGGTTCATTTACCTGTCAAAATTCATCCGACAGTTCACTTTTAATTTGAAATGGCAGTTGATGTTTGTTTATATTCTGCATTTTCCGCGTAACATCCGGAAATAACTTCATTTATTCCGAAGTTTTGCATTATTTATACGATAGATGAAGAAAAGCATGTGCTGTTTGGATAATTTTCGGCCGCTCTGGCGAAATATTTTTTTACAAAGTATATGGTACTGCAAGTACCTAGATTTTTAGTAAAATGTCCCAAAGATTTAATAGTACTGGTTGAAAAACAATGTATAAAGATTTAGCAACATGTATTATGCTTCTTGCTAAAATCCGAAGTGATCTGGGATGCAAAAATTTAGCTTTTACCTACTTTTATATGTCGCAACTCGATGCGACTTAGTGTATGTATATTGTAGCTCTTGATTAGCTTAATGATGCGCAATACAAGCAATTGATTCAAATTTATTTCGCATCTGCAACTTTACCTGTGCTTATGCAGTGACCATAATATGTAATTTTACCAAAAACCTCTTATCAAAGATGGGTATTGGATACTTTGGAGAACTTGAGAGACTCAGCAGAAATTATATTTTGGATACAAAGTGTAGGGGTAGGCGGGGCAATATGGACACCCTAAGGTTTTTGCCAACTTTACCTGGCAAGATGTCAAACAAGTTTAGTTTTTTGATACATGTATCCTTCTAAAGTCTATTTAGCATCTATTGCATAAGAATGCTCACGAAGAAAAATGATTTATCCACTTCAAAAAATGTTTTGAAAAATGTTAGTTTTTCATGACCGTCTTCAAGCATACGGGGCAGAATGGACACCCCCATGGGGCAATATGGACACCATGAGACTTTTACGAATTTCGTACATTATCTACACCTATAAAGTCATTTCATTACAAAACAACTTTTATGGATGAATAATACGCCGCAGTAGTTCATTTTTGTTCAGTTGATTTAAATTCAGGCTGTTTTGGATAAAGCTTCGTTTTTGTCGGCATGTACAGCTGTGCCTAGAACAACTATTTTCCACTTCTGTCGTTTTTTGACCAATTTGTTTCACCCTATGTCTACTATAGTGAACATTTAACGGAAAATATACTGAAATCGAAGAATATGGTTGGTTTGTGATTTAGGTTATATTTTTTCCTTGCCGCTTCTTTCAAAAAGGTGAGTGTCCATTTTGCCCCGGGAGCAGAAGATATTTCCAAACTTGATTTTTGATATAATAAAGAAGAAAATATAAACATGTTAAGCATGTAGATACAGCAAAACTACTTGCATGTGTTCTAGAAATATCAGGTTTTAATCGACCTGCAATAAATTAATCACTAAATCTTATTTTAGATGGTGTGAAAATTATAATTTCCATGCACAAAAAACGGAGGACGCAACTTTTTCGTGTAAAATCAAGTATAATTTTAATTTCGAATGTTTATTTCCTGAAACTACGTTTTAGACAAATGGACTATATTCTCCATTCATTAAAAGTTCAAAAAAGTTCGCATATTTCAAAATATTGAGGGTGTCCATTCTGCCCCGGGTGTCCATAATGCCCCGCCTACCCCTATTTTTCTCTTCAATGAGTTTCGAATACATACCGCAGAATTTAATCGTCGAAAACTGGAATTAAGGATGACATGTTAGATAATTAATATCTTCCGAGTTCATCAAAATGGTAAATCGATATATTCAAAACTAAATATGACTTCTGCAACACTTTAAATCTAACTTGTAAATTATTTTACAAGACCTTTGAGACTTGTAATCAAAAGTACAAGTCATAGCTAATATTTTAAACTTGTAGTTTGTTTATGCAACATACACTTGTAAATTCTACTAATAATATTAGTCCAACCGACTTGTAGTATTGGACTTGTAACTTGTACTTGTAGTATTTTTATGCAACAGAAAATTATAAGTTACAAGCTACAAGACTAATATTATTAGTAAAATTTTCATTATGCTACAGGCCCCAGGTGGTCGCTATGAGTGCAGGCATCATCTACCCTCCAGTTTGAAGTACTTGTTGAACTTTGAACATCCATGAACATCGATTCCGCTCCGTTCCGGCTATAAATACTTTTCGAGCATGGCACGATATAGATCGAGGCCAATGCCTCTAGCAAATTTTGACCCCGCTAGTCCGTGAAATCTGGAGCAACATTTGAAAAGGGCATACAAGCATTGGTAAACAATGACTTCACACGTCGCTCCTGAGCCCCCCTCAGCTTATTCTCAAAAACTAAGACCGTTATCAGATAGAGCAAACATCGATCTTTCGGATAACGGTGTCCATTTGCGTGGGCGGGCTGCTGTTATGCCCTACGGAGCGTTTTAGAAAAAATACACAAGACCTCTTGGGCCCTTTTCAAATGTTGCTCCAGAAATGACTTCCAAATTCCACGACTAGACGGCGCACAGAGGTCCAATTTTGAAAAAAAAACTGGCAGAAACTCAATTTTTGAACATGTCTTTAATGGGAAACAGTATATCGAGCATTCATCTATAATACCAAGAGCACTGACTGGTTTAAAAAATGGAAATATTGATTTTGTATCTTGTTACAGCTCTGAATAGCTGAATAGCTTACTGAATTTTTGATAAAGAACACAAACAAGTTCAACGTCAACCACTACAAAAGTCTTTCAATATAAGTAATTCAATTGCTTCCAAAAGTTTATTTGTAGATATGTTCTTGTGTATATCAGACATCTGCAATGGAGCAAGAGATTAAAATATCACGTTTGGCTTCTAAATTTACATTACATGGCAATAGTACGAAAATTTCTTACACTTCGATTTCAAAGTGTCATACAAAACGCTCCCCGCTACTCTCCGCGGGGATATTCCGTTCAAATGCACGTTTATGTATGTAGAATCGGTTAAGGAATAATGCAACTGCCAAGAGCTGCCAAAATAATAGCGCCATGATGATATGTGATTGTAGTCAAATCGTATGAAAAACATTCATTTTGTTCGAAAAAATCGACAAATAATGAATATGCCATTAACATGAAATAGAATTCCAAATCATGTTCCAATACATTCATTTAGGCTAAAGCTTGCACAATACTATGATTTGGCAATTTTTGCCAGGTATTTTCAAATCTGGACCACTGTTCGGCGTTGATATCACCGCCTATAGGGCACTGCACTGTTTTGATTTTGTATGGGATTTTGACGTTTCGTGGCCTTGTTGTTTACAAAATTTCTGTAAGAGTGAAAGAGAAGGAGATAATTTCATGCACTGCCCTATTACCAGCGGCTTTCGCCCTGTCAGATCAGTCTTTATACTGTTTAGCATCTGGCGTGAACTACTCAATCAGCCGAAGGAGACCCCGTTGGCTTTGGCGACTACGAAGCCCTCGTAAGATGTAGTTTACTGTACAATCAGGACTCCTTATGTACAACGCAATGTTACCTTACATCTCCACTAGACAGAAAAGACTTTCCATTTTGCTGCCAGATAAAGGAAACAGAATTCCTGCTTTCTTTGCGAACGCATAGAGAATATTACTGAAAAAGACAAGACATTCATATCTAGTGGAGACGTCGGGTTACGCAGTCTTGCAACCAATTTATCTAAATAGTCTTAGGTCTAGCAAACGATAAAAAGTGATGCCAAGCTCACAGTACCCGTCGGTAACGACAATTGGGTCGCAGATGGGCTGAAAATGGTGGCGATATGGATACCACACACAACCCATTCCATGAGTTAGTGTCTGCAATGCATTTTTAGTTTTGTATTCTTCTTGATGTACTAGTTTTAATAAGAATAGTATTTGCAAATTGACACATTTTTTTCCACATCCAGGTGTAGAGATATCGAACATCCTGCTAAATATGTTGAAAAACGGAAAAACTAGAGAGGAAGCAGACTATTACGATTTCGAACGTGCTTTACAACTGGCTTCCTACAAATACGAAAATACTGGTTTCTTCCGTAGTCACTTGGTTGATTCCCATGTCGTTGACTATTACATACCGTTTCTTCCTTTAGAAGCATCACATGTCCGGTCCTGCATAATGCAAGAATTTTCATTATACAATATCACAAAGTCACAAATAGACGAGGACATTTTAAGGTAAAATACATTGGACCTTTGTTCAAATGTTCGTAAATAATTGCTATAATTTCAGAATGGTGATGAAACACGTTACATTTGAAGAAATATTCGTTAACGGCGGTTGCAAAAGGATAAGCAAAAAAGTCGCAGCTATTGTGAGGGATCATTTTCTCCATTTGTGAATCGAAGGACACAAACTGAAAAAGGGGTACCATCTGTGGCAACCGTTTTGGATGAAATGGAACGAGATACAACAGCAAAAAGCACCTGCTACCTCCGTAGACTGATTTTATCTCTTGATTGTATATAGGCTTTATGCTAATATAATAAGATTTATTTACACAAAATAAACAATTGAACAAATTATCTAACAGAAAGTGCTTTAAAATTAAGATTATGCTTCTAGTACGTGGTTTAAGTAAGCTATGTAACAAATGGCTAGTTTCAATATCTCAATCTTCGAAAGCTTTTTGTCCGGTGGAAGCGTAGGTAAAAGTTTTCTCAACTCCGTAAATGCAACGTTGAAGGCTTCGACACGAATTCGTTCCCCTAAAAAAACAAAATATTAGTATAATGGCAAGCGTTTAGTAAATATTATATGTAAAGAACTTTCGATTAGTTATACATATCCATTATCTTATGTATTATACAACTGATTGCTAATTTCCTAAACAAGTCTTGCCATACTCACGTGTAGCGTGTGCTGTTCTGTACTTCAATGTTGCTCGTCGTCTTCTCCTACGCTCTTCTCGTGTCAGCCCAGCTAGTTCAGACTGTATAGATCCATCGTGCTTCCGTTTTCCATGTCCGACGGAATTCACAGGAGCGATAGTATTAATTGGTTCGCATGGTAAACCCGTCAAGGAGTCTCGCCCAAGAGCTACTACCGTCGGTGGCGATGGCATCAACTGATCTATGCCATAGACCATCTGCAAAAAAAAACATGATGATTTTTCAATTCCAAAGGACAAAATATATCTGAGAAGGTAAGTAATATTAAATACAGCGGCAGCTAAGCCCGTGCCAAAGGGATAGGTTTTCGGTATTAAATCCCTCAATTTGCCCTTATATCATATACTTGACACCCCTCCAACTTATAGCGAGTTCGCACAAAACCCTTCCCCGAGACTGGTGGCAGGTGTCTGTTTATAAACGGTTGTTCCAATGATTTCATTAGCTTACAAACAAAAGTCACGAGTTTCTATCAAAGATCGATATTCACGTGCTTATTTCGAAATTGTACTGAAAGATTACCATTACACGGTCCGACAATTTTTTGCCCAGCTCCAAATTTCACTTTTTCTGATAACTCCCGACTAGAAACTCATAAATCTGAAGTTTTAACCCTCCCCCTCCTGGGAGAGGGGAGGGGCGTTGATTTGAAATTTTGAAAAATCGAAAAAATCCGAGATTTTTCGATCGCCATTTTGGCTAAATGCACGATATCAAAAAAGGAAAAGGTTGACCACGGGGCTTTAAGGGTTGTGCAACTACCAACAAAATTTCACGAAGATCCGTCAGTCCATTCTCGAGAAACGGTGTTTTTACGAAATGATGTTTTAAAGATTTCTAATATTGCACGCAAAGAATCCAATTACTATATGGCACAATTGCTGATTTAACCATGCCGTTTAGCATCATGGAGTCTTCGAGGAAGTTTTTCACTACAGTAACGCGCTTCTTTTAACCTGTTGATAAAAATGATCAATCCCCCTAAAAGTGAGATAGAATATTTACTTTTTGAATTTTTCAAGATACAAGGTTGATGTCTTCACAAATTGTAGAAAATGCTGTTCTGAATAACTTTGTCGAAGTAACTCCGTTAGTTTTCAAGATATGTTACGTTTTTATTACCGGCGGTACCTTGAAAGTGGTTATTTTTCCTCAATAACTATTTTCACTTTTGATTCCACAATTCTATCCTCACAGTCTCCAATAGGTCAATCATTTTGACTTTCTAAATAAGAGAATTACATTTACTTTTGCATTTGTATGAGGTAATTTGCTTACAATTGCTTATAAAGTAGTGCGGGGCAAAAGTTCGCACCTAAGGGTCTCCACAAAATAACTATTAAGCGGAAAGACAATAATTTCGTTTTACATTGCTTAACGATTCCCTATCATGTAACCTTCAAAATATAGCACTAGATTTTATCGAGTTCTTTCTGTAGCTCTAGTAATAAAGCTTTTAATGCAAGTACTTCAATGTGGACATTTTCCCCATACTTGGGGAAAAAGTTCGCACATGATAAAATATAGTTTAATGGTACAAAGTCCATTTATTTCAAGTCAATTCATGTTTATCCTTTCACTATAGCAACGAAATGTGATTTCTCAACATCATGATTCGTTATAATAAATCATGTTTAAGATTTGGTTGAAAATACTTTTTTATTCGTAGTTTTATAAATTCCTTTTTTTCTATTTTTTTAACATCCCTACACTATTATCTTTTTCCTTCAAGCCAATTTAAGTTCTCATTGTTTGAGTCAAAAACATTTTGAGATTTTGTGATCCAAGGATATCTTTTTTAAATTGGTTTATTAAAAACTCCCTTATTTTACCCAATATTGATAACATAGTTAAATCTAATAGTTTAGGTGTAAAGCTTTTAGTTAAGCTATAGATACGGCACTGGACCATTGTGCAGTGGTTCATTGTTCCATGGTGAAAAATGAAGAGGAATGTGGATCAATGCACGTGTTCAATCGATTGGCTTTTGTGCGGAGCCGTGTTATCTAGGTGGCCATGAAAACAAGTTCAACCTTGGCACCGCCCAAGGCACCGCCCAAACGCCAAATCAGTGAACTTGTGCAAAGTTCATATTGTTTTGAAATTCAGCCATTCCACAGAAAACCCATATAGTGGACGTTATATTTGATGGGTTTGTCGTTCTTTGAAAAATATTAGATCATATTTTATTTTTATGTTGATATTACAGTAATTAAGGCTCGGGCGCCACATGGGCATAACTGAGCCGAAATCTTTTGTGTTCACATTGATTTTACATTTTACATTTTCTTACTGCATTAATACTATGTTAGTTTGGGAAGCCGAAGTACTCGCGGCTGTTTCAAGGTTAAGGATTGAAAAAAAAATAGAATAAAATTGGGAAGGAGGGACTTATAGGTTTAACCAAACAAACAGTTGGTTGTCTTGGTAGTTGCCAAGCAAAATCTGAATCATCAAGCAGCGGCACTTCGGGGCACACTGAGGCACAATTCAATACCCGTTGGCACACTGAAAATAATTAGCACAAGTAAAGATGTGCTCAGCGACTCCCCCTTAATTAATTTAAACCCTCTAATACCCAATCCCGACTTAGGGTGGGGTAAAGTTTGAACATTTTTGTATTTTATATCTGATAGCTTGGATTGTTAAGGAGAAACATCAGAGGATACAAATATGGCTACCACAATGGCCGACTTCGACCCATACTCACGTTTTCAAGAGCACCAATCTTAAAAATTCGTAAACAAATGCGCTCGATTTGGAAAAGCTGCCTCTTTTTGCAAGTGAGCAAAGCCAGGATAAACAAGTCCGGCTTGATTCGATGCGTCGTTGGTCAGATTTGTGCCTCTAAAGTTTGTATGCAAAATTGCGAATGGATTTCTTGATGTTTCACCTTAAGCATATCTGAAAATAATTTATGTTTTGGTGTCATTGTTTCTTTTACATTAAATAGCGACAATATTTCAAAATTTTCCCCAACCATTCTATCATCGTAAAATAGTTTTGCGGAATTGAACACTAGCATTAAAAATACAATTTTCCTAAAACATATTTGAAAATCAAAATATTTCAACAATAATCACAAAATCTCAAAATGTTTTTGACTCAAACAATGTGAACTAAAGGGCCCATATAGCCGAGGCGGTAAACGCACGGGTATTCAGCATGATCATGCTGAGGGTGACGGGTTCGATTCCCGGTCGGTCCAGGATCTTTTCGTAAAGGAAATTTCCTTGACTTCCTTGGGCATAGAGTATCTTCGTGCCTGCCACACGATATACACATGCAAAAATGGTCATTGGCAGAGGAAGCTCTCAGTTAATAACTGTGGAAGTGCTCATAGAACACTAAGCTGAGAAGCAGGCTTTGTCCCATTGAGGACGTTACGCCAAGAAGAGGAGAGGAGAGGAATGTGAACTAAAATTGGCTTTAAGGAAAGAGATAATAGTGTAGGGATGTTCAGAAAAAAAGGAATTCATAAAATTCTGAATAAAAAGTATCTTCAACCAAATCTTAAACGTGATTTATTATGACGAATCATGATGTTGAGAAAACACATATCGTTGCTATAGTGAAAGGATAAACATGAATTAACTTGAAAAAAATGGACTTTGTACCATTAAACTATCTTTTATCATGTGCGAACTTTTTCCCCAAGTAGGGTAAGTGTTCCAATTATGCTTATAGTACCAATCATTCGCCATAGTTGATTTTCACCCTTTAACGGTGTAAACCAACAAGGAAAAAATTGTGAACAACAGATAACGTTCACAAAAGATGGTTGCACTCATTTAAACTCCACATTTTGCTTGAATTATGGTAGAAATAAATCATTTTCCTTAAAATTTCGGCTTCCGTGCACCCTTTTTCGCCATAGTGTACCAGTTATGGCTAATCCCATAAGGAATGCATGCAAATAGTGCGAAAAGGAACCGAAGTTAAAAAATGTAACCATAATTGATACAGGGTTCCTATCATTGGCACACGCTGTAATAAATACTAAAAGTAGTTTTGGCTGCGTTTCTATATTTTTCCTGTAAAGTGTGGAAACTTAGCTATTTTTTAACATATTGATGACATTCGTTGGTCTTCTCGTTACTTTTGTACAAATAGTTTTCCTTAGTAGAGCCATAGTGTTCACATTGAAGTACTTGCATTAACAGCTTTATTACTACAAAAAGAACTCGACAACATCTAGTGCTATGTTTTGAAGGTTACATGATAGGGTATCGTTAAGCAATGTAAAACGAAATTATTGTCTTTTCGCTTAATAGTTATTTTGTGGAGACCCTTAGGTGCGAACTTTTGCCCCGCACTACTTTATAGGCAATTGTAAGCAAATTACCTCATACAAATGCAAAAGTAAATGTAATTCTCTTATTAAGAAAGTCAAAATGATTGACCTATTGGAGACTGTGAGGATAGAATTGTGGAATCAAAAGTGAAAAAAGTTATTGAGGAAAAATAACCACTTTCAAGGTACCGCCTGTAACAAAAACGTAACATATCTTGAAAACTAACAGAGTTACGAGTTTGGTGTCTTCGACAAAGTTATTCAGAACAGCATTTTCTACAATTTGTGAAGACATCAACCTTGTATCTTGAAAAATTCAAAAAGTAAATATTCTATCTCACTTTTAGGGGGATTGATCATTTTTACCAACAGGTTAAAAGAAGCACGTTACTGTAGTGAAAAACTTCCTCGAAGACTCCATGATGCTAAACGGCATGGTTAAATCAGCAATTGTGCCATATAGTAATTGGATTCTTTGCGTGCAATACACAGCTAATCGCGTTCGGTAATTTTTACCGAAATCTCAACCGCTGAGCGTTCGGTAATGCATTTTTAACGAAATTCGGTAAAAATTTAACAAATTTCGGTAAAATGTTATCGTTTATCTGTCAAACTTTAACGAACTTCGGTAAAAGTTGCTACCTTTACCGATTTTTTCCTGTAAAACAAACTTAACGGTTGAGATTTCGGTAAAACATTACCGAAGTCGGTGATTTTTTCTGACTGTGTATGAGAAATCTTTAAAACATCATTACGTAAAAACACCGTTTCTCGAGAATGGCTTGACGGATCTTCGTGAAATTTTGTTGGTAGTTGCACAACCCCTAAAGCCCCGTGGTCAACCTTTTCCTTTTTTGATATCGTGCATTTAGCCAAAATGGCGATCGAAAAACCTCGAATATTTTCGATTTTTCAAAATTTCAAATCAACGCCCCTCCCCTCTCCCAGGAGGGGGAGGGTCAAAACTTCAGATTTATGAGTTTCTAGTCGGAAGCTATCCGAAAAAGTGAAATTTGGAGCTGGGCAGAACAAAAGTTGATTTTCTGTCGGACCGTGTTATTAAGTATGTATAGAACAGTTTTTGAGTTCTGAAAATTGAACTTTGCACTGTTAAAATTCGAGACTGCTTAAATTGAAACATCTTGCTGTAGCGAAACAATTTGAAATCTATAACGTTAAATGTATAATCTGATGATAGAACGTGTCAGATTGATGAACGTCGTATTTTTTTTTATTGTCTATCCGGTTGGAATCAAGACCGACATTCAATCAAAAATTGCCATTTTTTTTGTCTACAAGTGTCGCAACTGTTTCGCATCTAGTGCGCTGTGTTGCTGATAACAACGGGAAGGATGCGCACTACTTTTGACATGATTAAAAAACGTCGCGAGTTGGGTCGCGTCGCGACTTGATTGTGCGAAGTCCGGTTTGGTGGCGGCCCGACAATATTCCAAACAATATGAAATTTTTATTTTTTTTATAAAGAAAAATTAATTTACAATTACTTATTTCTAAACGTATATTTAAGATGCTTGCGAGTAACAGTAAAAAATATATAAAACAACTTTATAATCCGTTCAAATAAAGTTCATTCAATTAGCATACTTGATAAAAGATAATTCATAAACGAAAGAACTGAAAAATATCGTAAAATTAGTCAACAGCATGAATGTTTTGCATTAAAGAAATGCTCAGAACAAAATAAGGTTTTTATTCCATAAACAATTTTTTACCATAATTCTACAGGGGATACTCAAAGTAACTGGGACAGGTAAAATTTTCACTTAAAAAAATGTTTAAATAGCTGTAACTTTTGGAAAAGGGCAACAAATATTCTCAAATTTTTACTGTAAGTTAATCAACTAGTTGTGTATTTATCAGTGGTCCGAATTTGGAAAAGATCGGGCTATTCTACACGAAGTTAGAAAGATTCTAGAAAAGGGTATAATTATCCGACAGCCAACTTTGTGCTGTTATATCTCCGGATTCAATAAACCGAATGCAAAGAAATTTTGATAATTTTTGACTATTATAATGAACTTTGAAAACGTTTGACTTAATTTGAAATTATTAATAAGAAAAAAAGTTATAGCAATTTCATTTATTCTATGTTTTTTTTAGTAAATTTATCTATTTTTCATATGCATCCCATTACTTTTTCAAATTGATGCCGGCCATTTGGAAAGCTATGAAACATAAATATATTCAAGTCAAGTAGAGGGAATTTAAATGAACTATAAAATTACCATCTCAAATTTTGAAACGATGATGAAGTTTTGGATAAATTGGTGTTATATTAGAAAAATAATCTAATCGTTATAATTTTCTTTTATGTAAAGAATTTTAAGTTTAGTCAAAAGTTTTTTATAGCTCATTATATGAATCATAAATGATCAAAAGTTCAAAGTTGGCTATCAGATAATTAAACCCTTTTCTAGAATCTTTCTAATTTCATGTAGAATAGCCCGATCTTTTCCAAATTTGGACCACTGATTAGTTGTGTATCATGTGTGTTGATGAACTTACAGTAAAAATTGAGAATATTTGATGCTCTTTTCGAAAGGTTTCAGCTAGTTGAGCATTTTTTGAAAAGTGAAAATTTTACAATATTTAATAGTTTGGTTGCGTAACAAACAGTCATTCATTATTTTTTGGGTCATATTATAGTATGTATACAAGCATCTGAATACCGCAAAATTTATTGTTACCCGTCAATTCTCAGGACATTTTTGTTTTTAATTGGTTGATACTCGGAATTATAAAATATTAAAATATACAAATAAGTGGTTTTCACTATGATCGATGGGAAGAGTTGTATGCACTTCATGTAAGGGTTATTGCCAAACCGGAAGTCCATGCTTGAACCTGATTTTGGTGCAATGTTTTGACTATATGTTCTACAGCTGCCTTTTAGCTACTTTTTCAACAAATAGCTGTTAATTCTTGGTAGACCAATTAAAAAAGGAATCCAAATCATCGTATATGCTCACCCGCAAAGATTGCGATAACACTTTTTCAGCTGCGTTGCTGCAGAATTGACAGTTTTTTATCACTTCAAAAACGCAATTTTCATTCAGCACACGCAACACTTTGCAGTTTGACATTGGTGCCAGATCCCACTTTGACGTGAATGGGAGAAAATCTGAGGAACTGTGAGGACTTCGAACACAGATTTTCTCTCGTTAGATCTGTCTTGCCCCTAGGGCAGAGCATGTTGCGAGTATGCCGGATAGCAACCCTGCAAATATTGTGTCAGCAATAAATTCGGACGATACTAGAGGACGTGGAGTACAGTGGACAAGGTGGTCTGACCAGATCGAGAGTGATTAATTTAGAATGAAAGAAAAACCGATTAGGTATCTGCATAAAATTTTGTATGAAACTCGTTGCAAAACTCGTATTTATCCAATTCGGCAAGCCTCGTTGTACAACACTTAGTGAAAAAATCAACTATTCGCAACTCGTTACATAAATAACTATTAGGGTAAGTAATCATGAGTTGAACCAAATTGCGGCTTTCCGAAGCATCGGGAATTTTGACTGGTTTTTCACCAACATGTGAATAATTTACTACGGTAAAGTCTCAGGTATATGAAAACCACAGGTATTAGCTTTTCGTAAGGTGGTAAAAAGTTTACATTTGCACCAAATTTCATTGAAAAATTCATTTTTTTTTTTGAATAATGATTTTAATCTTAATTTGAGCCATCGTTATCATAATGTTTTACCAATTTTAATCTAGATTTGAACTACTGGCGGCAGCAGCTCGAGCAATTCCCACAACCGCCAATTTCATGCTAAACAACTAAAAATCACATGGTTCTGCTAATTCTCATAACTATTTTTCATTAAGCAGTGGAATTTCAACTCAGAATTTTCGGAATTCTTCAGGAAACTAAATTTGGAATTTTACATCTCCCAAGAGTAAACAAAGCAGCCACTAGCGCAGTCTGCAGACTAACACTGGAAGATCGTCCCCATTCACTAGTTCAAATCTAGATTACAAATGGTTCAATTCAAGATAAGATTCTCCAAGTAATAATTACGTAAATTAAATAATTATATGACAAATAATGTGGAATATTATTCGGCTGGTCGATACAATGCGTGGGCTGTACGAGTGCACTGAAAATGTGCTTCCTCTGTTGGGAAAATGGGTGAAATCGCAGTGATTTTTTAATTACTTATTTTCAATGAAAAAACGCATTAAATGCTTTTAAAGTCAATGCTACCAAATTATATTACGGAAAGCCATTTCAAAGCTAGATTTATTATCCTATGCAATATTATTTTCATTTTACAACTGATTGAGGTTGTATTTTTTTTTTAATTTACTAGGTTTAATCATCGCATGACTAGCCTGTCTAGGGCTAGTAGTCATCATCGTACTACTAGTACCTAGCCGTTCAAAACCAAGACATTAGGCAAAGAGGTCGTCGTTGTGATTGTGTTGTTCAATTGCTGCCTTCTGTTAATTTTCATCTTCAATTCAATTTCTCCTTCTTTGAGTAGTACATATTAAGTTCACCGAGAAAAGCCAATAAAAATTAATTATCAATAATTATCATTTTTCTCTATGCAACTCAGTTGCATAATGTACCAGTACATATAAGTAGCGGAAATCCACGATGAGATTCTGATGAAATTTCTTCCTTCATTTTTAATTTAAGCAGGCTGAGTTTAAATATATATACAGGGTGTTAGGTTCGTGAGTGCAAACTTTTTAAAGGATGATAGAGGACGATTAATGGTAAAAAAAAAATGTTATACGCATTTGGTCAAATCTCAACCGTTACGTAGTTATTGAACTTTCCATGTTTTTGACTATTATTGCCTTAACTGGCTAGAACTTGAAAATGGTCAAACTTATCGCACCCTTATGACCCATATTTGAAAGATTATTAAATTTTCTATCAAATGGCGTCTTTGAATCGTTTGGTTAAGTTGAATAAGTTTTCTAGAGGAAATAGCTCAAAAGTAGTGTGTTTTAATTTGTTTTTGTCAATTATTTTTGGAAAATGCGTAGTAAATTAAAATTCTTTTTTAGACAAAGTTGTGGCCCCTGTTTCATTCTACAATTCTTTTCTTCGACATCAAACTTCTATCTCTTATTGTTTTCTTGCAATTTCGATTTAATTGTGCGGCACGGTGCTTATAGCCAAGGCAATAATAGTCAAATTCATGAAAAGTTCAAAAACTACGCAACGGTTGAGATTTGACCATATGCGTAGAACTTTTTTTCATCATTTATGGTTCTCTATCACCCTTTAAAAAGTTTGCACTCAGGAACCTAACACCCTGTATATTAGGGTGGCCCACACTTATATAAACAACAAACATTGCGAAAAATGCTAAGTCGTACCTCCTGAATCAGTTATTTTATACTCCAAGATGCTACGATCAAAATTTCAGCTAAATCGGTAAAGCCTGAGGGGCGCATAACAAGCTTGAAGTTTGTATGGAAAAACTTGGCCAAATATATGCAGAAATCTTGAGTTTTCGAATTTTGCCGCTAGGTGGCGCTGTAAGCGTTCAATAATTAAACCCTTTGCTATTATTGTAGGTGACTATATGCCAAACAACTTTATCGAAGATCGCAAGTGACTATATGCCAAACAACTTTATCGAAGATCGCAAAGTGATCCGATGTCTGTGAAAAAAGTTATACCCTCTTGGTATAACACCGCCAAAACATTATTGTTGTTTTTCCAGTACATGTAAAGGAATAATATCAATACTGAAATCTCAATACCTCGCCTCACTTTGTCTAGGCTATAATTTTTTTCACAGACGTCGGATCACTTTGCGATCTTCAACAAAGTTCTTTGGCATATAGTCATCTACAATGATACAAACGGGTTTAATTATTGAACGCTGTAACGTGCTAGCTCAGGGATACTGAATCTTAGGGTCGTAATATGGCTTGTCTCCCAGATTTACAATAATGATGATTGATTTAACCTTCCTTTCGCACCACTTTGGGAATACCTCTCTTGCGTAGTGTACGGTTTGGGTCAAAAATGACCCTAAAGCCCAAGGAAGGTTAACTAAACAAAAAAGAAGTTTTATGGTCTGCTCGAACACCGGAAATAAGTGTTCCCTGATGTTTTGGTGATTCGTCTATGAGTCTGGCATTTTATAATTATTCTGGACTCTTTAAGGTGTCATGATGCATCACCAAGTTTTCAAACAAATCATTGACTTTTTGCTTTTCAATGATTATTTGCCTCGCGTTTTTGAAGTGATAAAAACTGTCAATTCTGCAGCAACGCAGCTGAAAAAGTGATGATACTTTTTCATACAAATATTCGCTTTGGTGGCAGAGAATTATCACTTTAAAATTCCGATCCACATATCCAACATGGCTGCCGATGCTGATGATGCAGTAAAAATCCTTAACAACTTAAAATGGTCAGGGCCCATATAGCCGAGGCGGTAAACGCACGGGTATTCAGCATGACCATGCTGAGGGTGACGGGTTCGATTCCCGGTCGGTCCAAGATCTTTTCGTAAAGGAAATTTCCTTGACTTCCTTGGGCATAGAGTATCTTCGTGCCTGCCACACGATATACACATGCAAAATGGTCATTGGCAGAGGAAGCTCTCAGTTAATAACTGTGGAAGTGCTCATAGAACACTAAGCTGAGAAGCAGGCTTTGTCCCAGTGAGGACGTTACGCCAAGAAGAGGAGAGGAACTTAAAATGGTAGACCAACGCAAGAATATAGTTTATTGCATTGCTAACTGGACTGCGACAGAGTGCGGCATCTTAAATAAAAGTGCGATTTGTGCCTTCTAAGTTTGTATGCAAAATCACAATGGGATTTTTTGACGTTTCACCTTAAAACTGATGGCAGCTGGAATCGAATCCCAAGTATTTTTTTATTCAAATTAACTAGAAGAAATTCCTAGAACCACCATAAAACCAAAATAAAAGGTCTAAGGTTTTATGACGGTTCTCAAAACCTCTACCAGATTATTTGGCCATCCAAATTTGACTTGGGCCAAGACTTGGGCATCCACATCTACTTTTTATGCTTTTGCTTGAAATCCAAAGTGACCAGCGGCGCGAAAATTGATTTTTAACCTACTTGGAAATGTCGCAACTCAATTTGGATTAATGTATATTGTAGCTTTTAATTAGCTTAATGATGCGCAAAAATAGATTAAAATTTACTTCGCAGCTGCAACTTCGTATGTGCTTCAAGCGACGACTTCGACTTGGTGGTGCGACGATTATATTGGATACAAGAACACTTGATATCGCTGTAACTCTTACAGTTACAGCACGATTAACGCGCTCACATATTTTCCATTGATTAATAACACTCACTTATAATGCCGAAATCTGCAGGGATAAGGACGGGAGCCTCCTGACGGACAAACGTGAGGTGATCGAAAGGTGGAAGCAGCACTTCGACGAGCACCTGAATGGCGAAGAGAATGTAGGCACGGAGGACCAAGGCAGCGGAGGAAATGACTATGTTGGTGCAGCAGAGGACGGGAACGAACCAACTCCCACGCTGAGGGAAGTTAAGGATGCCATCCACCAGCTCAAAAACAACAAAGCGGCTGGTAAGGACGGTATCGCAGCGGAACTCATCAAGATGGGCCCGGAAAAGTTGACCACCTGTCTGCACCAGTTAGTAGTCAAGATCTGGGAAACCGAACAGCTACCGGAGGAGTGGAAGGAAGGGATAATCTGTCCCATCCACAAGAAAGGCGACAAGTTAATGTGTGAGAACTTTCGAGCGATCACCATTTTGAATGCCGCCTACAAAGTGCTATCCCAGATCATCTTCCGTCGTCTTTCACCTAAAGTAAATGAGTTCGTGGGAAGTTACCAAGCCGGTTTCATCGACGGCCGGTCGACAACGGACCAGATCTTCACCGTACGGCAAATCCTCCAGAAATGCCGTGAATACCAGGTCCCAACGCATCACCTGTTCATCGACTTCAAAGCGGCATACGACAGTATCGACCGCACAGAGCTATGGAAAATTATGGACGAGAACAGCTTTCCCGGGAAGCTGACTAGACTGATAAGAGCAACGATGGACGGTGTGCAGAACAGCGTAAGGATTTCGGGTGAACTATCCAGTTCATTTGAATCTCGACGGGGACTACGACAAGGTGATGGACTTTCCTGCCTACTATTCAACATCGCCCTGGAAGGTGATATGCGACGAGCCGGGCTCAACAGCCGGGGTACGATCTTCACGAAATCCAGCCAATTTGTATGTTTTGCGGATGACATGGATATTATTGCTAGGACATTTGGAACGGTGGCAGAACAGTACACCCGCCTGAAACGTGAAGCAGCAAAGGTTGGACTGGTGGTGAATGCGGCTAAGACAAAGTACATGCTGGTAGGTGGGACTGAGCGAGACAGGACAAGCCTTGGCAGCAATGTTACGATAGACGGGGATACTTTCGAGGTGGTAGAAGAATTCGTCTACCTCGGTTCCTTGCTAACGGCTGACAATAACGTGCCGTGAAATACGAAGGCGCATCATCAGTGGAAGTCGTGCCTATTATGGGCTCCAGAAGAAACTGCGGTCAAAAAAGATTCACTCCCGCACCAAATGTACCATGTACAAGACGTTTATAAGACCGGTGGTTCTCTACGGGCACGAGACGTGGACGATGCTCGAGGAGGACATGCAAGCACTCGGAGTTTTCGAGCGACGGGTGCTAAGGACGATCTTCGGCGGCGTGCAGGAGAACGGTGTGTGGCGGAGAAGGATGAACCACGAGCTCGCTGCACTTTACGGCGAACCCAGCATCCAGAAGGTAGCCAAAGCCGGAAGGATACGGTGGGCAGGGCATGTTGCAAGAATGCCGGACAACAACCCTGCAAAGTTGGTGTTTGCTAACCATCCGGTTGGTACAAGAAGGCGTGGAGCGCAGAGAGCACGATGGGCGGACCAGGTGGAGCGTGATCTGGCGAGTGTTGGGCGTGACCGACGTTGGAGAGCTGCAGCTGCAAATCGAGTATTATGGCGGCAAATTGTTGATTCAGTATTATCATGAATTTGATGTTAACTAAATAAATAAATAAATAAATTATAATGTCCAACAGTCCAAAAGCACTTTTAATAGAATTCCAACTTCAACATGATCATATACAAGTAAACTTGTACATAACTTAATATACAATTAGTGTGACACTCCGATACCCAATAAGAATTTTATCCATGTTATACACTGCACTTTTAAACGTATTCCGTAGAACAGTCTTGTAGGTTGAACTAATTTTCCAAACGCCCGACACAAATGTATTCCATTTTTTTCTATGTTTTACTACAAAACCGAATACCGCTAGATACTCAGCATATGCTAAATTACTAACCATATTTAGTTATATTTGAAAGGAATATTGTTTCCAATTTTTTTTCCTCAACTGAAATGTACTGTGTTATATCAAAAAGATTTTTTGAAAATATTACATTATCGGTTTTCGCACTATTTACAACACAAACATAACGTTTCCCGGCCGCGTTTCAAATCGAACTGAAACTAGCTTCAAAAAGTTTATCCGTATCTGCTCTATACAGCATCCATCAGCAGAAGATGTGGTTGGCGCATGACACGCCCTCGGTATACATTGGAACCAATCAGCGTTCTCGAGATGTGGACAGTATGGCTGCCATGTTGCTAGAAAAGGTGAATGGTACGGTACAGTGCACGGTAGGACGAATGGCCAAAAACGTGAACTTTTTCCAGTAGTGTCTTTATACGTGATTTTATCGGCATAGTGTCTTCGGATGAAAATTTTCTAAAAATAGGGCACGTCCAATGGCGTTTGACTTTAGTTCACAACTTTGCCCCAGGCAATGCTACAAAATCCAACTTTTTTATTTGACGTTTTTTATGGTGTTTTCGGCAAAGTTGTAGATATGCTCAGTAAAAATATCTTTGCTTAAGACACCAACCCTGTATTTATCCATTGTTTCATGATACAGACGTTCTTCTTCTTCTTCTTCTTCTTTATGGCTCGACGTCCCCACTGGGACTTGGCCTGCCTCGCTTCAACTTAGTGTTCTTTGAGCACAGTTATTAATTAAAGGTCTTTCTTTGTCTGCCATCCATAGCCTAAACTACTAGGCTAACTGGAGATTGGTAATTGGTAGTGATTGTGTCCGATCTTTGCTTGCTATAGGGGAGACTGAGGAGACTTGATCCCTGGGGAGACTTGTTCCCCCCATATTTTCTCGGAATCAAAAACAGTTTTCTTCTAGCATATTTTTTCCAAAACAACATCTGGACAGACGACAATGTTTCGGTTACAATTGATTTTAATTATGTATTGCATTATTTTTTAATAACTGATGGTTAGTTTTCAGTCCTTCAGAAATCTTTTAGGCGATTCCAAAAAATCTCAATAACTTTGTGAAAATTGAACCAAATCGTGTCAAAATTTTGCAGCATATAGTATAAATAAAATACTATCAAACGTATTTATCCAAATAAGACTGTTCTATAAATATTTTAATTAATGTAGCTTAGTGTATACAACAGTGACATGGGGAGACTTGATCCCTCGAGGGTTACACACACATTATACATGTGGAAAATAAAATTCTATTTGGAAGCCTCTATTTACTCGGAATTCTAGTATATTCAATGACAAAACGTGTCCGAAAATTATTATTTTATTACACACCATTAAAAGGGGGATCAAGTCTCCCCATTTTCAAAATACGGCATATCCTTAACAATTTCAGGAAATCTTATAATTTCATCAAAAATGCAAGAAAACTTGAAAAGAAATAGAATAGGAAGCTTCTGGAGTTATTTTGCCTTTAAATCAAACATGTGCACAAAAGGGGATCAATTGTGACCCATTTTTGAAAAATACATCATAAGACATGCCTCCATAAAAACACAGTTTTGAAAACTTTAAAAATAATTTAAAGTCTTTCTGTTGTGCATCAACTTGCAATAGTTGTTTACCTGCCATTCTGTACGAAAACTGGATCTAGTTTTGTGTTTTTCTTAAAGTTACAGGCAAATTAAGAAAAAGGGATCAAGTCTCCCCAGTCTCCCCTACTATATTAACTTTCTTCCTAAATCAAAGCATTGCATTTACCCAGTCATGCTCCACAACTTACATCAAGTCTCATTAATAAGGATATTTACCTACCTATATATATATATATATATATATATATATATATATATATATATATATATATATATATATATATATATATATATATATATATATATATATATATATATATATATATATACAAACCCTTATTTTCATTATTAGTTGTCTTCAACATACCTCATAAGAGACCAGCCCACTGTAATATGCTTGAGATATTCTTCATAATTATGGGACATAAAAATACGTAATAACATGCTTACATGTGTTTGTTTACCAAGTGATCATATCTCAATAAAGCCCTACAACACATTCACAGCTTGAAATTAAACATTTAATCGGCAAACAGAGCACCAGAAAGCATTCGAAAAACCTTTTCCAAGTTATTAGAATATGTTTTATTTTTCAGGAATAGGAAGACTAGCAGAAATCTCTTCTCACTCTTATATCAGGTATGCCCTAGGGTATGCCTCTATTATGAATCCTATAATAAACACAATAATGATGATTGCTGAGCAAGTCGGCCTTCCCTGAAAAGAAAATTATTTGATTGTTATAAAATAAGCTATCTAAAGCACTCGCGGATTGGAAAATATATCTGTTTTGAGGAAAAAGTACACAAACTAAATTATCTCGGAGTGAATGTTCACAAGCTCAGAATTGAATAATATTTTACTTTAGTCAAAGAATAAAAACAAGTTAACTTTGTTAAAGGCCTCGTAATAACATTGAAGCTGTGCATATGAGTCTACATTGAACCACTGTCTTGAAGAACACAATAACGAGAACTGAATTCAGTTTTTTGAGCAATATTCGATCAAGGGCAACTTTACGGGACTAGCCATACTATCCGGATTTTTCCACGATATTTAACATAGCTTTTGAATCTAAAATAAGGTTTGTATTTGAAATTAATAACGATATGATGCATATTGCTTATGCCTCCATTAAGTAACAAATAACTGATAATAACTTCTGAAAGTATAGTTGAAAGAAGGGAGTACTTATTGAAAATATTTTCACATTTAGCATAAAAATTGGGCTCCCAGACAACCAGTTATCGTATAAGATGTTGCATAAGATGATAAAGTGGAGGCCATATGCGTGCATGCCTCCATTTAGGCGCATGTAAAGTGTACGCATATCGCCTCCACTTCAACATCTTATTCAACATCTTATACGATCACTGGTTGACTGGGCTGTTCAGCATGAAGCCTAGGAAAAACAATTTGAAAACCATGATTTAAATAGTCTTATCGATTTGCATATGAAGCCTGAAAAATATTTCAAGTATAATTTGAAAACTCCAAGCACGAGGAAGAATGATTGATAATTATTAGGGCGTCGTTTGTTAGCAGAATATTTTCAATAAAAAGCTATATCTTTCAAAAAAAACAATAACAAACAGTTTTTTGTAATCAAATTCATTGTACCACGCTCCCCTAAAGCCATACGTTTGCAATTTGATATTTAGGTAAGACCTTAATTGAAAAAATGGAACGAATGAACATGTATACACAAAATCACGTTAATGAAATAAATAATTAAAATTTCAGTGGAATGCTACATAATGACAGTGTGTGTGTTTTCCTCTAATGTATTAGACTATACATCAGTTCAACATTTGAAAAACAAGTTTTCACAGTACCTCAAACATTATGACACAATGTGCTTAGAATTAAATATTTTTCATGTGTTATTATACAAAATATTTAGATATTCTGTTGAACTTTTGCTACTAATCGTAGTATTTTAGAATGCGTTTGATAGTTTTGTTATTATTTGAAAACCATTTCCAACACTGTCATCTATGTAAACTACTTCGAAACATCTAAAAACTTTATAGGTCTAACTTATAAGACAAAAAAGTTGTGACTTTTTGTAGAAGATACAATAATTTACAATATTCGATTTTAATAGTTTTTGCATGAAAAATCTTTAAAAAAAAATGTTCTAGACACCCCGATGGATGATTTCCGCCAACCCACCAAATTGATGGGAATGGTCCAAAGTATCATTGGGCAAAATTTCAGACTTAGGTACTTATTTTTTTGTTATAAAGTTGTTCTACACAACACACCGTGTATAATGATTCGTTTGCTGCACGTAGTTCAAGTTCATTTCGCGACTCTGATTCAAACATGGATATAACGTTGAGACAATGCATTCTGAAAATAAAATGAAATGAACTCTGAGAAGTATTCCCATATAGTACTGAGATAAATACCCCAGAATCTTTAAAGAGACTCCTCCGGAGCTCTGAAAGGTGTTCCTCTAGAATTATGAGACAGATTTCATCAGAATGCTGAATTTTCCTAGAATCCTGAAAGAGATTACTCTATATCTTTGAGACGCAGACCCGTGCACAGAAAAGGCTACAAGGTAAATATTCTCCCAGAATTCCCCTAAAATCTTGGGTGGAATCCTTTAGAATGCTGAGAATAATTCTGCCAGAATCCCGAAAGGTATTCCCCAGAATTCTACGAGTGATTCCCCCAGAATCCTGAGAGGGATCATAAGAGGGGTTCTTCCAGATTCTTGAGAGAAATATATCTAGAAACCTAAGAGGGTTTTTTTTTCGAAAATCTGATAAGGAATCTGGAAGGGATTACGAAAACTTCTAGAATGGACTTTCTCAGCATTCTGAGAAGGATTCTCTGGAATTCGGAGAGGTATTCCCACATAGAAAAGAAAAAATACCGCAGATTCCTGAAAGACATTCCCCCAGAATCTTTGAATGTACATATTCCCCTAAACTCCTGAAAGGGATTGTTCCAGAACTCTGAGAGTGATTTCTCAGTCTCTAGAATACTTGAAATTATTACACCATAATCTCAAGAGAATCTTCCCATAAACTTGTCAGAGATTTTCCCTGATTACTAAAAGAGATTCTCCCAGAATCCTGAAAGGGATTTCTGGGAGCAACTGCTCCAGAATACAGAAAACATTTTTTTTAAATTTTTATTTCTGTGTATTTTAACCTAAGCTCGATAGGGGTTCTAGTAGAATGCTGAGAAGGATTTCTTCCGAACCTTAAGAGGAATTACAAAATCTATGCGAGGGATTCTCCAAAATCCAAATTTCTCTACGGAATTTCGCCCAGAATCTCGTGAGAGATTCTTCAATAATTAATTCTGAAAGAAAGTGCCCTAGAACAATGGTCACCAAACTGCGGCCCGCGGGCCGCATGCGGCCCTCGAGAAAGTTTAGTGCGGCCCGCAATCTGATTTTGAAATATATTAGAAAGATTTCAAATACTAAAAACAGCACTTTTATCAAATCCCTTTTTAGAAATAAAGAATTATTATTCCCAAGAAAAAGATACAAATGAACAAAAATTAGTATAGTTAAAAATCATTTTCATCTGCAAAATAATTATGCCCAAAAATATAAAAAAGTCATTTACATAAGGCAGTCTAGCGTTCTTCACCTTTCTCTCTCAAGCAGTCACAGAGGATAGCAATTTTTTATTTAATATTTTCATAGGGAAACGTTTTCGTATGAAAACAAACCTATCCTCCTCGGGAGCGAAACAGAGAAAGGTGATCAAACGTCAGATAGCCTTATATTTTGACTCTAAAACATTATTCTGAAGGATATAAAGGGTGCCTTGTATGTCGAAGTTAAACCCTCTATTAAAATTTGATCAAAATAAGTTTTCAAATGCCTTGCGGCCCGCAGCCTTCTTGTAAAATTGAATTGTGGCCCGCGTAGACAGTACGCCTGAGGACCACTGCCCTAGAATATTGAAAAATATAGTCCCAGAATCATGAGACAGAATCTTGAGAAAAAATTTCCCAGAATCCTGACGGGGATTACCCCAGAAAGCCGAATTTTCAGAGAATCTTGGGAAGAGTACCCGCAGAATACTTAATGATATTTCCTCAGAACCTTAAAAGGATCTTACGCAGAATTCTAAGAAGGATACTACTAGAATCCTGTGTGGGGTTCCCACAGAATCCTATGAATTATTCCCCAAGAATTCTGAGAGGAATTACGCCACAATTCTGAGTATGATTCTCCAAGAAATCTGAGAGGAGTTGCTGAGATTGCTGAGAAAGATTTCTGTTGACGCCGGAATGAGCTGGCCGTTCTCAAAGCCAGGGTGCAGCAGTCAGGAAGTGCAATATCGCTGAGTTCTTTCACGTATATAATTCACGTACTTATTTTAGTTCATAAGGTTTATTGTACATAGTCAATTTATAAAGAAAGTTCATTAGGGTAAATGTACCAATAGTGGTGCAATTAGTAGCTCCTTGTAGGAAAATAATTGAATAAAATTGATAATACCACAAAATAAAAAGTCTAAAAACGTTAATCGGTAGTTTTTCACTTAAATTGGCTATGAAAAATGTAAAAATCATCGTTTATTTCAATTTTTGCTAATAAATCACTTGCACCAACTATTGGTACACGGTTCCTGTTATGGTGGTAAAATTTAACTTTGGTTCCTATAGTGGTGCATCCCATTGAATTCTTATGGGACCCACCACTATAGGAACACTACCACCACTATAGGTGCAAAGGAGCAAAAAAATAAGGAAAATAATTGTTTAAAATAGGTTTTTCTACAAATCCTAAATTCAAAACTTAATTAGTGTTATTAATTAAGTATAATGCATCTATTAAAAATGTCATTTGAGAGCTTTTTGGTAGAAAATGTACTGAATTGCCACTACCACCACTATTGGTACTACCTCCACTAAGGGAGCTTTTACCCTATATACACTATATACAGCTTGGCAATTAATCACTGCACCCGTTCCCGGTCTGTGGGCGAGGGTGCGACGGGCGACGACGCGCGCGGAGCACAGATGCTGTGCTATGGACCGTGTTGTGTCGGTCGGCGGTCAACTGTAGTACTGAACTAGAAGTTCTCGATCTTTTCTATTATCTTGCTCAATAATTGATAGCAAGCGATAAGAAGGTAAGGGGGGCTGGTTGGCTGCTGGAAGAGCATTACTCTGCCCCGTATACTGATGGATATGGCTGGCAAGCAGGAGATGCATTGTTCAGCTCATCGATCGACTAGGTACATTTCAACCGCTTTTACTGCGATGATGAGCAAACGAGCAGAGTCAGACCACAGCAGAGTTTATACAGTGTCGCATGCAGTGGACACCCGTTTGAACAATGGTTTAGAGTGGTGGCCAAAATAGCTTGGAACAAAGATAGTTCACGTGTGGCGTGAACAATTTCCTTGAGTGGGATCCTAAGTGAGGGTCTTTCAGATCCTTAGAGGAAACAACCCAGACCATCCAGAAATTTCTTAAAATCCTTAAAGGGATTTCATCCTTGGTAGGGAACCCTTTGTAGGGAATACCCGAAAATCCTGTAATGAGTTTCCTAAGAATCCAGAGATTCCCTAGAATTCTGGTAGGTATTCCCATATAATACTGCGGAGAAAAATTCCTCCAGAATTTTTTGAGGATTCCTCTAAAATTCTGTGAGATTCCTTCAAAATGCTGGAAATTATTACACCAGCATCCGGAGAGATCTTATCCCTAAAAAAAGAAAAACTGTTCCAATAGGAATTCTATCTGAATTCTATTAAGGATTTGCCTCCTGGAAAAGATTACTCCAGTTTTCTGAGATGGATTTTCTCAGAATTTTTAGAGATTTCCTCAGATTTGCGAGTTGGATTCTCCCAGAATGCTTAGATGGATATCCCCAGGATTCTTCGACGAATTCTTTCAGAATCCTGAGAGAAATTCTCCTGCAGTATTAAAAGACATGCCATGAGAATCCTGAAAGAGATGGCACTAGAACCCTGAGGATCACTCTTAGGAGGAGGATCACTCGTAAGAGGGGATCTTACGCATTATTAAGAGAAATCCATCATCCTGAATCCTGAGAAGGATTATCAAACAAATGTTCGGAATCAAGAGATGGACTGACCTAGAATCCTGAGAAAGATGCGCTAGAATCCTGAAAGGGACTCTCTAGACCATAAGAAGGATTCCTCCAGATTCCTGAGAAAGATTCACTTAGACTTCTGGGAGGGATTGGCCAAGAAACCTGAGATACACAGGTATACATCTATATACAGGGTGTTGGGTTCCTTACCCAGAATATTTTAGGGGGTGATTAAGGATATTTGATAAAAAAAATTGTTCTACGCATATGGTCAAATCTCAACCATTACGGAATTATTGAACTTTTCATGATTTTGACAATGCTTTCAATAAAATGGCTATAACATGAAAACGGTTAAACTTATTTAAGATCTCTCAGCACCGTTCGAAAGATTGTGAAATTTGCTATTGAACGTCATCTTCGAACATGCAAGTTTTTCTTACTTACTCACTTTTTAAGAACAAATAAGTGGAAAGTAAGTGGATTTTTAGCAGTTTTTGTCGATTTACTCGGAAAAATGCGTAATTAACTTATTTTTTTCCTTAGACAAAGTTGTGCGCCTTGAAATGCTCTACAATTCGTTCTTTGGCACCAAACTCCTAACTCTTGTCATTTTCCCGCAATTTTGATTTGAATGCACTGTTTTGCATCATAAATTTGCTTCAGCAAGTGCATCAGATATTAGCTCTCTTGACCCCACTGTGACTGCGAAACAAGCGTCATGTTTACTTCGCGCACACGGCTACTTGATTCCCAGCGCCGAACAACAACAACAGGATGGCGCGCTGGCGCATGAGCGAAAAGAACGACACCGCTGCGTGCTCGGCAAGGTGTTCAGTTGAATGCTTTTTGTAGTCCCAATGATTCTGGGATGCTCATGATAATCCCGGGAAGAGGGTTGGATTTTGGTAGACAGTAACTGGGGCTATCAGCCTGAGAGGCTTGGTTAGGGTGCTTCATTATTCCGGCATCGTTTTGGGGGATGGGAAACACCAGAATAAAACTGTTGTTGTCGATATCTGGAGGTTCGCGATGATTTTAAAATTTAGCTGGTGATCCCGGAAGTAACCTTGTCGGCTATAAAGTAACTAATGAAGCTTTGAGCGTATAGTACAGCACAATCTTCGTCGGGTTTGGACGCTGTTCCTCCTGGTTTTCCAAACATTTCATATTCTCATGTCTTTTTCAACCACGTGTAGCCAGCGTGTTCGCAGACGTCCATGAAGTCACCGACCATTAAACCTGGTTCCATGCTGAATATTGTTTTCGTTATTATTCTTTCTTTTGATATTCGCACTACGTGCCCAGCCCACTGAAGGCTGCCGTAATTTATTCGTTTCAAAAAAGTGTTTTTTGACGAAGTAGGTTGACGTTGATCGATGTTTGCTGCTTCCTGCTCTTACTCATTCGCCAACAAATAGGTAAGAGCAGGATTTAGTAACTTCGATCATGTTAAATCTATCTCATTGAACATGACTGATATTCACAGCACTTTGTGCTCTGTCTCTGTCTCCACTCGGGAGCTTGTAGTTTTGTAAAGTTTCGAAAGCAACAACGCCATACTCAATTAGGATTTCTGAATGAAATTAAGATTTTGTGAGTAATTCGTCCAGAGATTTCCATAAGAATTTTTCCATCGATTCCTCCAAAATTACTTCGAAGATTCTTCTAGACTTCTTCCAGAGATTGCTCCAGGAACTCCTCCAGAGATTTCTCTATGGATTCCTCTAAGAATTTCTCAAAGGACTCCAAAGGACCGGCCATTTGTCCAGGGATAATTACAGGAATTACTGCAGAATTTCCTCCAGGAATACGTCTAGAGATTCCTCCATAATTCCTCTAAAAGCTCCTCCAGGAATACCTCTAGGAATTCCTCCAAGGATTCCTCCAGTAAATTCTTTAGGGATTTCAACATGAGTTCCGGTAGTATTTCCTGCAGGAATTCCTCTAGAATTGCCCTTACAGTTCCTCCAGGAATGTCTTTAGGGAATCCTCCAGAAATTCATCCAGGGACTTTTCCAGAAATACCTTCAAAAATTTCGTAAGAGATTCCTCCAGGAATACCTGCATGAATTCTTCAATAAATTCTCTTTCCAGGAATTCTTCAGTTTATTTTTGCCATTGTTATCTCTGAAGGAATTCTTGGAGAAATTCCAGAGAAGTTCTTTGAGGTATCCCTGGAGGAAACTCTGGAAATATTCATTGAAGAATCTCTGAAGGAATTTCTGGAAGAATTTCTTCTGGAGGAATAATCGAAGTAATCTAGTAATCTCTGGAGCATTTCCTAGAAGAACCCCTGGAAAAACTCCTGAAGAAACCCCAAAAGGAATTCCTGAAGATTTCCTTGATGAAATCTTACAAGTAATCCCTGGATGAATCTCTGGAGAAATCCTTGGAGGAATCTCTGGAGGAATTCTTGGTGAAATTATTGGAAGAGCCTCTGGAGAAATTTATAGCACAATTGCTTGAGGATAGCACAATTGTTTGAGGATAGCACAATTGCTTGAAGAATCCTTGGAAGAATGCGTCGAAGTACGTTTAAAACGAACGTTTCATGGAGCAATTCTTGGACACAGCTCTAGAGGAGTCTCTGGAGGAGTCTCTGAAGAATTCCTGGAATAATCCTTGACAGAATCCTTGAGGGAATTCTGGAGAAATCCCTGGAGGAATCCTAGAAGTATTCTTGGAGGAATCCCTGGAGGGATTTCTGAAGGATTTTTGTTTAAATTCATGAAGGAATTTGTGAGGACAACTTTGGAGGAAACCTTGGAGGAATCCCTGGAGGAATCCAAGGAGAAATTTCTAGTGTAATCACAGGAGGAATGCCTGAAGATCTCTAAAGAAATTCCTAGACGAATCCTGGAGGAGTTCCTAAAGGAATCCCTGGAGGAATCTCTGCAGCATTCCCTGAATTAATTCATGGAGGAATTCGTAGAAGAAATCTTGGAGGAATCCCTGAAGGAATCTCTGGAGGAATCCCAGGTGGAGCTCTGGAAGTATGCTTGGAGGAGCTCCTGGAGAAATTAGTCGAAGAATTCGTGGAGGAATCTCTTGACAAATTTCTGGAGGAACCCCTGAAGGTATTAATTAAGGAATCCTGGAAGGAAACCAGGAAGAATCCCTGGAAAACCTTCTGGAGGTATCCCTGAAAAATCCTTGGAGGAATTCTGGAGAAATCCCTGGAATCCTAAAAGCAATCTCTGGAGCAATTCTTGGAGGAATCCCTGGGGGAGATATTCCTGAAGGAATTTGTGAACCTAACTTTGAAGGAAACCTTAGAAGAATCCCTGGAGGAATCCTTGGAGGAATTTCTGGTGTCATCAATTGAGGAATGTCTAAAAAAATCCCTGGAAGAAAACCAGGAATACTTTCTAGGGGAATCCCTGAAGGAAATCTTGAATGAATCCCAGGAGAAATTTCTGGATAAATTCCTGAAGGTATCCCAGCAGGATTCCCTGAAGGAATTCTTGGAGGAATCCCTGGAAGAATTTAAAGTAGAATTTTTGTGGAAATTCTGGGAGTAGTAGCCAGAGGAATCTCTGGAGTAGCTCTAGGAAGAATCTCTAAAAAAATCCTGGGAAGAATTTTCGGAGCAAGTTTTATTTTTGGTGATTCTTTTATGAATTCCTCCAGCGAAACATCCAAGAAATCCTGCCGATTTCCCTACATAAAGTGATTTTCTCGAGATTTTGCCAAATAATTATCCAGCAAATGATCCAAGCATTTCTCCAGGAGGAACTTCTGGGGGAAATTGAGAAGGAATGCCTGGAAAAATCCCTGAAGAAAGTCTTGGAAAAAATACTGAAGGAATTTGTGGAGGAAACCTTGGTAAAATCCCTGGGAGAGTTTCTGATAGAATCTCTGAAGGAGATGCTGAAGTAATCCCAGGTTGGAAAGTTTCTAGAAGATTCGAAGAATTCGTGGAGAAATAACTAGAGGATTTTCGTTAGGAATAATTGGAGGAAACCTTGGCATTATTCCTTGAAGAATTTTAAGTGGAATTTCTGGGGAAGTTCCTGGAGTAATCCTTAGCTTAGAGAAAGTTCTGGAGGAATTCCTGGTAGAATCCTTCGAGAAATCCCTGCAACAATCCTTGGAGGAATCCGTGGGGAAATGCTTCGAAAAAGATCCTGAAAGAATTTATACAAAATAAATACTTAGAGGATTTTTATTCGAAAAATTCTACAGAAGTTTCTCCGAAAACGTCTTCAAAAGTTCAATCAGGAATAACTTCATGAGTATCTTTTTAAATTTCTGCACGAGTTCCTCCTGAAATTCCTTCAAAGATTGCTTCAAGAATTCCTCCAGAGATTCCTTTAAGAATTTTTCTAGAGATTCCTTCAAAATTTCTCCAAGAATTTCTCCAAGGATTCCGACAGCTATTTCTTAATGGATTTCTCCAGAAGCCCCTCAAAGAATTCCCTTCAGAGAATCCTATAGAAATTCCTCCAAGGACTACTGCAAGGATTGCCCTAGAAATTCCAGAAAGACTTCAGGAATTCCTACATCAATTTCTCCAGTGATGCCTTAAGGTGTTCCTCCAGCAATTGCTCCAGGTATTTCTTCAGGGATTCCGCAACGAATTCATGAAGGAATTTCTCTAAGGATTCCTCCATGAACTCCTCAAAGGATAACTACAGGATTTTATCGAGGGATTGCTTCAAACATTCCTCCAAAAATTCCTCATACTACCGTCGATGGGGGTGACAATGGGTCTGGGGGTGAGATTGGGTCAAAACGGAGAAACATAAAATTTGAAATAGCTCAATAACTATCGCTAATTTATATTGAAAACTTTATATTATTTCAAAGGGGAGATGTTTTTACACGTCATGAAGCAGAATAAGATGTTGTGCAATAATCGTTTTTTGTTAAATTTGTGGCTAAACTTGTATGATGAAACTACTAGTAAATCGCTCTGAAAAAATTTCTCCTTCGTAATGTTTAACACAAGTACCTAACCATAAATTTTCTTATAAGGGGTTAGCTGTAGGTATAACCTGGTTGATGTAATGAAAAGAGCGGGCTGTCATTGCTCTTTTTAATTAAAAACTTAATATTTTCGGCCCTATGTCTAAATATTAAGAATGGGGGTGAGATTGGGTCAAGCAAGTTATCGAGTGCACATAAACTTAACCTCAAATTCAACTTGTTATCCAGTCCCCATTTGACGTTAGAGTGGTGCCATGTTTACCGTATTTTCACTAAAGCACGCTTTCTTTCAAAAATATGTCGAGAAACGTCAAACGAGTGTGTTAATACGTTTAGTGCCTAAAATCAGTTATAACAATACACCCATGCGTGTGGACAGCTCCTCTAATCATCAGCCAATCTTTAGTGTACTGTAATATCGTAAGCTCACAAAATAGGCTTAACATTGTATTTGAACGACCCTCTATCTTGAGATGGAGTGATTTGCTTTAGCAATATAGAGGCCAATGATCATGTATATAAGAGTTTATAACGGAGGGTTTGGTTAAATATTTCTTATGCAGTATACAAAAACTAGTATGTTTTTTTACAATCAATCTTTCATTCTTTCTTCGCCCCTCCCTCATTGTAATCTCCCCTCCTTTCATGGAGGTTGAAACTTTCAATGAGGATGATTATGATGGCTAAAAATGGTGATACAGTACACAAACGTTATTTTATCAAATTTCAACCATTTTTTCGGTTGTATTAGCCCTTTTAGGTGGTTTAATCATCTTTTAAAATTACCTAAGCTTTTATTCGTCATGATAACATTGTGTTTTAAGTAGGTTTACTATATATGCTCAATAAAATTAATTTATATTCTTAAATAGGTGATTTCGAATACTTTGACCCATTCTCACCCCCTCTAAGGGGTGAGATTGGGTCAATTTTCAATCATTTGTAGTTTACTAAGCAATTCATATAACGTGATACTTTCTTGCTAAACTATCGTTACCACATAGGAGAGTATACATACCAAATAAAAAGTTATTCCGGCTTCAGTTGCATTTGTTATTTAACAAACAATCTTTGAGTATCCTTTTTTGACCCATTCTCACCCCCAACGACGGTACCCTTCTACTTAATTCCCATAAAATTCCTTCAGAAACTTCAACAGAAATTCTTCAAGGGTATCTTCCAGAATGCCAGGGAACTTTAAGGGGAATTTTGGATAATTCCCTAGAAGAATTCCTGCAGGAAATTTATCCGGAACTCCTGGAGGAATCCCAGAAAGAATTCATGTAGTAATTCCTAAAGAAATTGCTGGAGCAATCCTTTAAGGAACTCCTAGAGAGTTTCTTGAAGGAATTTCAAAGGAAATTCTGGAGGAATCCGTCGAAAAATTCCTAGAGGAAGTTTTGCAGGAATTCGTGGAGGATATTCTGCAGGAATTCCAGGACTTATCTATTAAGAGAAAAATCTTATAGAATCCCTGGAGAAATTCTTGCAGGAATCTCTAGAGGCGTTCCGGGAGAAGCCTCCAGAGGAATTCTGGAGGAATCCCTAGACGTATTCCCGAAGAAAATTTTGCAGGAACTCTTGAAGGAAATTCTGTAATAATTCCTGTAGTAATCCCTAGATAAAATGCTGGTCCTTCGGAGTCCTTTGAGAAATTCTTGGAGGAATCCTTAGAGGAGTCTCTAGAAGAGTTTCTGGAGAAATCTCTGGAGGAAATCTAGAAGAATCTCTGAAGTAATTTTTTAAGGAATCGCTGGAAAAACTCTTATGGAAATCTCTGGAGCAAAGTTTCCTCCACGAATTCTTCAGTGATTACACCAGAAATTCCTCCAGGGATTCTTTACAGTTTTCCTCCAAAATTTTCTTCATAAATTCCTCCAGCAATTTCTCCAAGAATTCCTTCAGGGTATCCTCTAGAAGGTTCTCCAGGGATTTTTCCAGGTTTTTTTCCCTGGATTCCTTGGTTAATACCTCCAGGTTTTCCTTCAGTAATTTCTCCAGAGATTACCTTGGATGTCTCCAGAAATTCCATCTGTGATTCCTCCAAGAATTCCTCCACGAATTTCTGCATGAGTTCCTCCACGGATTCCTGAAGAGATTCCTCCAGGGATTTCTCTAGGAATTACTTCAGGGAATCCAACAAGTATTCTTTCAAAGAATGCTCCATGTATTACTTCAGGATCGCTCTAGGCATTCCTTCAGGGATTCCTCTAGGAATTGCTTCAGAGATTTTTTCAGACATTCCTCCTGTTTCTACTCCAGGGATTCTTCCAAGGTTTCCTGCAAAGTTGTCCTCACAAGTTCGTTCGTGGATTTCTCCAAGAAATCCTTCAGGAATCCCTCCAGGGATTCCTCCAAGAATTCCTCCAGGGATTGCTTCTAGGATTCCTTCAAGGATTTCTCCAGAATTCCTCCAAGATTTCTATTAGGGATTAATCCATGAATTCCTCCAGAGACTACTGCAGAGTTAACTCCAGGGTTAACTTTTGGTTAACTTACTCCATACTTTGCTTCAGGATTTTTTCCTGGAATTGCTCCTGGGATTCCTTCAGATGTATTTCTACGCATTCTTACAAGGATTCCTAAATAATCCTCAAGTAATTCTATTATCAATTTCGCCAGAGTCTCTTCTAGAAATTTCACTTGAAATTCCTTCGGGGATTCCTCCAAGGATTTCTCCAGAGATTCATCCAGGGATTCCTTCTGAGATTACTCCAGGGAAAAATTCAGCAATTCTTTCTGGTTCTCCTTCAGGAGTTTTTCCAGGAATTCCTGTAGTATCCTGTGGAATCTCTGGTGGAGTTTCTGGAGAAATCTCTGAAGGAAAGCTGGAAGAATCTTCGAAGTAATTTTGGAGGAATCGCTGGGAAAATTCTGATGGAAATCTCTGGAGGAATTCCTGAAGCAATCTTTGGAGGAATCCCAGGAAGAATTTCCGGAGAAACTCCTGAAAGAAGCTCATAACATTATCCCAAATTGGATTTATGTAGATAGTTTCGGAGAGACTTCTGCAGAGTTTTTCAAATGATTTCTAGATAAATTGTTAAAAAAAACTCTTAAAAAAATCCCGGAGGATGTTCTGTAAGAAATTCTTAAAGAATGAACATCCAAATGATCTTCCTGAAAAATGTTATTAGAAAAGAAATCCTGAAGAAACTTCGAATAAACTCACGAAATATTTTTTTTTTTTAATTCCTTCAGTATTTTTTCCAAGACTTTCTTCAGGGATTTTTCCAGGAATTCCTTCTCAATTTCCTCCAGAGATTCCTCCTGTAAGGATTCTTCCCGGAGCTGCTCCAGAGAATACTTTAGTTTTTGCTGAGATTATTCTACGAATTCTTTCAGAGATTCCTCTAGGAACTTCTCCGGAGTTTCCAACAGGAACACCTCTATGAACTTCTCCTGGGATTCCTCCAGGAATTCCTTTGAGGATCCCTGGAGGAACTCCTGGAGGATTCCCTCGAGGCATCCCTGGAGGAAATGATGAAGCAATCCCTGGCAAAAATTTCCGAGAGAATCACAAGTGGCATTCCTTCTTCAATTCTTGCAGAAAACCTTGGAGGCAATCTGGAGGATTCCCTAGAGGAATGCTTGGATCATTTGCTGGATAATTATTTGGCAAAATCTCGAGAAAATCACTTTATGTAGGAAAATCGGCAGGATTTCTTGGATGTTTCGCTGGAGGAATTCATAAAAGAATCACCAAAAATAAAACTTGCTCCAAAAATTCTTCCCAGGATTGTTCTAGAGATTCTTCCTAGAGCTACTCCAGAGATTCCTCTAGCTACTACTCCCAGAATTTCCACAAAAATTCTACTTTAAATTCTTCCAGGGATTCCTCCAAGAATTCCTTCAGGGAATCCTGCTGGGATACCTTCAGGAATTTATCCAGAAATTTCTCCTGGGATTCATTCAAGATTTCCTTCAGGGATTCCCCTAGAAAGTATTCCTGGTTTTCTTCCAGGGATTTCTTTAGACATTCCTCAAGTGATTACACCAGAAACTCCCCTAACGATTCCTCCAGGGATTCTTCCAAGGTTTCCTCCAACGTTTCCTTCACAAATTAATCCAGTAATTTCTCCAAGAATTTCTTCAAGAATTCATCCAGAAAGTCCTCCAGAGAATCCTCCAGGTTTCCTCCCTGGATTCCATAAATCACTCCTACAAGGGTTTCTTCAGTAATTCGTCCAGATATTCCCCCACGAAATCCTCCAGGGATGTCTCCTGAGATTTCTTCTGGGGTTCACTCAGGAATTCTTACAGGAATTTAAAAGTTTCCTCCACGAATTCTCCCATGTTTTCCTCCACGTGTTCCTCCAAGAATACCACCAGGGATTCTCCCACATATTCCACCATGGAATTTTCATGGAATTCCGTCAGGGAATTCTCCAGATATTCCTTCAGGGATTTCTCCAGGCATTTCTTTAGTGATGACACCAGAAATTCCTTTAGGGATTCCGTCAAGGTTTCCTCCAAAATTTGGTTTACAAATTCCTCCAGGAATTTCTCCAAGAATGCTTTCAGGGATTCCTCCAGAAGGTTCTCCAGGGATTCTGCCAGGTTTCCTCCTTGGATTTCTTTGTTAATACTTTCAGGGGATCCTCCAGTAATTTCCCCAGAAATTCCTCCACCAATTCCTCGATTAATTCCTCATGGAACTCCTCCAGGTATACCTCCAGAAATTCCAGAGATTCCATCAGATATTCCTCCAGGAATTGCTCTAGGAATTTCTTCAGGGAATCCTCCAAGTATTCTTTCAGAGAATGCTCCAGGAATGCTGAATTACTTCAGGAGGATGTTCCAGGTGATTACATCACAAATTCCTCCAAGGATTCTTCCAAGGGGCTGTCCATAAACCACGTGGTCATGAGGGGGGGGGGGTGGTTCGGCCAATGAGCATTTTGTATGGACGAATAAAAAAATTTGTATGGACTAATACCTCGCGGGGGGGGGGGGGTTGAGAAGTCCCAAAAAAATGACCACGTGGTTTATGGACAGCCCCCAAGGTTTCCTTCAAAGTTGGGTTCACAAAATCCTTCAGGAATATCTCCCGCAGGGATTCCTCCAAGAATTGCTCCAGAGATTGCTTTTAGGATTCCAGGGATTTCTCCAGAATTCCTCCAAGGATTTTTCAGGGATACCTCCAGAAGGTTTTCCAGGGATTCTTCCTGGTTTCCTTCCAGGATTCCTTGATTAATACCTTCAGGGGTTCCTCCATTAATTTGTCAAGAGATTCCTCCACGAATTCTTCAATTAATTTCTCCAGGAGCTCCTCCAAGCATACTTCCAGAACTTCACCTGGGATTCCTCCAGAGATTTCTTCAGGGATTCCTCCAAGATTTCCTCTACGAATTCCTCCATGAATTAATTCAGGGAATCCTCCAGAGATTCTTCCAGGGATTCCTTTAGGAACTCCTCTAAGTATTCTTTTAGAGAATGCTCACGGTATTACTTCAGGATTCCTCTAGGAATTCCTTCAAGGATTCGTGTAGGAATTTCTTTAGAGATTTCTTCAGGCATTCCTCCTGTGATTACACTAGAAATTTCTCTTTGGATTCCTCCAGGGATTCTTCCAAGGTTTCCTTCAAAGTTGTCCTCACAAATTTCTTCAGGAATTTAAACAAAAAATCCTTCAGAAATCTCTCTAGGGATTCCTCCAAGAATACTTGCATGGATTACTTCTAGGATTCCTCCACGGATTTCTCCAGAATTCCCTCAAGGATTCTGTCAGGGATTATTCCAGGAATTCTTCAGAGACTCCTCCAGAGACTCCTCTAGAGCTGCGTCCAAGAATTGCTCCAGGAAATGTTCGTTTCAAACGTACTTCGACGCATTCTTCCAAGGATTCTTAAAAAAATCCTCAAGCAATTGTGCTATCAATTTCTCCAGAGGCTCTTGCAATAATTTCAGCAAGAATTCCTTCAGAGATTCCTCCAAGGATTTCTCCAGAGATTCATCCAGGGATTACTTCTAAGATTTCATCAAGGAAATCTTCAGGAATTCCTTCTGGGGTTTCTTCAGGAGTTTTTTCAGGGGTTCTTCTAGGAAATGCTCCAGGGATTACTAGATTACTTCGGTTATTCCTCCAGAAGAAATTCTTCCAGAAATTCCTTCAGAGATTCTTCAAGGAATTCTTTCAGAGTTTTCTCCAGGGATACCTCGAAGAACTTCTCTTGGGATTTCTCCAAGAATTCCTTCAGAGATAACAATGGCAAAAAGAAACTGAAGGAATTCCTCAGTGAATCCCTGGAGGAATTCCTGGGGGATTTCTTTGGGGGATCCATGGAAAAACTAGTAAAAGAATCTCTGGAGGAATCCTTGAAGAAATTCCTGATTGAATCCCTTTGGACGATTTTTAGTTGAAATCCCTGGAGAAATTTCTGGAGGAAACTCTGAAGGAATTCCTGGAGCAATTCTTGGTAGATATCCTGAAGGAATTCTTAGAGAAATTCTTATAGAAATCGCCAGAGGAATTCCTAAGGGTACTCCTCAAGTAATCCATGGAAAAGTTCCTGGAGAAATCTTTAAAGGAATTTCTTGAAAAATGCCTGCAGGAATTACTAACAAAATCTCTGGAGGCATCACTGGAGAAATTAATGTAGGAATTGCTGAAAAATCAATGAAGAATTTCTGGAGCAATCCTCGCGGGAGCCCTTAGAGAAATTTCTGAAGAATTCCTGGAAAGAGAATTTATTGAAGAATTCATGCAGGTATTCCTGGAGGAATCTCTTACGAAATTTTTGAAGGTATTTCTGGAAAAGTCCCTGGATGAATTTCTGGAGGATTCCCTAAAGACATTCCTGGAGGAACTGTAAGGGCAATTCTAGAGGAATTCCTGCAGGAAATACTACCGGAACTCATGTTGAAATCCCTAAAGAATTTACTGGAGGAATCCTTGGAGGAATTCCTAGAGGTATTCCTGGAGGAGCTTTTAGAGGAATTATGGAGGAATCTCTAGACGTATTCCTGGAGGAAATTCTGCAGTAATTCCTGTAATTATCCCTGGACAAATGGCCGGTCCTTTGGAGTCCTTTGAGAAATTCTTAGAGGAATCCATAGAGAAATCTCTGGAGGAGTTCCTGGAGCAATCTCTGGAAGAAGTCTAGAAGAATCTTCGAAGTAATTTTGGAGGAATCGATGGAAAAATTCTTATGGAAATCTCTGGACGAATTACTCACAAAATCTTAATTTCATTCAGAAATCCTAATTGAGTATGGCGTTGTTGCTTTCGAAACTTTACAAAACTACAAGCTCCCGAGTGGAGACAGAGACAGAGCACAAAGTGCTGTGAATATCAGTCATGTTCAATGAGATAGATTTAACATGATCGAAGTTACTAAATCCTGCTCTTACCTATTTGTTGGCGAATGAGTAAGAGCAGGAAGCAGCAAACATCGATCAACGTCAACCTACTTCGTCAAAAAACACTTTTTTGAAACGAATAAATTACGGCAGCCTTCAGTGGGCTGGGCACGTAGTGCGAATATCAAAAGAAAGAATAATAACGAAAACAATATTCAGCATGGAACCAGGTTTAATGGTCGGTGACTTCATGGACGTCTGCGAACACGCTGGCTACACGTGGTTGAAAAAGACATGAGAATATGAAATGTTTGGAAAACCAGGAGGAACAGCGTCCAAACCCGACGAAGATTGTGCTGTACTATACGCTCAAAGCTTCATTAGTTACTTTATAGCCGACAAGGTTACTTCCGGGATCACCAGCTAAATTTTAAAATCATCGCGAACCTCCAGATATCGACAACAACAGTTTTATTCTGGTGTTTCCCATCCCCCAAAACGATGCCGGAATAATAAAGCACCCTAACCAAGCCTCTCAGGCTGATAGCCCCAGTTACTGTCTACCAAAATCCAACCCTCTTCCCGGGATTATCATGAGCATCCCAGAATCATTGGGACTACAAAAAGCATTCAACTGAACACCTTGCCGAGCACGCAGCGGTGTCGTTCTTTTCGCTCATGCGCCAGCGCGCCATCCTGTTGTTGTTGTTCGGCGCTGGGAATCAAGTAGCCGTGTGCGCGAAGTAAACATGACGCTTGTTTCGCAGTCACAGTGGGGTCAACACGGTGCTCCATTTACCGTTATTATAAAATAAAATATACCATCAAAACCTGAAACGCCATTCTCTTTATTTACCTATCCTACACCTCTGGGCAAATTTTTAAAATCATCGTTGGGCGAAATTTTGAGTTACGCCCATTTAAAGGGCCTAACCTCTAAAAAATCGTGTTTTCTATAGAATAACACCAGATTTCATAACAGAATCATGAATTAAAGGCATCAATAACAAAAATTATCATGAATAATATTGAAATTTGGTAGTATGCATCCATATAAATATTAGTGGAGTGCATTTTCTATCAAAATTGGTCATTACGTCAATATACGGTAGATGTTCTTAGGGCCTATAGAAAACAAACAGTTCATCGGTGCAACAATTCAATTAAAAGTATAATGTTTTGTGATTCCATATGTCTATAGATGTTCATATTACTCTCAGTCAAGGTGATAGTATTCACATGCATCCAGCACCAACATTTCAAAAGGACGTAACTGATCTTCAACACAATATCTTCTCCCATAGCTCTAGATCGTATCTCATCTTTCCCAGGACACCAACAACCACTATCGGAAAGAATTGCATTTTCTCCGTCCAGTAGTGGCTGTACATTGCGTCGGAGAGAAAAAGGTTTGGTTTCTGCTAGCAGTTTCGCCTTTTTGAAATGTTAGCACCGATATATTAAGAGCGTACACTGTCAGCAAATCTGCTTTAAAAACAATAGTCAAAAATATGGGCAACCATAAATTAAACAAAAAGAAATATGTCAGTGTGCCAAAATTCTTGAGTTATAAGAATAGAAAAACAAAATTTGGAAAGGCCAAAAGACAAAAAGTTGGAACAGGCAACAAATAATCAAGCATAATTTGCAGAGTGAATTTTTTTTTCTTCTTTCATAATATGTAGGTAAGACCTTTTGTCCTTATCATTTTAACTTTTATTCGATCTTTTGTCTTTCAATTTTCTCATTTGTACGTTTTGCCTTCATCAACTTCAGCATTTCAGAAGGGCGTAACTGCTTTTTGATACGCCCTTTTGAAATGCTGAGGCTGAGAAGACGAAACGTAAAAATGAAGAAAAAATCAAAAGACAATATTGCGCGTTTAACCGTAGATTATCGCGCAAAAATGTTCAAAACCGCTAATAGATGGTCGCCAGTACATCATATCGTGTTCAATATCGCGCAGAAGACACTGAAACAGTTAAATGCAACCGCGCATATCTATTTACATTTTTGCAAAACTTTGCGCAATATTTTTTCTTGCAATATATAATAGGTCGATAAAAGTAAAATTAGTAGGATCAAAAGGTCTTACCTACATATTAAAAAAAGAGAGAATATTCATGCAGCATTTTATGTTTCATTATTGGAAGCCTGTTTCGACTTTTTGTCTTTTAGCCTTGTTCTATTCTAATAAGTTATAACTTAAGATATTTGGCACACAGACATATTTCTTTTTGTTTAATTTATGGTTGCCCGTATTTGACTATTGTTTTTAAAGCAGATGTGCTGTATAGAGAGTGTACGCATGTGAAAAGGACGGAACAACCGTTAAACGCCTCAACTTCTTCCGTCTTTCCTAGGCGTGTTTCAATTCATTCATGCAAATTTATCCTGTTATAAGATAGAGGGGAGACTTCTCTACCTGTTACTGGTTAGAGTTTACGTGAATAATGGGAAATACGCTCAGGAGGACCTGAAGAAGCAAAAATTTGCAATGGTTGTTACGCACTTTTCAAATGGTAATATAATCTAGATTGAGTTTAACCCTCGAGCAGTCGCGTCTTCGGCTACCTACAACGGCACTACGTTCACACTGTGTATCACAAGCGTGCATTTTTCATGGTGCGTGTACTCAGTACACGACGCGACCGCTCCCGGGTTAAATAAGGGCGAAAGTAACATGAACGACTTCTCTTTATCGACTCTCTCTTCTTCAAATTAAAGTGACAAGATGCAAGTATGGTTGCAGTTTTTGGTCATAAGTCGCTAGCTTGCGATGCAATCTAGCGTCTAAGTGTGAAAAAATCGATTGATTTGCATCTTGCCACTTTAATTTGCAGAAGAGAGAGTCGATGAAGAGAAATCGATAATGTTACTTTCGCCCTTATATAAACTCAATCGGTGATAACATTTCGAAAAGGCGAAACTGGTTGCCGAAACCAAACCTGTATCTCTCCGACGCAATGTACAACCACTACTGGACAGGGAAAATGCAATTCTTTCCGATAGTGGTTGTTGGTGTCCTGGGAAAGATGAGATACGATCTAGAGCTATGGGAGAAGATATTGTGTTGAAGATCAGTTACGTCCTCTTGAAATGTTGATACTGGATGCATGTGAATACTATCGCATTGACTGAGAGTAATATGAACATCTATAGACATATGGAATCACAAATCAATATAGTTTTTGCATTGCTAACTGGACTGCGACAAAGTGCGGAATCTCCAATAAAAGTGCGATATTGCATCAAATCGTTCCGGTGTCTTCACCGCACTTGTTCATCACGAGCTACTGAATAAGTGCGGTGAAGACACCGGAACGATCTGACGCAAAATCGCACTTTTATTTGAGATTCCGCACTTCATCGTCGCACTTATAACCGCGCAATGCGCAATATACTTTTAATTGAATTGTTACACCGATGAACTGTTTGTTTTCTATAGGCCCTAAGAACATCTACCGTATATTGACGTAATGACCAATTTTGATAGAAAATGCACTCCACTAATATTTATATGGATGCATACTACCAAATTTCAATATTATTCATGACAATTTTTGTTATTGATGCCTTTAATTCATGATTCTGTTATGAAATCTGGTGTTATTCTATAGAAAACACGATTTTTTAGAGGTTAGGCCCTTTAAAAGGGCGTAACTCAAAATTTCGCCCAACGATGATTTTAAAAATTTGCCCAGAGGTGTAGGATAGATAACTAAAGAGAATGGCGTTTCAGGTTTTGATGGTATATTTTATTTTATAATAACGGTAAATGGAGCACCGTGGTCAAGAGAGCTAATATCTGATGCACTTGCTGAAGCAAATTTATGATGCAAAACAGTGCATTCAAATCAAAATTGCGGGAAAATGACAAGAGTTAGGAGTTTGGTGCCAAAGAACGAATTGTAGAGCATTTCAAGGCGCACAACTTTGTCTAAGGAAAAAAATAAGTTAATTACGCATTTTTCCGAGTAAATCGACAAAAACTGCTAAAAATCCACTTACTTTCCACTTATTTGCTCTTAAAAAGTGAGTAAGTAAGAAAAACTTGCATGTTCGAAGATGACGTTCAATAGCAAATTTCACAATCTTTCGAACGGTGCTGAGAGATCTTAAATAAGTTTAACCGTTTTCATGTTTTAGCCATTTTATTGAAAGCATTGTCAAAATCATGAAAAGTTCAATAACTCCGTAATGGTTGAGATTTGACCATATGCGTAGAACAATTTTTTTCATCAAATATCATCCTTAATCACCCCCTAAAATATTCTGGGTAAGGAACCCAACACCCTGTATAGTGCCACATGTTGGAAGCAAAAAGTTTTCTAATTTTCACTACGCGGTTTTGTACGAACACTGGAGTGTTTGTCTTCATTTGTTTCAACCAGTTCAACACTATTTTAGAGTCCGACCAAAGCACCACCTTTGCGGTTGTTAATGCTAAGGTTTCGCGCACTTTTTCCACTTGTTCCGCTAACAGCAATGCAGCACACAGCTCCAGCCGCGGGATCGTCATCTCATCAGGTGTGGCGTCCAACTTGATGTCTCGTTGAATCTCCTTCATTGGGGCAACCCGTGACTTGCCACAAATCAATCGCATCTCGGCAACCCCATCACTCTTCACACTTCTCAGGTATATGCAACACCCATACGCCACCTTGGAGGCGTCAGCAAATCCATGCAGCTCGACAGTAACCGCATCATCAACAGTAATCCGCCGGTTGATCCGCAGAGAATTCAAAGACGAAAGCTCGGACCTGAACCGGTTCCACGTTCGTAGTTGCTCCTTCGGAATCGCTTCATCCCATTCCACGTTCTGCTGCCACAGTTGTTGCATCACGAGTTTGGCAATGAGTATGATCGGTGCTAGTAGGCCATGAGGATCGAACAGCTTTGACATGTCCGACAGCACCATTCGCTTCGTGGGTATTTCGGAACCCTCACCGATTGGTTTCACGTGGAACAGGAAATCATCACTAGAGGGATCCCACAGGACACCAAGCGTTTTAATGACTCCGTTGATATCACTGTCCTCGAAGTTCAGCTGCTTCTCCCTGGCGTCAATAGGGATGTCTTCGAGCAATGCTTCATCATTGGCGCACCATTTATGGAGCTGGAATCCACCCCTGGCCAGGAGTGTGATCAAGTTTTTCTGAAGCTGCCTAGCACCGCTCAGGGTATCAGCACCAGTCATCACGTCATCAACGTAGAAGCACTTCACAACAGCCTCGCTCGCCGCCGGAAAGTCCTCCTGCTCATCTTTAGCCAGTTGAACGATGGACCGTGTCGCCAGGAAAGGCGCGGCTGCTGTACCGTAAGTAACCGTATTCAGCTCCAACTCCTTCACTGTCTGATCCTTATTCTCTCTCCACAGAATCCGTTGGTACTTCCGATGAGACTCGTGAACCATCACCTGCCGATACATTTTCGGGATGTCGGCGGTGAAGACGTACTTGTGCAAGCGAAATCTCAAAATCACGTTGAAGAGTGAATCCTGCACTGTTGGACCAATCTCCATCACGTCGTTCAACGACAGATCTGTGCTGCTCTTCGCCGACGCATCGAACACCACTCTCAGCTTGGTCGTAGAACTGTCCGGCTTTATCACGCAATGGTGTGGCAGATAATGAGCAAAATCGTTCTTCTCACATTCGGCGCTTGTGACCACTCGGCAGTGACCCAACGCTAGGTACTCGTTGATGAACTCAGCGTACGCCTGCTTCAACTCCGGCTGCCTTTCTAGACGGCTCTCAAGTGCAACAAATCGCCGCATCGCTTGCTTCCGGGATTCACCGAGCTCGCCAACGTTATCACGGAATGGTAGCATCACCACGTACCGGCCATCCTTGTTTCTGCTGTGAGTCTCCTGGAAGCTCAGCTCACACTTATCGTCTGGATCAGGGGATGTATCACCTCCAAGCTCGTCGATGGTCCAAAACCGCCGAAGTAGTTGACACAGTTGTTCATCAATTGCCTCCGATGTGCCAGTTTGACACACTTTCACAGTACCGATCGGCGCAGTATCGGCCACCGGTCCGGAAACGAGCCAGCCCAGTTGACTCTCTTGCAATAATGGCAGATTAGGAGACAACTTGATCTTACCTTCTTGCAGCACATCGAAAAATAATTCCGCACCGACAAGCATGTCAATGCGACCAGGTTCGTAGAAGTTCGGGTCGGCCAGCTGTACCGACTCTGGAATCTGCCAGCTATGCGGGTCGATCTTCGTTGCCGGCAATGCACCGGTCACTCGGGGGACAACCAGATAATCCAACGATGATTCAAAACCGGTTGTTCTGGATACCATTTTAGCACTCACTTTATGCTTCACGATGGTCTTCATCCCGTTTACGCCGTCGATCGGGACATTGGCACTCTCCTTCCGCAATCGCAGTAACTCTGCCATTCTGGTTGACATGAAGTTCGCCATCGCTCCGGAGTCAAGTAACACACGGCATTTGTGCGCCTCACCGTTGGAATCGTACGCCATCACCACAGCGGTCGCCAAAAGAACTTGTTTCGTCTGCATTGGCACGACTGGAATCGTACACTTCGCCGCGGTCATCGGCTGATTGGAGTTCTCCTGCACTGCCGCAGGTGGCTGCGGGCTCTCAGCTGCTACAGGCTTCTTCTCTTCCGGATGCATCAACGCATGATGTTTTTTCGTACATGATGGGCACGTTTTGCTGTGCTTGCACGCAGCGGTTCGATGCCCTCGCTGCAAACAGCTGAAGCATAATCCCAGCTGCTTCGCCTTCGTGTACCGCTCGTCAACATTCATCCTTTTGAACGCTCCACATGTATCCACCGGATGGGCAGATCCGCACAGGGGGCATCCATCATTCGCCTTCGAAACCGTCACAGTGTGCGTCTTACTAGTGACTGTAGACGGCTGACTTCTTATCGACACGACCTTGTTCTTGACTGTCGTGACGTTCTGCTCACACCTCTCCAAGACGTGAGAGTGTTTACGCAGGAATGCGATCGTATCTTTAAACACTGGTAACTTACCATGCTCAACAGATGCCTCCCAGCTTCTGCGGGTACTCGGATCAAGCTTCGACGCCAGCAACGTGATCACAATAGCTTCGGACATCTTATCCATCTTCAGTTTGTGGAACTCCAAGGATTCCACGCGTTTTGTGCAGTCGTCAATCAACGTTCGCAGTTCTGCTGACGACTCCTTGGCCATCGGTTTCATGTTCAGCAACCTCGTGACGTGGCCGTGAATCACCATCGGGAGGTTCTCATAGCGTTCTACCAGAATCCTCCAGGCGCCATCGTAGTTGTTGTCGTTGAGTGTCTGCTCATCAATTGCTCCCTTTGCCTCTCCGACTAACGCCTTATCCAAATAATGGAGCTTCGTTGCTGGAGAATCCTGTGTGCACCGGTCCACAATATCGCAGAATCGAGCCTTGAATTTGTGCCAGTGCTCATACCGGCCGTCAAACGTCGGCAACGGTGTTTGCTGCAACAGCAGGGACGGCGGCATGCGGTACGGCACAATGCTTTCCTGCACGCCACTATTCCCGCCACGCTCACCCACTGCTACAGCATTTCCAGAAAACTTCATAGCGAGAAGTTGCTTCATCCGCTATCGCCTTTTCGATGTCCACGTAGTGCTGGATCATTTCGCTCAACGCGATCCGAACGAACTCGTAAAGCTCTTCGAACTCAATAAACTTCGGTTCGAATTCTTCTCTCCTTAGAGGGTCGGCGAGGTAGATACGGTTCTGGAAATTGTTGTACTCCTCATAGGCAGCATCGACAGTCTTCATGTAGAGCTTCAAGCCATGGTGGGTGAACTTTTCGGGATCCTGATCAGCATTCAAAATGGCCGACCTGATCCGCTCCACTTTCGACCGAGCCGCACTGCAACACTGCTCCAATGCTTGCACACTTTCCGCCATCTTCTTTTCTTTCAGGCGATTTTCAGCTTCGTCCTTTTGCTCACGCACACTACGAACCACACTCAAATCGCCGGTCGGAGTTAAAAATGGCGACGACGGAAACAATACTTTCTTCAGTTTACCAGACCGCAAAAACATCACCCAAAATTGTTCTTCTTGTTCTTTTTCTTCTTTGAGGTTTGACCTCCACTGTTTTCTGTTCTAATTTCCGGCTAGCAACAGCACTTGTCCGGAACTCGCAAGTCCCCGTATTCTTCCATCTGCCGCTCAACCGATCACTTTCACTTTCCGTAAACCGCAGTGTCCGGAACTATCCGATGCAATGCATGCAACCGGATTCACTTCGCGATTTCCGACCGTCGCAACAACCGAAACTCGCGTCGATTCTTTCTCGTTCCGCGCACGAACCGAGAATCTAAAATGCTTCCATCCACTAATCCGACATCCGGCACGATCGGACCAAAATGTTTCTTCGGATACTCAGGATGGGAAAGCAAGTGGACTGTATTAATTAAACGAAATTTATTTAGCAAACTGAAACACGTCTGAACACGGCGCGTTTTTATTACTTTTTGAATTTTCCTTCTTCCTACTCTTCTATCTCTTTCCTATCGGTTTCCGCTCGCGCTGAGCCAAATCTCCTCAAACTCTACACAACCAACTCCTATCGCATACACGGAAAAAATCATTGTTTTTCATTTTGCGTTTACACTGAAATATACTTGCTTTAAATTCAAATAATCAAACATTCGTTTCTATTTTAGTGTAACAATTTGCATGTACCGTGACCGGCCCTAATTCTGCGCAGTCCCTAATTCGGCGCACTTTCTCATATATACAACAAAATCATGGACGCTAGTTCAATATTAGCTTCAAATATATTTTTTGAATATTGTTTCAATAGTAATAAAATAGTTTGTGAAGAAAAATGTTTCAATCTAACGACCATTATTTTGTTAAAAAATAAAATGGTGTTGCAAGTACTGGAAATTGCCTGAAATCTGTGTCCGTTAGCGAAGCTGCTAAGAAGTTGCCTCATCAACTGAAGCATTTTGCGACATAAATAATGAAGATAATGTCTGCTTTTTCTTGTGCATCATGTACTGCTGTGTTCGAGGAATCAGAATCAACAAAAACATTTGAGTTTTCTTCTTCTTTTCTGAATCTTCTTGTTCTTCTTAGGTGCGCAGAATTAGGAACCGGTATTAAATGGTGGTCCTAATTCTGCGCAGACATTTCAACACTACGTTTTAAACATATAATTAATAAACAAACGTCATATAAATGCCACCATAATTTGCCATAACTAGGATATTCTGTTTCCAGCAATCCGGTGAATGTAATTACGTTTTAACAAGTTAGTTTAGAAACTTTAAGGGCTAATTTATGCTTCTTGAATTTTTGATCCGATAGTTCGAGTGGTTAGTCTCACTTGTTTTAAACATTTGCTATCAACCTCGGAGGAAAATTTATGTATTCATGCAAACATTCGTCAAATGCGACATATAATGCGAGTTCATATGGAATTTTCTTAAACAGAGGAAACCCTGGAGTTTGACAAGAAAGAAGTCTCAGTTTGTAAACAAAGATTGTGCCACCTTGTCATGGCAAAAAAGTTTATATTGCCTTTATAAAAGCACTTTAAAGTAAATTTTACTAAAATTTAATGAGTGTACATATTATGCGGATAACTGAAAAGCTTTATATACTAGTATTCGTTAATGCTACCAAATACTTTTGTGTATCATGATGAAAATTCACTTTGCTTAGTAATCAAAGTGGGTAGTATCAATGTTGGGTACATGCAAAGTTCCAATATGGTCGTAATGTCGTATAAAAGTTGAAAATGAAGAATTCGGTTGAATTTTGATCTATGAACCATGTTCTCATTACAATGTGTTCTCTTTTTAGAGTTTTTCCCATGTGCGCAGAATTAGGAACACTAGTGCGCAGAATAAGGAACATTCTAAAAAAGGGTGTGCAGAATTAGGAACAAAGACACACTTTAGAACTTTAGGTGCGCAGAATATGGGCCCTCCACGGTATATTTCTTATGGGATTAGACATAACTGGTACACTATGGCGAAATAGGGTGCAAGGAAGCCGAAAAATTAAGGAAAATAATTTATTTCTAACATAAAGCAAATTGTGAAGTTTGAATTACTGCAACCATCTTTTGTGAACGAGATCTAGTGTTCACATTTTTTCTTCTTGATTTGCATCACTAAAGGTTGAAAATCGACTATAGGGCACTGCACTGTTTTGATTTTGTATGGGATTTAGACGTTTCGTGCCCTTGTTGTTTACAAAATTTCTGTAAGAGTGAAAGAGAAGGAGAGAATTTCATGCAGTGCCCTATGGCGAATTTGAGGAACATTAGCCATATCTGGTACACTGAGCCTACATAATTAGATACACGTAACTTTTCCAAAAAACATGACAGTTTTTAAAATTGTTTAAAAAAAGAAAAAAATCATTCATCTCAAGTTTTTTCAAGTATTTAGTTGAGATAAGTTAAGATAGTTAGATAATAGAGTAAACTCTCTTTGAACTCTGTTTACTCTACTATCTATAATTTAGATTAGAATGTGATTTCCGAACAAAAAACTAATTTATCTAATTATTTTCGTTTTTCGAGCACATAATACAAACTAGTAGTAGTAGTAGTAGTAGATACTATATATACTATACATTGAAGTATCAAAGCTCCCTGGTGTAAGAACATGTTCAAAACGCTGAGGTGAACTAACCAAGGACTGAAAGTCTCATCAATAAAGCCAATAATAATTTTGAAATTCTATCTAAAAAAGTTTCTTTAAAAACCTGAAATTGTTAATTTTTTTATCTATTTAATTTATTTTTAATCATCTGCCCTTTAGACAAATTAGAAAGTACCCATTCTAGAACAAATCAAGGAAATTAAGAGTCCGCAGAATTATTTATGAAAACATGAGCCAGCCCTTTGAAACGTCCACCTCGAACGCTGTACGACATCCAATTCACCATGGCAATTTCAAGACTGTTGATATCATTCTAGAGGCTCAGTTATTTCTTACTGATTCCTGTGTCCAGAAGTGCTTTCAAGTATTGCGATTCGGTGTATGTTCTGTTGGAATGTGAAGGAAAACTTACCCTAGATAAGTAAATTGCAAAGGATTAATATCGTTTCGTTCAGTTTTCACCAGATGGAAATTGATAGTAAATGTAGAAAGTGAAATAGCACGAACATCCCATTCTATTGACTGAGTTTCTGGTTAGTATTGATTGGACTGTACATGAATGATACTTTTCGCAATGTTTCAACAAGGGATTTTATTGTATTTTGAGATGAATCTAATAAGTAGTATTAGATAACTATCAATCGGGGATTACTTAATCGACAAAGAGTGTATTTCAAGTTTTGAAAAAAAAAACGGAAATGATTATTCTAGCGAAAAGCATTAAAGATATCTAATATTTTTGCGTCATATCTGTGATACTGCATCGTTTATTTATTCAATTACGTTTATTGCTACGATACTGAAGCAAAAACGGTAACAGCCTTGAGACGTATAACAGTTTACCAATTAATGGGACGATTTCGTTGCTATAGCGGGTGCCACGTTGTTTGTTTTGCAAACTGAGGTATATAATGCCTGTGTAAGCTCGTTGGCATTCTATTCATAAATAATACAACAAGAATCTAATACGGGAATGTAATGGAATGATGGCATGCTTTATTAGATACATTATGACGTGTTTAGCCTTACGGTTCTGTTACTCGAATGAGATACCACGTGGACAGAGAAACCTTGATCAAATCATGTGAGCGCATTTGGGATTTAAAATTACGATGTCTTTTTTTTTATTTTAATGATTATTAGTTTAATTTTGCAACTTTCGAATTTCTTCCTGTGGTCTGTAGTTTTGTTGTTTTAGCAAAATTAAGACTGTGCAAAAGAGTCAGCTTTCAGTGTGTGTTTGTAAAAAAATCCATAATACCTACAATTGATTCAAAACAAGAGAGCTGTTTAGAAGCTGTTGGGTACATAAGCGAGATTTAAAATACATCGTTATGATGACCTCATCATAGCCAAAATTCTTGGACCACATGCGATCCGTACACCAGATTTTGATCCATCAAGCGTCGCACGTCTAAGTCTCATTATAGCAGTAGATCGACTCTAGATGTACGTTTTCCTCCATTTGGGAAATTTGTGCTATTAACCCTTTATAAGGCCGAGAAAACTAGAAGAGTAATCAACGCATACTATTATGGAAATAATTATACTCATGATTACATGTACAAAACAATTTTTGTTTGAAAGAAACTCTCAAAAATCTAGGTGGCAATATAGTTGCCACTGCCCGTTCAGCCCAAAAACGCTGGTGGCAATATAGTTGCCACTGCCCGTTTACCCCAAAAACGAGCTTTTGAGGTGGCAATATAGTTGGGATATCCCGACTGATCTGAAACTGTCTATTGAACTTTTAAAAGACTTACTGGGTATAATAGATTACAAATCGTTGCTTTGTATAATGCAAGAAGTTACCGTTACAGACGTAGACTTTAGGATCTAAACTCAGAACAGTTTGGATGTCCTTGGATATCCAGAAAATTACTCTGCATCATATTCTACCTTTTTAATGCTGTTAAGCACCAAAACTACAGAAATATGTAGAAAAAACTCTATAATAATGCTTGGAAAAATTCCGGCTTAAAATTAAAAATCCACGTTAATGAAAACCGCTTTAATTCAAAAAACCGCGTAAAAATAAACCGCGTTAATTCAAAAATCCGCATAAAAAAACCTCGTAAATGAAAACCGCTTAAAAAAAATCCTGACTGTATATTTTCAGTTATGCAAATTTGTACATATACTTTCTATTACAAAAAAAAAAATGTTCTATTAACATTAAAACATGTTTCAATCACTGATTGATTATTTCTGTATATTTTCTGTTATGCAAATTTGTACATATACTTTCTATTACAAAAAATTGTTCTATTAACATTAAAACATGTTTCGATCACTGATTGATTTTGTGAGCATAATTTGTACAATTCAAGCATAATTTTTCAAATCGACGTATCTAACTTGATCTGAATAAATTCATGGTCAATGTTGACGACCATTTCACTAAAATAGTTTTTTATAAAAAAAACTTTTCATAAGTTTTTTCGTGCTTAACCCTTATGTGACCGACAGGGTACCCGGGTACCCAGCGTCCATTGAAAAAGCACGGTGTAGAAAAAAGCAAACATTTTGTCGGACACATAACGGTTAACATCACCAGGGATATAGCACGCACTTGGTAAGAAACAAAACCTACTAATTCCATATCATTTTCACAATGAATTTTGGCAAAAATACACATTCACCGGGTTGGTTAGAGTTACGTCATGCCAGATACGTCGCTTTTGTATGGTGCCAGTTTGGTGTATCTGTTACTTTTGATTTTGGCTAGATACGTCGTTTGGTTTTCTCATATATCAAAACGGTGTATCTATTAGTAAAGTTGTAAACATCAAAATAGTTAGATACATCGTTTCGAATAATATGCTTAGTTAAACAAATTAAGCAATAAATCAACAAACAGTGATGTGGATTCTTCAATTTGCTTTATGAATCATGTATGCAGCAGCTAACCCGGATTTGTTTACATTCTCGAGTTACGTCGGATTGAAAAGTTATGCTTGAATTGGTTTAATGAAGAAAATTTTACTGTACCTTCAATAAAAAATCTATAAAGACTGGACTCGAAAAAAGACAAAAAATAGCTGAGTTTTTGACCTGGATTAGTGCATTATGTGTAGCTAATGCTATAAAATTTCATCAAAATGAGTTGGTTGAGATATCGTCAAAACAAGAGACTTACCATTTGAGAACCTTGGGCAAATGAACACTTAAAAATATCAGTTTTTTACCTAAAACAGTAGAACCAAAAATACTGAACCGATTTCAATGAAAATGTTTTTGAACGTAATGTATGTATGTAGAAGTATTGTGTAAAAATTCATTCAATTTAAAACCATTAAAAGATTATAGCCATATATACGGTTTTTCATTTATGTTTCAACTTCTGTGATATTTTGGAAATTCACTGACTTATCATATCCCAGCTACATTTCACAATAATCAAGCCTTTGATTAACTTTTGCGCAGTAGACGACTATGCCATACACACAACTTTGAAAGTATTCAACCGAAATGGCTGAAATTTTTAGCTTGAACTTGAGCTTGATTGAGCGCCCGTAGATGCTACTCCAGTATCGCCAAACCAGCTACACTCACACGAGGAACCAATGAGATTATCTGCCGGGGATGCCTTCAGAGTGTGAACTTTGGCGATCTACTATTTTTAGGCAACAATGGCGCCTGCCACGTCAGGCTGCAGGTCAATGTGGGGAAGGGGAAGGAAGTGATGATTGCAATCGTTTGTTCCACATCAGACCGAATATACCTCTGCGTCTGCACAAACTCATGCGGATGTCGGAGTGTGGGTGGGATATGGTTGGCAGAGGGCTCACACATTGGTGCGTGTATGCCAGGCGTAAAGTGATAGACTAGTGCGATTATTACTATGAAGCTAAAGCGGCACGGTTGCATAATTTGTAAGGTATGTGTGCCATCTGTAATCTTATGCTCCCATATTAATCCTATTCGAAAACAAGCGATTACGGCACCGATTGGTTCCGTTCCTTTTGTTTTCATGCGTGCTCACTTCTAACAAAAAATACAAAAATAAGAAACAAAACAAATAGCGCTTCAATCCTTTGTTTTTTGTAGGATGAAAATGGGAGCCACATGCTTAATAAGGGAACCAATACCCTAGGCGTTTTCCGATAGATTGACACTGTGCTGTGCAAGTTGTAAGCAAGGGAAATGGCTATGAACATTTGAATATACGTCTTCTTCTTCTGTGGATAGAAAGATACAAAGTAGAAGGAAAGGACGGACCAGGAATTGAACCCAGGACCTTCTGCGTATGAATCAGAAGCGGTAGCCACTAGACTACCAAGCCCGTCTTCAGCCAAAATGGCTGAAATTCAGTCAAAATAGCAACACTGATTTGAAAATGTTAAAAAGTGCCAAGCATTAAAAAAAAACTTATTTTTTGTGCTGGATGCCCAATTTTTTCAAAACCGCATTTTTTTAATCGACAATATCTGTTTAAATACTAAACCGATTAACATCAACTACACATACTATTCCTGGGTAAAAAATCAGCTATTTTTGGGCATGCAATCAGAAGTTATACATTATTTTGTGTCTCATTTTTTTTGAGTCCAGTCTTTATATCTAAGAGCTTAGGGACAAAACGACGAATGCACAACGGCGAGCGTATTGAAAGAGATGGAATTGTGAAAAACAGGAATATTCATGGACCAATCCAAAAACCTCTGTGGTAATGATTTGTGTTCAAATTTCACGTGTATAAAAAACTGTAAGAACTTTGTAAACATCTTTTGTTTTCGCGTATATGGATAGGCTTGCATTAGGTTTCGTGAGACATTTTTTGGACAACTCAATGGTGTGGACTCGGAGCTGTCTGGCTTAGCTTGTCAATGCGCCGCGCCGGTCTAGCGAAAGTTGGTTCAAATCCCACCCGAACGCTTTTATTTACAATTTCATTTTTAAATTTGCTAATTAATCATCATTCTGTGTCTTACAATTTTCGTTTTTTTTTTCGAAAAAATGAAATATTGTCTTTTGAAGTTTTGTTACTCAACCATATCTGAGGAAGTTTTACAAATGAAATTGTTCTTGCAATTTTTTTTTTTTCGAATGAATGTTATCAGTTTTGTACCATTTAATTCCGCCTTTTTTTGCTTATCCTTTAACAGGTACGTGAGTTAAATGATACAAAACTGATTACACTCGTTCGAAGAGGGTATTCTGCTTAGAGGGCCCGAAAAGTCGGAACAAGATTTTAAAAATTGTTTGTTATACATTTTTTACATTTTAATCACGTTTATTCAAAAGTGTGTTATCAGACAACATCCTAACTCTGTACAACGGCATTGAATCGTATCACCAATCATTACACGCCTCTTCACAGTAATTCACTTGTTAAGGGTGTTATTTAAAATCAATCAAAAAGTAACACTTGTTCCAATTGTCCTGCTTCTAATCCGGAATGTTATTTATCCACGTCCTTACCCTCATTCCAAAAGCCAAACCAACGCACGTGGTCTTTTTTGCTTGCACACGCTTTGACGTCGCTTAGGGGAATTTCGTTTCATCCCCTTCGGTTTGCTGGTAACCTACAGTAGTATGAAATTAAATAGACACTCATCACCCCCTGAAGATTTCTGTGTTATTTCGGAAAGGATAGACTGCCTCAGAAGGATATTAAACATCCAAAATCCACCTCTTTTAGTTTTTTTTCGGCAAAGTTTGTTTTTCAGTTTCTGAGACATTTTTACAGCAACACCTAGAACTTAGGCATGATCCTCGGCATGATCGCCAATAAATATTTGAAAACATTTCAAAAACTGCTGAACTGTGAAGAATTCAGTTCTAGGCACCAATGATGTTGTATCTTCTTCTTCTTGGCGTGACGTTCTCACTGGGATAAAGCCTGCTACTCAGCTTAGTGTTCTAAGAGAGTAATGTAGTATGTTTGATGTCAATCTTAGATTATTGGGTTTCTCGCCAATGTTTAGATTACTGTGATAATTTGAGAATCCACTGAATCATCATTTTCCAGCGGCATTTCACACTAATCAAACTTATTTTGTTTACCTGTTGTGTATCCGACGTCCCTGTCACGAACTCAACCGAACTTGCCAGCCACTGCGAAGTCGTGTGCGAAATTCGACTGTGATGATAATGAATTTCGGGCGAGTCTAAATGGGTGCAAATGTCGCAATATATTTTTTCAAAATGTTTCTCAATCGGAAAATACTCAGTACTCAGTGACAGTGAGATGATATGACTGAAGAAAGAGACTAATTGTCAACTTTAGGTATTATTGTTTTTGTTGTGAATACTCAGATCGGGTGTGAATTGATGAATCCAAAGAACTAGTAGTACTATATATGAATAGCAATTTTGAAAGTTGCAAGTTTTTTTTTAACATAACGCCATTTACTACATACTACATGACTCTTGCTCTGAGAAATATTAAATGTTGAAAAAATCCTTTCTTTTCGCCAATTTACCAGTTTTACTTACCAACGACGTAAAAGTGCATTTTCAAACATACGCCAGTCCGAAAACATTAAAACATTGAAAACTCTGTTTATCTGAACTAATCTCTACTGGAAGCATCATCCGCGCATTACCATGGACACTCGTTGTTAATAATGCAAAACGGTTTCGGTAAACGAATTAAATTGTGATAAATTGCTCCCAGGATACTTAGTGCAAACACCCTTCAGTTGTTTGAACACATGTATCTCAGGAAAGAATTCAGACAGATGAAAATTACATCCCTCAATAAACCATGGATAAAAGGGGCGTATCCATCGGAGGAGATTTGGACAGACTCTTTGCCTTTTCCGAGTGTCTGGTGTGTTTGCAGTGATATGTTGTTTGGTATGCTTAGCTGCTACGGTAAACATGAGAGGCTATTGGGGTGAATAATAACAATATGTTGTGTCTTTTGTTGCCGCAACACGTGTTGATTCTGGGTGGCGAAGCTGGTGGCGAAAGCGTAACGACGTTTCGCACGCTTGGCAGCATTCAATCTTAATTAGCCTAATCACCAAATTGTTAAGGACGCACTGCTGCCGTGCAAACGTTCTCCGCACACTTGCTGTGGCTATGATTACATTTTCACAAATTGAAATTGAGTGATAATTGGTACGAAGAAGCTTCATGCATTTTTGATGTCATTCGTGGTATGTAAATGATGAGATGTGCTGAGAACCAAACAACATTATCAGGGTGTCACCGTGTCACTGCATTCGTTTACGAGAATCAAATTCTCTGACTTTTGCAGGTGTTAGTAAATATTTGCAGGTGCAAATTCATTTAAAGCAACACAATTTCAATCTTGGTAGAAAGCTAGAATAAAAAAACAACAAGAAAAAATAAAAAAAAACTAATTGTTTAAACTGTAGGTGAAATTTTTATATGAATCGCTAGAAGAATTTCTGGCAGAACATTGGCCCTATACATATCTTAGGGCTTATGCATGAAGGAATTCAAGTGATACTCGAATCGGATTGTTCAGTGCATGTGACATTTTGATTGATTTCGAGTGAGCTTGAGCTTGATTGACCGCCCGTAGATGCTACACCAGTATCGCCAGACCAGCTACTCTCACACAAGGAGCCAATGAGATTATCTGCCGGGGACTAGCAGGCATCTTCAGTGTGTGAGCGTTGGTGATCTTCTATTTTTAGGCGACAATGGCGCCTGCCACGTCAGGTTGCTGGTCAATGTGGGGAAGGGGAAGGAAGTGATGATTGCAATCGTTTGTATCCACATCAGACCGAATATACCTCTGCTTCTGCATAAACTCATGCGGATGTTTGAGTGTGGGTGGGATATGGTTGGCAGAGGGCTTACACTTTGGTGCGTGGATGCCAGGCGTAAAGTGATAGATTAGTGCGATTATTATGAAGCGAAAGCGGCACAGTTCGCTTGATTGCATAACTTGTAGGCGTTATCTGATAGATTGACTCTGTGCTGTGAAAGTTGGAAGGAAGGGAAACGGCTTTTCAACTGGGATTGGCGTAGGTGTTTGGGTGTTCATTTGGTCAGGATGACCAATCCCTGTTTTGTACTGTACACAATCTTATTAACTATTCTTTTCTATGATAAAGCATACCTGCAACAACCAATGAAAACTTGACGGGGTTTAATTTGTATAGGCAACTGTGGGTTTCCAAGGAGTAATTTTAAGGCAGCTGATTCTCATAATATTTCTCTAGTACATGACCACTTCACGCATTTTAATAATTTTTTTCAAGGCAAACGGCTTTTTTTGATTAATATTTCGTCATGAGTTTATTGGATTTCAAACATCAAATCAAACAATTTGTTTTGAACATTTGGAAATATACAGTGAAAACACAAGGTGCTCATTATGCCCCACCTACTCATATATAGGGTATAATGGATGTAACTTGTGTTAAGCATCCGGTGTTGAATAAAGTCAGCTTCAGTCAACTTTTCATTAGAGAATATTGGTGTTAATTTTATTGTAAGAAATACCATGCAAAATGCATTTTTTAAATGTGGGAGCGTGAGAGTTCGATTAGTTGCGTCCTCGGCTGCACTAACGTAGTCGTTTCCTCCGTTATCCTGATATTCTGTGCCATTTAGGTGCACATTGAAGTTTTGCTTCCACCTTTCAATCACCACACATCCGTCTGTCAAGAGGCTCCCGTCTTCATCCTTACAGATTTCGGCTCACGAAGTCGTTGCGGGATGCATTAAGCTTCTAGTAGAGCTTCCGTGTTTCTTGTGAACGGCATGGCACTGAGTTCCATTTCATCGCATTCCACTTCTTCCAGGCGACGTTCTCTCTCTTGAAACATAGGTACGGGTTTGCTATTTGCTTGTTTGTACCACGTTCAGCCGGGTTCCATGCTGCAACATTACTGCCTGCACTGCGTTCTTCTTTCCCAAAATTACTTTGCATTCCTTGTCGAAACATTTATTCCGTCGAATCCTCTCCTTTGCTCTTGCTTTGAGCTTTGAGATAGACAAAATGATCCGGACAGGCAAAATTTTCACTTTTCAAAAAATGTCCAATTAGCTACAACTTTTCTAAAAGTGAATCAAATATTCTCAAATTTTCACTGTAAGTAGATCAACTAGTTGTGTATCAGTGGACAACATTTGGAAAATATCGGGCTGTTCTGCACGAAGTTATAAACATATTAGAAAAAGGTAGAATTATCCAATAGCCAACTTTGAGCTGTTATATCTCTGGATTCAATGAACCGAATGCAATGAAATTTTGTCCATTTATGACTTATATAATGAGCTCTGAAAAACGTTTGACTAAACTAGAAATTATTAACAAGAGAAAAAGTTATAGCGATTTCATTAATTTTATGATTTTTTAGTAAATTAGTATATTTTTTAATATGCATCCCATTACTTTTTCAATGAAGTGCCGCCTACGTTGTTACTTTCTTTCAAAACATATCAGTATATTCAATTATAGGGAATTTAAATGAACTATAATTCCAGCTATAATTAGCATCTTAAATTTTGAAACGATGTTGAAATTTTAGAAAATTTGGTGTTTTATTAGAAGAATAATCTAATCGTTATAATTTCCTTCCGTGTAAAGAATTTTAAGGTAAGTCAAAATTTTTTTCAAAGCTCATTATATAAGTCATAAATGGTCAAAATTGCATTGCATGCGGTTCACTAAATCCGGAGATATAACAGCTCAAAGTTGGCTATCGGCTTGTTATACCTTTTTTTAGAATCTTTATAACTTCGTGCAGAAGAGTCCGATCTTTTCTAAATGTTGTTCATTGATACACAACTAGTTGTTCAACTTCAGGGGTTCTCAAACTTTTTCAGCTTGCGACCCACTTTTGATTTTTATTAGAGTTGGCGACCCACCAGCACGCATTTTCAAAAAATACGTATTTTTTCTGCAAATTTGACCCTTGGTTCGACCTAACTTTTTAAATAACGTTCGTTACGTAGCAATCAAACTAAAATAATGTTTTTGTTTAATTTACAGTGTTTTTTTTTGTTAAATTTAAAAAAAGTCTGAGTAAGAGTAAGGTGCTCTAAAGTTCAGCTTCAGTAAACTCTTGGGTTGTCTTAAGAATTTGAGATAGGTTACCAAGTTTCTAATATATTTAACCAGTCTGGCTCCATTGCAACACTATAGAACATGTCTTAGATCACACATTCTAGAAAAAAAAACAAAAAAAAATATATTTTTTACAAAGTCTTTGAAGATTTAGTGGCAGTTTTAGACTTCTGTGAAATTTCAAAGTTTTTACAATTATAGCGTTGCTGGATGGTCAGATGAATCTTCATGAAACTTCTAATCTTTTCCTTCATACACACGTATTTTTTCTGTTATTCGTTGAAATCACTTTTCAGTTGTTCTGATATCCGTAAAAATTTAAATTATTGATATTAACAGAATTTTACCGAAGCTTAGCTTTATTGTAGGTCGGTAAAAGTAAGGTTTCTTCACAGAGAAACAGACGTAACACTTAGAAACAATTTCATTAAAAAAAATCGTCACGAAAGCGTAATCGCCCAATGCTAAACATACTGTGTTTGGCCGGGCCGCCACTAGATGGAGGTAGTGAGCAAACGTCAAACAGGAGCAAAAACGATACCAGCGCCGCGAGTGGTCGATCGACCTACTACTGAATATTTGAATCAACCGTTAAAAAGGTGATCGATGGGAAGCGATGAGAGAGTGACGTCTGTTTCTCTGTGGTTTCTTGTCGAAGTTTGTTATTTTCTCCTTTTGCTGATTTTTGGTATTTCTTTTGTATTTTTGATATTTTAACTGCTGAACTCAGCGTGTTAATCTACACTCATTCGAAAAGGGTATTCTGCGTAGAAGTTTGGAAAAGTCAATACAAGAATCACAGAGAACAGACATCCAAGTCCAGTTCCGAAACTGTGTAAGGAATTTAACGGCCATTTGAAATCGGCAACACAAGTGGCAATAGCGTGGCGCTGCAATCGGTTAATTTCCCATACTAATTTAATTCACCACTTGAAATGTTTCAATTCACCACTGACTGTGGCAATATGGTGTTTGGTGGCGTTAGTGTTGTCATCGTGTATTGGTTTGCAACCTTACTCAAGTAAAGATTCAAATCCTTACACAACTTTCCGAATGAAATTTGTTCTAGCCTGGATGTCTGTTCTCTGTGCAAGAATGTAAATCTAACTGAAGGCTCAAGCATCCGTCATCATTTTTCGGAAAAAAAAAGCAGTTTTCTTGCTGTAAATCAAAACATCGATCATGTAAACATATTCACTGCATTATATTCCTCATGTGGTGTGGAGTACAGTGAATATATTTTCATAGCAGAGACTTTTGTTTTGAACAAAAAAACTGCTTTCAAATGTTTGATGATGATGATGATTTCAATGACGAATTGTTCAACGTGAAACACAAACTGCAAGCAAAAACTTAAAGCTTTTTTTCACCACTCAGGTTGAATTCTGAAATGTTACCCTGATCTTGAACTTTTTGATTAACTACTTTCAGTTTCAGAATCAATTTTAAAATGCAGACAATTCAATATTCAAAGTACTCCCGATTAAGACCTATAATAAAAAAGTTTAAACAGAATTAAGGAGAACCCGAATTCCTAGAACTCTGACGCTTCTCTAAGGGAGTATTTTTATAATGAAAAATGGCTAGCAATATCATTTGACATAAGTTAATTAAGCCATTTATTACAATATCACTCAAGCCCTCGCGACCCACCAAAAATCAACCCGCGACCCACCAGTGGGTCGCGACCCATAGTTTGAGAAACGTTGAATTACAGTGAAAATTTTAAAATATTTAATGCACTTTTCGAAAAGTTACAGCTATTTGATATTTTTTTGAGAAGGAAACATTTCCAGACCAACAATTGAAAAGGCCACATCAACATTGCGTAAACAAACACGTTTCTGTCGACTTGAGGCCTTCTGAGATCCACCCACGCATCTCACCACCACTATCGGAAAGCTTGTTGTTTGCGCTTTCTGTTAGTGGTGGTGAGGTGTGTGGGTGGAGTTCAAAAGGCCTCAAGTCGATAGAAACATGTTTGTTTACAAAATGTTGTTGCGGCCTTTTCAATTGTTGGTCTTGATTTTGCCTGTCCCGATCATTTTGTCTATCCCCTGTATGTGTATCCTGTAACACAAAATTGAACAATTTTGTAGTAAACATAACTAATATGTTTTCACTAACAGTTTGCCACAAGCTTTTTTTCAAAGTTTTACATAGAAACGAGTTTGCAAACTTCAAATGTCGTTGCTGATTTTCGGCAGCAATTGCCTATGGGTTGTCCCACTTTTAACGGAAACTGAGTAAGAAATCAAAGGATTTCTCGATTTCTGAGTAAGACCAGCTCAGCCACTGAGTAGAAATATTTCTCTGTGTGTGTTTTTAGCAGGTCTTATTACACATATTTTAAGTATGACTAATCCACTGATAGTACAATTTTTACAAAGCAACGAAATTCATATCAATAGAATCACAATGGATACGGCCTATTCAGCGGAGATAATAAACAAGTTCAATAGTATGAACCTGCGTCCCAAAACCCGCAACGAACCTGAGTATGGGAAACTGACGCCTGAGCAAATTTTGGACATTACCAGACCACAAATTAATAACCATCGGCCGAAGTCTTCATTTATACCAGCCATATGTAACTTCGAAACCGCTCGGAAAATGGCTCAGGAAAATCTGGAACACCAACCGTTACCGGATGCTGTCATGGACATCGCATTCAGAAAGGCCCAGGTTGCTGGATCTGCAAACCCTGGGGCAGCTTTGGAGGTGGGCCCATATGCAACAGGTACTTTAAAATTTAGTAATCAAGACTTGTGGAAGCTTATTGTTTTATTTCTATGCAGGGGTTGGTTGCAAAAATTACAAAGCAGGACCCACGAAATGCACTAAGTACAGGGTATATCGGCCGAAAACTTGTGGTGTCATTCCGAAACCACTGAGCGCATCTGGCATGAATGAGAGAATTCCTGATTTCAAGAAACGAGAAAAGGTCGGAGCAATGGATTTGGCGATAGGATGGGACTACAGAACCAAAAGGGAACCAAGGCGTGCAATCTACATGGATGGATCCAAACCATCTGTTGCTCCGCCAATCTTTGAAGTTGTTGAGCCACCGAAGGAGTTGAATTTACCAAATGGTAAGGACGTATGGTATGTAACGTATCCTCCTAATCTAGAGTGTTTCTTTTTAGTGGTTCACACTGGAGGGGTATTTTCCAATACTCTTGGGGAAGAAGATTTCTTTGACCGCGACATCATTCGTCAGCATGAAGAATATGCTAAGAACTACAACAGTGCCAACCGGTGCAAATGTAATGGTAGTGCAAATTCCAAAAAGTCCAATAAGTCTGCAAAAGCAGAGCGTTTGGAACGGTCTAAAAGTGGAAATGGAAGCGAAGACCATAACAAAGCAGATGGTGCCGAACTTCCTGATCTGGCTCACCAACGAGCGAAGGGTTCACCGAACTTGGCTCAGCTTACGGACCAAGAAATTCGATCACAAAGCTCAAGACAAAGATCGCCTGCTGACAAACACAAAGACAATAAAATACCACGTTTGTGTCACAATGCTCCATCGGATGAAGTAACCTACAAGGTACAACACGAATTTAGATGCGCTTTTAAGGCCGGAATTCCACAGAGTAACTCATCTGGAACCGTTGCCAGTTTCGACAGTGGAATATCTAATTGTTCCCAAAAGAATGAACCGAAAAAACTCACGATTCCCAAACCTCGTGAACCGTATAGTAAGAAAAACTATATTATAGACACCCTTGCACCGCCGTTTGCGTTCTGGAAAAAAGGTTCCGGTTATCCTGACTATTGGCGTTTGGTGAGCGTTTATCAGCATGCGTATAAACCAGCTGAGAAGCGGAAATACCCACTGCTGAAAACGGTGTACCAATAGACCGGTTTGGATCTTATTTAGCAAATCTGTGAAACTTGTAGCGCAAATAATGTACTTTTGATCATAATAAATTATATTGAAACTACATATTCTAATCTAAGGCTTGTTTATTAATTGCTTCTCGTATCACTTTCCTGTTGCCATTTTATGCATGATCGAATGCTGAAAGGCTCAGATCATTCCATTTACCTGAGTGTTTTACTGTTGAACATAATGGTTTTAGTCAGGGCTTCCGTTTCACATGAGCTTCAGCGTTTTAGTGTTTATATTTCATTGGTAGGCAATCCTTCGAACTGACAGTATCAATCTGACAGCACAAATAGTTTTAAATCAAATACGCTTAAATAGTCTTAAATCAAATAAAATCCAGGTTGGCCTTAATAGAATGACCACTCTCTAGAATACTCACTTACTCACTTTGAAGTTGATCCAATGCCACACATAGCACGAGTAACATTCGCACATTTTTTTTTTTAACTGTTCGTACGGTCACATTTTTGTAAAATATCAAACATTTTCTGTATAAGGGACTACTACGGAAGGCCGAATCACAAAAGGCCGAAGGCAACAAAAGGCCGAAGGTAACGAAAGGCCGAAGGGCACGAAAGGCCGAATTACAAAAGTGGTAATTTTATTACTTAATCCACAGACAAACAGACGTCTCACTCTACTCACTTCTCATCGTTACTCTTTTTAACGATTAGTTCAAATATTTTGTAGTTCGCAAATCGCTCGGTCACAGCGCTCGCATCGTTTTTGCTCCTGTTTGACGTTTGCTCACTACTGCCACCTACTGAGTGATTTGCGTAACACAGCCTGGTTAGCATTGGGCGATTATGTTTTCGTGACGATGATTTTTATCGCAATTTATTCCAAGTGATACGTCTGTTTGTCTGTGCTTAATCCTTTCCTTTTCATTCTTTTTGCCACAAAAAAAAACATTTAAGCAAATAAATATTGTTCAACATAAATTCATTTTACTCAAATCTCTTTGGAAGTTTGTACTGTTGTCTACAAATGTGACATGTATAGTGATAATTATACAGAATATGGAATAATATGCTTATAACGGCAGCACATAATGATAGAAAGGCCAGATAGTTGGCCGAACAACTACGTTTGCTATATATCGGGGAAACGCTTGCTGTCCGCACTCACTGACGCTCGTCGGACTAAAAAAGATAACAACTCCTATTCGCATTATGCCTAGCATACTATTGGAACTACAGTGTATCAAACAATTGTCCGTACAGCAATTTTTGGTCAAAATAATTTTTCATTCAAATGTTCATAACTTTTTTTATACGTCAATCAAAAACGCTGAATTTTCTACCAATCATGAATCATATATTAAAGCTCTATTAGTAAATTTTTCAGTGAGATCGAATAAGTTTTCTGAAAGTTATAGAACTTTTAGTAAAAGTTATAAGATTTTTGAACACATTTTTAAAACTTCCTCAGTATGTACTTGCTGAAACTTTTTCATTTTTCCGCATGCGTAGACATTTAAGCGTGAATAATACCCGGGTAGAGGTGAAATACTGACGATCAAAACGTGATATTGGTTTGATTGATATAAGAGATAAAAGATCTGAAAATAATATCTGAAAAATGTTCCTGGAACATCTGAACAATATCAAAATTTGATATTCCAAGATCAGGCGAATAGCTTGCTGCTATTGGTTAGATCTTACAAGATCTAATTATGATCTGATGATGATGTTTCAGGAGTAAATTTTAGATATTATTTTCAGATCTTTTATCTCTTATATCAATCAAACTAATATCACATTTTGATCTCAATATCAAAATATACTATTATCGAGCTCTTTTCCTCTACCCGGGTAGCGCACCCGGAATACTTCCACGAAAGGTGTAGCCTTTCGGTTAATCCGAGTAAAACACACTTGCGTGCGCAGCCTTTTCTTTTTTCTCGCTCGTTCATTTGGTTGAACACAAGAAAGAGTGAGATAAAACAGGGGGCAAAGTGCCCCCTCTATTATCTGTTTCTTTCGCATGTTTGTTTACGAGAGTGAGTGAGAAAAAAGAAAAAGCTGCGCACGCTAGAGGAAAAACAACTATTGTTCTTTTCACGGAAAGGCGAAACCGTTTTGGCGTTCGACCTTTGCGTCTCTTTGATTCTGAAATCGATGTAACTGAACAGGTAAAGTACGTTGGAGTCATTCTTGATTTCAAGCTTTCCTTTGAGTTCAAAATCAAGAAAGCTTGTATGGCCTTCGGGCAATGCCGGCGAACCTTTGGTACAACTTGGGGTCTAAAACCCAAGTATATCAAATGGATCTTTGTACACAACTGTTGTTCGGCCGATATTGGCTTATGGATGTCTTGTGAGATGGCAAAAGGGCGAAATGAGAACGGTTCAATCAAAGTTAGGCCATCTCCAAAGGATGTGCTTAATGGCGATGTCTGGAGCATTCTATTCAACTCCCACGGCAGCGCTCGAAGTTCTCTTTGACGTTGCTTCACTACACATTCATCTCAAACAAGAAGCACTTTCTTGCACTTACCGTCTATGGGTACTCGGTCTGCTAGAGGAAACTCCTGTGAACCGCACATCAACACACACCTCGTTGTTTCCACGTTTGGTGAATTGGGACAAAATTGTCCTTGCTCCAAGTGATCTTAAAATTGCTTGTAATTTTCCATATAGGACATTTTCCACTAGAGGGCCCATATAGCCGAGGGGGTAAACGCACGGGTATTCGGCATGACCATGCTGAGGGTGACGGGTTCGATTCCCGGTCGGTCCAGGATCTTTTCGTAAAAGGAAATTTCCTTGACTTCCTTGGGCATAGAGTATCTTCGTGCCTGCCACACGATATACACATGCAAAATGGTCATTGGCAGAGGAAGCTCTCAGTTAAAAGCTGTGGAAGTGCTCATTGAACACTAAGCTGAGAAGCAGGCTTTGTCCCAGTGAGGACGTTACGCCAAGAAGAGGAGGAGAGGAGGACATTTTCCACGAAATAAGCCATTTTACGAGACGTTTCAGAACAGCTGATCGCAGCAGCGGCGTCAACTGACAGAATTCCACGCACGTTTGTTTTGCTGGAATCTCGTGTAATTTTTGAAAAGGTACTTATGCGACAAATTGGAGATATGAGAAATTGGTGCCAAAAAAGGCTCAAAAGCAGTCGCAGAAGCAATACAAATCTCATAAATTAATCAGGTATTTTTTTCGTTGCGATTGACTCGTTAACTTGCCGAAAAGAATTTAAATAAAAATTTCTAATTATTGTATAAGCCAGTTTCAAAAACTACGCTTGACTTGCGCTCAGTCATTAACCATCATCAACCGGATGATGATTGAAAACGTAAACATCAGAGCGCGGAGTTCTGTCGTTTGACTAGCCTCATAAAATAGACTATTCCCTTCCCGGGAAGAGTGGACATCTGGATATCCGCAGTGACTTATATACCCAACAAGGAATAAAAAAAAACTGGAAAGAAGTATTTCAGACGGCATCGTATGTTACACTGATGGCTCCCTTCTCGAAGGTCGAGCAGGTGCTGGTGTTTATTCTCGTGAGCTAAGGCTGCATCAGTCTTATTCACTCGGTAGACACTGCACCGTTTTTCAGGCCGAAATCTTTGCTCTTATGTGCGGATTACAATCAGCACTTCAGCAGCACGTAATGGGCAAAGTGATATACTTCTCTTCAGATAGCCAGGCTGCTATTAAAGCACTTGCTTCGGCCAACTCCAGGTCGAAGATAGTTATCGCTTGTCGAACTCAAATCGAGGAGCTGAATTCAGCAAACGCTGTTCACCTTGTATGGGTGCCTGGCCATTCTTTCATCGCTGGAATTAAATTGGCTGATGAGTTAGCTCGCACTGGAGTATCACATGACACATTCCACGTATCGAACTGTTGGGTAAAGCTTCAGATTCACACCTGGGCTGCTACTCAACACAGACAATACTGGAATAGTTTGGAGTCATGCCGTCAAACCAAATTGTATTGTACTGAGCCATCTCCAAGGGTGGCGAAGTATCTTACAAATCTGTCAAAGCAGAATTGCAGCATTCTGGTCAAAGCATTGACCACTGCCGACTCAGCTATCACATAGCGAATATTCAGCAAGCTGATTCATTTGCCTGTGATAGCTGTGAATCCGATTATGAAACTTCGTATCATATGATAGGTAACTGTCCAGTTTTTGCGCAACTGCGTTTCCGAGTATTCGGTAAACACTTATTAAGTGAAACTGACTTCAGAGACCTGAATATTCAGGATATTACGTTGTTCTTAACCCGCTGTGGTAAAGAGCTATAGGCTCTCTTTCGCTTTATGCGTTGTTACAGTGCCCTTTTCAGGGCGCTGTTTGAACCCATTGTGGTACGCTTATGCGTTAGTATCCTCTTCCAGGGTACTTTTCCTGTTTCCCTACCTGTCCTTATCCCTATCCCTATCCTTATTTCCTTCCTTTTCCCTCAGGTAGATGATGAAATAGGCTATTATTTTGGTGATGGCACAAATGTCCCAAAATTGAGGATAACGTGCATCTGGAGCCGGCCTTCTGATACCTGATATATTAACCCTTTAACGCTCATGGTGTCTGTAGAGCACCATCCCTTTTTGGCGAATCCGACCTAAACCAGCTCACTCTAATATGTTATAAAAGCGTTCGGGAAGAGGTTATAAGCTTATTAGAGTACTTGTACACTTTAATTAGTGGTTCAATAGTGAAACTATTGATAAACAATCAATAACTATTGATAACTAATTAAAAACTTTTTTTTTGCAACTTGGCACTATAATATTGCATTTTATACGTGCCGTTTTAGTGTCACTACGGCCTCACTATAAAAAGCAGTTGCATTATGATTCATAATGCAACTCAAGAGCTTGAAAAACTGTGACGATTATATAGCCCAGCTTGCTTGATTCAAATTTTGCGTCTAGCTTGATGGAACACGTGGGTGACCCCGTTCAACCACCAGGAAGTATGATGATACTGATAGAAATGATCATATTGAAGTAATTATTTTTTCTCATTGCAAAAAATGTCACAATCATCATCATCATCATCATCAACTTTTTTTTTTTTTTTGCTAGGTTTCTAGCTGCACTCTGAATAGAGTTGAAACCTCTACACTAGACCCGAAGATAGAAAAGAGTACGTAATCTTTCAGAAGCAGTTTGCCAGCCGTACGCGGAAAATGATATCCATTAAGACACTGTTGCAACTGACTCAGAAAGTTACGGTAGAAGATTGGAAAGTTTTCAATTGGTCAGTCAGTCAGGATTTTCCTTTGTAGTGTTATGGTCACACGGTTTGTATTTGCCTTCTTGTTTGGATTTACACTCCCGTTCAAAAGTTTGGGGTCACCCCCTCAAAAACATGTCATTTTTTTAGGCCCATATCCCCGCCAATTTGCGTCCGATTTCAAAACCCTAGGTTTCATTCAAAAGATAATAAGTCAAAGAAACTTTGAACATGATTTAAAAGAAACTTTTTCAAAAAAAATTGTATGTAAACTTAACTCAAAGTTGCCAAATTTTCTAAAAAATGAATATAAACTTACGGCAGTGTCGCTGGAAGTTGGGTCGACCAAATTTTAAGATGAGAGCGGTAATATGACCCATTTTCTATTAGCTTTCAACTGCTTTTTACAGAACTTAGCTAAAAAATCTAGAAAAAAAGTTATTAAGTAAATTAATCCTTGATGTCATCGACCAAAAGTTTGGGGTCACCCCTCAAAATGCTGTATCGGCCAAAAGTTTGGGGTCACTATCGTAAAACATGGAAAAGTGATTTGTTGATATCTTTGTCATCTTTCGTTCAATTTTAATTCTTTTTGGTTTATTTGAAACAAAATGAATGATACTTACTGCATAGACATTGAACCACACATATCTGTTGAAATTTACATACTAAAACTTAACGTAAAGTTGCCTCATTTTTTCAAGTGTGGTGAAATGTGTTAACTTTACATAACATTTTTATATACAAAAATCGTTAAATACGTTAAGTTGAACACATCAAACGTAAATTTAGTTAATTATCTTTGAAATGATCCAAAAATGATTAAAATTGAACGAAAGATGACAAAGATATCAACAAATCACTTTTCCATGTTTTACGAAAGTGACCCCAAACTTTTGGCCGATACATCATATTGAGGGGTGACCTCAAACTTTTGGTCGATGACATCAAGGATTAATTTACTTAATAACTTTTTTTCTAGATTTTTTAGCTAAGTTCTGTAAAAAGCAGTTGAAAGCTAATAGAAAATGGGTCATATTACCGCTCTTATCTTAAAATTTGGTCGACCCAACTTCCAGCGACACTGCCGTAAGTTTATATTCATTTTTTAGAAAATTTGGCAACTTTGGGTTAAGTTTACATACAAATTTTTTTGAAAAAGTTTCTTTTAAATCATGTTCAAAGTTTCTTGACTTATTATCTTTTGAATGAAACCTAGGGTTTTGAAATCGGACGCGAATTAACGGAGATATGGGCCTAAAAATAAGACATGTTTTTGAGGGGGTGACCCCAAACTTTTGAACGGGAGTGTATAGTATGGTTCAATATGTTTTTCTCCTCGTTAAGTCAGTTGTCGTATGTTTCATCGGATCAGTTGAACCCCGTATGTTTAAATATAGTCAAATCCTGCGTCAAATTGTTTTCCTAATTGATTTCACTAATCGTTTCCTACTTCTCTGTGTTCATCTCTTGTGTCCTTAAATTGACATCGGTCCAAAACCCACAGAAACATGTAACTGAACTTCTGATATTTTTCTGTTAGTGTCATGATATCATCTAAAAGGTAAACAAAAATGCGCCTAGTGGGTTAGTTGATTGCAATAAAATTTTAAATAATAAAGATTGCTTGTCACCTATTATGTGTTCATCCCCCTACAAATACTATGAAAAATATTCAAGTTCGTTCAGATATCCTATCGGTCCTAGGTACCTCGATAAAGCATGTCATTTTCTCAAGCGTGGCCTAGAATGTCAACCTAGTCATACACAAGTAACGTTGTTCAGCTAATAAAAAGCAGTCAGTTTTTGTCCAAAATGTCACGTCGAACGCATTGACGTCAACAATGCGTTCAAGTGTTCGCACGTTAGCTTCGAGTCTATCAGCACAATTAAGTGCTGCAAATCTCCTTGCATCTGATAGGGCCTGAAGGGTAGTGATACCCTTCCTTACGGGCAGGTCAGATCGGGTTGCACGTGGGCATCAGTTCTTGATGTCCGCTCAGCAGTAGGGCGCGGGCGGGGTTGACCCTGCCCGCCTTCCGAGGACAAAGGGAGTGGCGAGGACCACTCGGGAAACTGGCTAAGCGCCAGCATGCTACCGTGATGGACTCTCCAAAGCGAGTCATCGATGTTCGTTGCTGCAGGCTACGCAGCTAACCTTGTGGGTGCGATGTGCACTAGCCCCTCTCCGAAGCAATACCTTCTTGGTGGTTCCGGAGAGACGTAGGGTTTGGCGACCATAGGAATGGTTTAGTGGGTACGAGGAGAGAGTAGTCCTGGATTTTACTTTTGTTGTAGAAGACGGCCTGTCAGACCTACACTACCCTAACCTTCTGTTAGGGTGTCTGTTGAGCAGATTATCCCCCTATGGTTTAGAAGAAAAAAAAAATCTCCTTCCCACTATTAATTCTGCTGTCGGTTTTAATTGCTTTATTTAAAGAAAATAAGACCAACTAACATTGTAAAAATTCGAAAAAGCAACTATGACATCAATAAATTACTAATTAAAATCAACCGAGAGACGTGAGAAATAGAGCCCAAACAACATTTTGAAGTCAGCTGGCTGTAAAAGGTTTCAAAACCTGTCACAAACCCTATAATGCTTTTATTAGGATTTGTAACGATCATCAAAACCTTCTCAAATCCAACCGACTTGGAACTGTTGCTGGGGAATAGACTCTACTAAGCCCCAGCGGATCCTCCGTGTTTATCGAGCATGTCTGATGCATATGATCAGCCATACTCCATCTGCAGCAGCCGGTTCGTGATGAACCGTTGGAGGCGCATTAAAGTGTTAAAAAGGTGATATGTTTCACTAAAGAACACTATATTACAATAATCAAAATGAAACTCCTTCACTTTAATACCGTCAACCCCTGCGAACTTGGCCAGGGCTCATCATCATCATCAACTCGTTGCAAAACTCATTTTTTTCAGCACTCTTCGTATTTATCCAACTCGGCAAGCCTCGTTGGATAAATGTACGACTCGTGCTGTAAAAATCATCATTTTGAAACTCGTTACATAAATAACTATTATGCAATTCAGTATCATAATTTACATTTTATATAACTCATTTTGGTATCATAATGGCCAATTTTTCCGAACTGGTTCATTATGCAACTGAAATGAGTTGCATAATGAAAAATAGTTGTATAATGTTCATAATGCAACTCATTTGAGTTGCATTATGAACATTATGCAACTCAAATGGGTTGCATTATAAAAATATCATTGCATAATAGTTTTTTATGTAACGAGTTGCAAAAAGTTGATTTTTTCAGCACGAGTCGTACATTTATCCAACGAGGCTTGCCGAGTTGGATAAATACGAAGAGTGCTGAAAAAAATGAGTTTTGCAACGAGTTGATGATGATGATTGTGTACCCACCATCAGCGCAAGGATTACCTATGGCTGCAGAGTCATACCGAAAGGGAATGATCTACCTGATGGTTTGTTGTAGCAGGGTGAGTTAAAATCGCTGAATTCCTTCGGTAGTCAACATAAAGTTGCTAGCTCATGACAAAAGACTGGCTACTCCACAAACTTAAGTCTGGTCATCAGTTCAATTAACCCCCTTAGGCTACCCCTCCGTGTAAGTATGTATAAACCCCGTAATATGAAATGGAAATTGTACAGTTGTATAATAAATAAACAATTAAAGGTAAAGGTAGATCTCACCAAATTTGTCTCCTGTGAAGACACACAATGCCATTCCTGATGTCAGAACGCCTCAAAATCGCCGAACCACTTCCAGAAGTCAGAGCACTTCTTGAACGCAAAATACAATAAGGGCAAGCTACATCCTGCGAGAATGCCCTGCGCATCTAGTTTTTTTTGTTCGTGCAAAATACTTCCAGTAGCAAGTACAGTATCACTGACCACGCCGAAAACATGGAAAACGACGACGCGCACAACCAAACCGACGCAACGACAACAGCATAATGAACCGGTACGGAAAAGTAAGTCATTATGATACTGAAATGAGTAGTATAAAATAGAAATTATATTACTGAATTGCATAAAATTTTGTATGGAACTCGTTACAAAACTCGATTTTTTCAGCACTCTTCGTATTTATCCAACTTGGCAAGCCTCGTTGAATAAATGTACGACTCGTGCTGAAAAAATCAACTTTTTGCAACTCGTTACATAAATAACTATTACGATTTCGATAAATTTAAGTGATCTCTAACAACTTTTGTTCGAGCACTTTTTGTTCATAGCAATGAAAATAATCCGAATGTGAGAAAACTTTGGTCAATTACAGGGCGACGCAGTTAATAAAAGTCCGTGTTACGGAGCCAACACAAGATATAAAAAATCAATTGAAGCTAATTAATGCATTACATTGGTAGATTCTTGCATCTTAAATAACATCTTTATTTAAGTATCTATAAAGTTTAAATAACTTTTCTCCTTCGCTGCATTTTCCACCACATTGACGTGATTGTGCAAGTTGTACTTCTCCTTGAGGTTTTCATACTTTCGCAAAAAGTAGTTATTGTTGTGGCCTTCCAATACGTGATGTACGATCTGCGACCATGATTTTTCCGTCAAATTCTCTCGTCCTTCCACCGCGTCATGAGTTGGTGTCATAAATACACGCTGTCGCAATTTGAGAACACAGGAAAAACTGCTTTCGTCATCGGTGAACAAGAAATTATCTAAAACATCAAACAATACATGTGTTATCTTTATAAATGAAATCTTTATGATGCTTACCATAGCTCAGCTTGGGCAGATACATTGCATTGATTTTCTCCTTGATATCCTCGTTTGAGTGGATTTTTAGCTTTGTATCCTTCAACATTTGCTTGTAGATTGTTTCGTGTAATGCCTTTTCTTGTGTCGTAAAACTATTGCGGTTGCATTTGTTCTTCAGGAAAACTATCCGAGGATTCAAATATTGCGTATCTTTCTGATCTCGTTGGATCATCATTTCTGCACATCGTAATAATCTAAAATAAAATGTAGGTAATGTAGCTCAACAATCGAATCTCACATTTTGTTCATACTCTGGCGGTGCACGTTTTTCTGTAACGTAATTAATTCATTGTAGTAAAGATATTAAATAGGGTGTCCAAATATTCTCAGAAAGCTAACATCCTCCAAATAATGTGTCAAAGCGAAAAAGTATGCAGTTTGGCAGATAGATACCCGGCATGTTTGCAAGCGAGAACAAAAGGAACAGCAGCGACATTCGACCTCTATAGTTTATTAACTCTATTTTTAGGTGGTATCTGTGAGAAGGCTCCCCCACATTTCCAGAATGCGCAGACTACCACGATGTGCTCTTTGAAAGCCAACGCTTCGTGGAGCAAAGGTTGAATATGCAGGAGCTATGCGGAAGAGATATCACTCTGGAGAACATTGTTGAAAGGATGAGTACGGGGGCGGATAAGTGGGATTTCGTTACTGCCACGGTCTCCCAAATCGTACTTGAACTACAGAGAAAACGGCGAGCTGACCAACAGCAAGTTGAGTTGGCCCCACCCAATCCGGGAGCTTAAGTCCAACGGGTATGTAGTACTAGCTATGTAGTACTAGCTAGGACTCAAGCTTAAAGGGGATAGAGGACAACTTGAAGCGGTAGCGGTGAAACGCTAACCAATAGAGAGTGCTCATGTATTCGAAGTCACTCCTAATAGGCGTACCGCGAAGGTAAGGAAGAGACAAGCCTCGTTGGGTAAATGTACGACCCGTGCTGTAAAAAACTTCATTTTGCAACTCGTTGCATACATATAATTATTCTACTCCACACCGTTTGTTCGTTTTGTAGCCACATTCTATACTTCCTCCCTTAATTTGGATAATAATTGAACTGCACAAGGTCTTCAAAGTTGATATCCCTTCGGGACGGAGCGCAAAAAAGAGAAATAAAATAAACTTTGACTGTTGACTCCCCAGAACTCCCCAACAAAACAACAATTGTTGTTCCTCATTTGGGAATAAATATGCGACAGATATTTTTTTTCATGTTTTACGGTTTTTGTTCAACTTGTGGTAAATCTCACATACAAAGTTTAAATGCACATATGCAAGTATACATAATGGGTCAATTATTAAAACAGTTTACATTACATAAAACAGCTTAACAGCTGAAAAAAATATGCAAAACTGTTATTGCTTACCAGCACAATTGTGCTGGTTCGTCACGAAAGGGATATGGGAAATACTAAGTATTATAGATAGTAGAGTAAACATAGATCCGCGGACACCGCCAGGAGACCCGCAAGCGGCAAGGTAGGCCTACTGCTGATCTTTTGCAAGTGTGTTAGTGTCGACTGGCAATGCGACCTGAAGCCTGGTCGAATCCTGCTTGGATATCGGTTTGTTTTGCCGATGGGGATGGCCCGCGAAATCGCAGTGTGTTGTTTGGGAAGGCCCGCTCGATGCATGTTAGGTAGGCGTAGTTTGTTCGAGTTTGACGTGCTTGCACCCTCCCTGGACACCGCTGACTAAAATGTTTCAAGCGTGTGAGTAGTAATTTTCAAAAGTGCGACGATTGAATATGACGTCATGCGTTCCATTGATGTTGTCCAAATCGTGACGTCATGCTCGTTTGGGTACAGATTTTGACAGTTCGTTTGGATACAAAGGATTCATCTTAGCGGATCTATGTTTACTCTACTAGGGTATGTGTTCCATCAGTAATCTCACGCTCCCATTTTCATCTCATTCGAAAACAAGCGATTACGGCACCGATTGATTCCGTTCTTTTTGTTTTCATGGGTGCTCACTTCTAACAAAAAATACAAAAATAAGAAACAAAACAAACAGCGCTTCAATCCTTTGTTTTTCGTAGGATGAAAATGGGAGCCACATGCTTAACAAGGGAACCAATACCCTATCTATACTAATGTCGTTTTCGTTTTTGCGGCGGTGCTACACCGCTTCGTGCTACACTTTCCACTGAAAACACGAACATTTTCGGTGCAGTTGCGTTGGTGTGCGTGAATAAAAACCAAAATATTGACAACTTTGCAAACGCTGATTGGTGGACACGGTGCGCACCTGCTACACTCTCGAATTTTTGAGTGCTGCACTATCTTGAGCGGTGCAGAAAAAGTGCTACACCGGTGTAGCACGAAAATCAAAAACGAACACTTTCGGTGCAAAAGTGCTGCACCGGTGTAGCACCACTGCAAAAACGAAAACGACATAAGTATGGAACAACTGTGTTTTTGATTCAATCAACCGTAACATTTCCGGAAGTGTTAGTTTAACCGTTATGTGTCTGACAAACTTTTTGCTTTTATCTACACCGTACTTTTTAAATGGGCTCTGGGTACCCGGGTACCCTGTCGGCCACATAAGGGTTAACCATGGTAGATATGTTCATATGTATTTTACCTTATGAAATTGATGTTGAAGTAATCTTCCTGTAGAACCAAGAGGATGTGGCATGCACTCAGCAACAGGATAATCCGTCGAATATCATCCAGTTCGCTCAATACAAAATCTTTGTTTCCTCGGTTGGAAAGCACCGGCGCACTGTCCAGAAAAATTATCCGATCCTTTGTGATATGCATTCGAATCTCTGCTGGGATCAAAATGTTAATATCATTTTTTTTACCATATTTATGCTACTATTCATACCATCCTCGAACTCTGCCGCTTCATTGCGGTTGAAAACGCTCGCAACAGGAAACACACCACCTCCAACGTGGAAGGCCGCTTGCCGAATGGCTTCCTCCGTGGGTTCCGCAGCCAACAGATTCAGAACGGTAGATTTTCCGCATCCCTGCATACCGATGGCGCCGATCACAAAAAAATCCGAATTGTTCTCATGCAGATAGTCGAATGCGTGCGTGTTCAGAGCATTGTTGCCATTGACCAGATTCACCGACTTGACCATACTGTTCACGATCGTGATGGCTTGTGGAATTTCCTGCACTGGTCTCTGCTTGATAGCAGCTGCTTCTTTGGCTGCAGGTTGCTGCTGTTCTGGTTTCACCGGAGGAGGGTTTTTGGTAGCAATCGTGATTGTGAGTTCCGGCTTCTTCTGGACATCAGCGTTTTCCTTGGGTTTCAGCAGGATTCTTGGTTGAGATCCGCTTCCGTCCGGAAGTGGTTTACTTGCGGAACCCTTGGATTCCTGTTTGGAAACATTTTTCTGAACGAGCAATATTACTACTTACGTTAAATGTTCATCGTGGATATTGAGTTCTTACCTTACTGCTTGATGATCTTTTATTCTTCCTGGAATCCATCGTTGTTAAAAAATATTGACTATTTTTATAGTATTTTGCCAGGTATTTTGTTACAAACAGATATCCGCGATATCAACGATATCGGTAATCAGAAGGTTTTGACACAAACATTTACGTTTACAAAGAACACTTTTGTTTCTGTGTTTATATTTTGAAACAAAACACGCATAAGACTGTGTTGCCAGAAATTTGTTAAAGGGTGACAGAAATTTGTTACACGTGTGCTGCATGGAAAAGAATATTCTTTAATAAATAAAATATATAAAATATTATTTATTAATAAAATTCAATATAAATATATAGTTATTTTTAAAATAAATAATCAAGTCCAAAAACGAATATCATTGAGTAGTATACTACTATACTATACTATATCTATAGGTAACAAATCCTCGAGGAATCGCACACAAGATCGCACATTTACTAAAATTGTTAGAGATCATTTATCGATTTATCCTTCTTTTTATAAAACGGCTACTTTTGAGGACCTACTGAACTCGACTAAAGTGACCGGAGGAATACAATTACACTATAAATAGCCGGTAAATATGGATACCCATAGATATCCATAGATATGGATACACAATATGGATACCAGCTGGGATACCAGTAAAGTTTTCTATTAGAATAAGGACAAACGTCCTAAAATCCCAGTTTAATATTGCTCCACAACTTTAGAAAATGCACAAATCTCAAGATGTAAACAACCAACAATAGTGTAATGTTTGTGGGATGCTGCACCGATGCACCTTAACCACACCATGGCCCATCCATCATACTAACAGTGGGCCGACGAACTTTGACAGTAGAAAACCAGAGCGGCAACTGCTGCAAAATAAATTCCGTTTCCGCTATTCATTGTAACGCGACTTTTGTTGTTATTAAACGTGCTAAAGAGTAGCTCTCGTTTTTATTCATTTTCTTTGTCCGATTGTTCCACGTTCCGGTTCTCGTGTCCGCTTCGGTGTCTGTGGTCGGTTCGTCCGCTGCGCTTCCTTTGCCCACAGGTTATGGGCGCCAGTGTCCGGAGAACGCGGAAATTGTGACGATTTCGGTCGGGAAAATAGTGAGAAAGATCGCGGGTCTCGTCGTGTGTGATTTCTGATCGGTTCGCTGGTGTGCGCGTGGCCTGCAAAGAAGAGCAAGATGGCCGAAAGTGCGAAAATTTCTTTCCCCAAGCTGAACGCCAATAATTGGTGCTCCTGGAAGCAGCGAATGGAATGGCTGCTGGAGCGGGAAGGCTTGTGGGAGGTTATTAGCGAGGCTAAGCCGGAAGACGACGAAATCGACGATGAGTGGAAAGTGGCCGACAGAAAAGCTCGTGCGAACATTGGGCTTTTTCTGGAGGAAAGCCAGTTTAAGCTGGTGAAAAATGCTGACAGTGCGAGGGAAATGTGGCGTGCTCTTCGCGACCACCACGAAAAGGCGACGATGTCGACCATAGTGTACTTTCTCGGGCAGTTGTGTAGTGCTAATATGTCAGAAGGGGAAGATATGGAAGTGCATCTCTCGAAGATGGAAGATCTTTTTGACAAGTTAGTGGCAGCCGGTCAAACCATCGAGGAGCCTTTGCAGATAGCGATGATTTTTCGCAGCGTGCCACCATCGTACCACACGCTGGTGCAAAGTCTGCAAAGCCGGGCCGATGAGGATTGGACGGTGGCGTTGGTCAAAACGCGTTTGCTCGACGAGTATCGCCAGCGGCTGCAGAGAAGTGACTCGCTCTCGCACGAGATGCGTGCCCTGAAGTTGGATGCAGTGAGTGAAAAGAAGAAGATCTGCTTTTACTGCAAGCAGGCGGGTCATTTCAAGGCCGAGTGTAAGAAGTGGTTGGCGAAGAAAAATGCGAGTGATTCCGGGAAGAAGAAAAGTGGAAAATCAGATGGTGAAGGCCAGAAGGCAAAACAAGCCAAGGGAATGGGCGGTGCAGTCTGTTTTTTGGCAAGTGCTGAGGGCTCTGAAGGCTGGGTGATCGACAGCGGAGCCACGAGCCATATGACAAGTGATTCCGCTTTCTTTTCGTCGTTGCGCACCGATTTCGAGTCGACCGTTACTCTCGCGGACGGTAATAAAACCAAAGCAAGTGGTATTGGTGACGGTATAGTGTACGGTGAAAACAGCAGTGGTAATCGTGTCGAGGTAACACTAAAAGACGTGCTCTTTGTGCCTGGCCTTGACGGCGGACTACTCTCCGTGAGCCGATTGGCTGCTAAGGGATTCACTGTGTGTTTCGGTGCGAAGAAGTGCGACATCAAGAACTCGATCGGTGAAACGGTAGTGATCGGGGACAAGGTAGGCAGTCTCTATCGGCTGCGCGTTCAGCAGTCTTCGCTGAAGGTAACCGGAAGGCATCACGAGCGCTGTCAACACACCTGGCACCGCCGGGTAGGCCATCGTGACCCCGACGTGCTCAAGAAGATGGACGCCGACGACTTGGTAAGTGGATTTAAGCTTTCTGATTGTGGTGTCCGAATGACATGTGAATGTTGTCTGAAGGGGAAACTTTCTCGAAAGCCCTTTCCCCCAGTGGTCGAACGCAAATCGAAACGCCCCCTCGACTTGGTCCACACTGACCTCTGTGGGCCCATGGAGACCACTACCCCATCTGGCAATCGATACCTAATGACTCTAATCGACGATTACAGTCGCTTTACTGTTGTTTTCCTCCTGAAACACAAAAGCGAGGCGGCAGGGAGAATCAAACAGTACGTGAGGTGGGTTCAGAACTTGTTCGGACGTAAGCCGCTCGTTATTCGCTCCGACGGCGGCGGTGAATATCAGAACCGTGAATTGCGGGAATTTTTTGAGGCCGAGGGCATAAAAGCGCAGTTCACCACGCCATATACGCCTCAGCAAAATGGCGTGGCTGAGCGTAAAAATAGATCGATCCAAGAAATGGCGATCTGCATGCTGGCGGATGCCAGTATGGACAAATTGTACTGGGGGGAAGCTGTGCTTACCGCAGTTTATTTGCAAAACCGATTGCCATCTAGAGTGATAGGCAAAACCCCCTTTGAGCTATGGAGCGGTTCGAAGCCCGATTTATCCCATATTAAGGTTTTCGGATCCTCCGCATACGTACAAATTCCAGCCTCAAAGCGCTCAAAGCTCGATCAGAAAGCGGTTAAGCTAATCTTTGTGGGTTACTCGGACGAACATAAGGGATACCGGTTCCTGGATCCCGAGACGAACCGCGTGACCATCAGCAGAGATGCCAGGTTCATGGAACTTGGTGATGGATCCGAGCAAGTTAGCCCACATGACAAGGAGTTGATTCCCGAGGGTTCACTCAACGATATCGAGCTTCCAATTTGGAGGGATCCCGAAGCCAGCGGTGTACTTGAGGACGGCGAGGCAACGGAAGGTGGAAACACATCCCACGGAGATTCCGTAGCAAGCGGAGCTCCGGAAGACGGCGAGTCATCGGACGGATGGGACACTGCGGATAACGAGTCTGAACCACCTCACGAGCCTGAACTGCGGCGAGAGCAGCGGCGTACACGAGGAGTACTGCCGAGCCGATTGGAAGATTTCGTCGTTGGAGTTGCGGTCGAAACTGGAATGGAACCCACCGATTACCGTGAAGCACTGCGCAACGAGGATTGGAAACAAGCGATGGATGCAGAGATGCAGTCGCATGCGCAGAATGCAACGTGGACGCTTGCAAAATTGCCAGATGGGAGGAAAGCCGTCGGGTCACGTTGGGTGTTTCAACTGAAGCGGGACGAAGCAGGCCGGATTGTCAAGCACAAAGCCAGGCTTGTGGCTCAAGGCTTTAGCCAGCGCTGGGGAGTGGATTACTGCGAAGTCTTTGCTCCGGTGACGCGGCACGAGACGCTGCGAGCAATGCTAGCGGTAGCATCGAAGAACAATATGCACCTGAGTCACTTTGATGTGCGAACCGCATATCTTCACGGAATAGTTGAGGAGGATATCTATATGCGCCAAGCCCCAGGATACGTCGCAGCGGGAAAGGAGGAGTATGTTTGCAAACTACAAAAGAGTATTTATGGCCTCAAGCAATCGGCGCGTTGCTGGAACCGGGCGCTTCATGCGGTTCTAGTGAAGATGGGTTTCCGGCAATGCCAGTCGGACTACTGCTTGTACACGCGCGGACATGGTCAGGACAGGGTGCTGTTATTGGTGTATGTCGACGATATGCTGGTGGGATGCCGCAGCCCGGCGATTATAGCGGAGGTGTACGAAGCTCTGGCGAAAGTGTTGGACGTGACAAATCTCGGAGCGGTGAAGTACTTCCTGGGTTTCAACATTCGTTGTGAAAAAGGAATCTACAGTATGCAGCTTACCAGCTATATCGAGGCACTCGTCAAGCGTTTCGGACTCGACGATTGCAAAACTGCGAAGACGCCGATGGAGGCCGGCTATATGAAAGCGGATGTTCTTGGTCAACCTTTCGACGACACGACGCAGTACAGGAGTTTACTGGGTGCGCTCCTCTATGTGGCCGTTACTGCTCGTCCGGATGTGGCAGTCAGTGTCTCAATACTGGGCCGCAGAGTGAGTGCACCAACGGACATGGACTGGAAGGCAGCCAGGCGTATAGTCAAGTACCTCAAGGGAACAAAGGAGATGCGGCTAGTGTTCGGTCCCGGAGATGGCTGGAAGCTCACCGGCTACTCCGACGCGGACTGGGCCGGCGACCAGGAAAGTAGGCGATCAACAACAGGCTTCGTGTTTCTCTTCGGAAGCGGCTCCATTGTCTGGACGAGCCGCAAGCAGTCCTGCGTCAGCCTTTCCTCAATGGAGGCTGAATATGTCGCCCTCAGCGATGCTTGCCAAGAGCTGTTTTGGCTGCGGCGATTAATGACCGATCTGGGGGAGAAGCCTGCCGGTCCGACGACTGTATACGACGACAATCAAAGCTGCCTCAGTTTCGTGCAGGCAGAGCGAACATCTAAACGTTCAAAGCACATTGACACCAGGCGGCACTTCATTAAGGATCAATGTGAGCGAGGAGAAGTGAATCTCGAGTACCGCCCTTCGGAAGAGATGACGGCGGACGCACTAACCAAGCCTCTTGGAGGGACCAAGTTCCGGCAACTGCTGGGACAGTTTGGACTAGTTGATGGCTAAGGTCATCATTGAGGAGGAGTGTGGGATGCTGCACCGATGCACCTTAACCACACCATGGCCCATCCATCATACTAACAGTGGGCCGACGAACTTTGACAGTAGAAAACCAGAGCGGCAACTGCTGCAAAATAAATTCCGTTTCCGCTATTCATTGTAACGCGACTTTTGTTGTTATTAAACGTGCTAAAGAGTAGCTCTCGTTTTTATTCATTTTCTTTGTCCGATTGTTCCACGTTCCGGTTCTCGTGTCCGCTTCGGTGTCTGTGGTCGGTTCGTCCGCTGCGCTTCCTTTGCCCACAATGTTATTTTGGAATTCTAACTTTCTTATTCTCGTTTCTCGTTATTCACTGTATCGTAAAAAAATACGACAAAGCAATTATAATACGAATATTATTAAACTACTAGCTGACCCGACGTGGCTAGCCACGTTTTCACAATCCCGAGAAATGTGACGATGGCTTAAAAATGTTTGTATGCATTTTTTGCTTATCTACAACTTTATTCAGCAACCATATTTGTTCCTCTAGGGCCCATATAGCCGAGGCGGTAAACGCACGGGTATTCAGCATGACCATGCTGAGGGTGACGGGTTCGATTCCCGGTCGGTCCAGGATCTTTTCGTAAAGGAAATTTCCTTGACTTCCTTGGGCATAGAGTATCTTCGTGCCTGCCACACGATATACGCATGCAAAATGGTCATTGGCAGAGGAAGTTCTCAGTTAATAACTGTGGAAGTGCTCATAGAACACTAAGCTGAGAAGCAGGCTTTGTCCCAGTGAGGACGTTACGCCAAGAAGAAGAAGAATTTGTTCCTCTGAAGTGTTCAAGAAATTTCCTATGTACTTAATCTCTTTGCCATGTAAGGCTCCAAAAACTTCTCCGAATTCTATCAGGGGACCCGCATGCGGCGAGGTAGGCCTACTGCTCATCTTTTGCGAGTGTGTTAGTGTGACTGGCAACGCGACCAGAAGCCTGGTCGAATCCTGCTTGGAAATCGGTTTGTTTTGTCGATGGGGCTGGCCCGCGAAATCGCATTGTGTTGTTTGGGAAGGCCCGCTCGATGCATGTTAGGTAGGCGTAATTTGTTCGAGTTTGACGTGCCTGCACCCTCCCTGAATTCTATACAGAAAGATTTTAAATATTCTATAATTTGTGAAAAATACTCGAACATGCATGTTACTGGTTTCATTCCTACGAAGAATGTTAGAGAATGTTCATAAGTCTTCGATTTCATCTCCTGATACTCACAGGAGAATGCAGAGAATGCGAAACATTTCACTCAGCAATATATCAGAAGGCATACAATCATGTATTCAGAAATGAAAAACGCCAGAAAGTATACTGTTACAGGGTTCCAAACCCTGAAATGGTAAGAAACTTCTAGAAGCTTCTAAGGAATTGCGAATTTTTCATTTTATTTCAGCCATCGTGAATGAATGTCCGGAGTGCATACAGCCGAGCAGTAAACTCGCGGGTATTTAGCAAAATTATGCTGAGGGTGCGAGAACTTCCGGAAAGTCCTCGAAAATTAAAGTAGTTCAATATTTCAGAACATTCCAGAACGTTCATTTTTTCTGAAACTTTCAGCAATTTCCACAAAATTCTGAGAAGCATGCTTTGTTCCAATTGGGACGTTATGCCAAAAATAAGAAGATGTTTAATAATATTGCATCTTCCTTCTGAAGCGTCCAGAAACTTCTAGAAGGTCTGGAATATTTAAGAAATTCAATACTCTGGATCATTCCAGAACCTTCTTCTTTTCTTCTGGAGCTTTCAGTAACTTCTAGAAAGTTCTTGGAATTTTCAGAATATTGATGTTCCAGATCATTCCAAAAAGTTTTTCTTTTTATTGTTTCTGAAGTGCTTCAACTATGGTGAAACATTGCAAAGCGTTACGGACAGACAGACATACAACGCTGGGGTTTTTATATGCATGATGCATATGTGAAATATTTCACAACATTGGGAATCTCATTGAGATGCGCCAGAAGGTATACTTCCAAGCATCCACCTTTTTGACTTTAAGTAACTGTTGTAGGGAAAGAAATTCTAGAAACTTCTAAGGCATGCAATGTAACGATGCATCAATGCAACGATGCACCAATGCACCAATGCAATGATGCACCAATTCAACTATGCACCAATGCAACGATGCATCTATGCAACGATGTACCGATGCAATTATGCTACAATGTACCAATGCAACGACGCAATAACACTACAGTCACTATATACACAGTCTGGCGGACTGTCACTTTCGACCGGAGCCAATCGAGCATGACGTCACGGTGTAGCATTTATCGGTGTGGACACTATGACGTCATGCTCGATTGGCTCCGGTCGAAAGTGACAGTCCGCCAGACTGTGTATATAGTGACTGTAAATAACACAGGTACAATGCTACAGAGCAATGATTATTGTAGCTTTCATTCTGTGAAACATTTCGATGAAACATTTCAAAGCGTGACGGAAGGACAGACAACTCTGGGATTTTATATATATGATTATTAGATAAGAATGCCATATGTTTTTAATGATTCACCTATTTTTCATCTCATACAAAGTGCATGTAGTTTCGAAATCGACCCAATTTTCCATAATTGTAATTTTTGTAATCATCGTTAAAACAAAATTTAAAAAAAACTTAAAATTAAGTTGCTGAAAGCTTGAAATCTGAAGCATATTTTAATCAAGGAATTGGCATCCAATGCAATGTTTTCGTAGCCAACATAACTGCGGCTCAAGCGGACAACCTATCTTTTAACACAGCAGCATAATTTTAATGCTGGGTAAGAAAACAAGAAGACCACAACAGTCCCCTGATTTTAATATTCTCAGCTCAGGATCGACAAAATGCATCTGGGCCTCTCAATTTTATTTTATTTTGACTCACCCTAATATATGTTCCTTCTGCTTAAATTTTTCAAAACTTTTCGTTTCAGTGTATTGCGCCGTTTTTGCTGGTCGTTTGTTTATCAATTTTATTTATTTTGTCTCCTTTTAAATTTTGTTGAAGCGGGTGAAGTTTTTAGTATATTTTAATAATTATTTGTTTGCCAAGTTAAGTAAAAAAAGTCAACTATGAATAAATCGAGTTATTATCCAAATTACTATTCAATTGATGACGTGATGGCAACGCAGGAGCGGATTCCTTGTCGCACACAGCAGGAACTTTTCCAAATGGGTAAGTGAAATCACATTAGGGTTTGGCGCCATTTGGGCAGGGGCCAGGGGATGTTCGGGTATTTCGCTATAACTCTGCAAATTATAAACCAACTAGCTGACCCGACGTGGCTAGCCACGTTTTCACAATCCCGAGAATTAGGACGATGGCTTAAAATGTATGCATTTTTTGCTTATCTACAACTTTATTCAGAAACCATATTTATTTCTCTGAAGTGTTCTAGAATTTCCTTCTTCTTAATCTCTTTGCAATGTAAGGCTCCGAAAACATCTCCGAATTCTAAACAGAAAATTTTTAAATATGCTATTATTTGTGAAAAATACTCGAACATGTATGTTATTGGTTTGATTCCTACGAAGAATGTTCGAGAATGTTCATGAATCTTCGATTTCAGTAACAAATTTTGAAAACGACGTATAATCAATGGTGTAGCATTGATTATACGTCATTTTCAAAATTTGTTACTGATTTCATCTCCTGATTCTCTCAGGAATGTTCCTAATTTTTAGAATTGGAAACAGAAAGCTTCTAAATTTTCCATTATTTATCGAAAATTCACGATTATTTTTAGTATTTCCTGCATCAGAGAATGTTCTAGAATATTCCAAAAACATGCGTATCTTTATCTTCTTCTCGCTCCTCTTCTCCAACTTCTTCGCCCAGGAAAGTTTCGAAACAAAAATTTTACGAATATTTAATTTATTATGAAAAGTTTTGGAATACGCCAGTCCTTCCTTCGAAATATGTTCTAGAATATATTCTTTTCCTTATTTTAGTTCCGGAATTTTTTTTTCCAATAAAGAAAAAAAGCATATTGATTCCTTCAAAGAATATTCTAGGATGACCCAGAAACTTATTTTTCTTCTTGGTGAAGTTTTTTTTTGTATTCCAAGTCGAGAATTTTCATTATGTTTGGAAAACTCTTGAACATTTGTATAAATACTATTTTCATCCCTCCGGGTTAACACAATGTTATAGAATATTGTTCTTCTCTTCTACTTCTTCCTCTTTGCCCAGAAAAGTTAGAAAAATGTCTTCATATTTGAAACAGAAACCTCTCGATAACATTGACGTTCTGGTAGAAAAGGAGTTTCTTCGAATTCAATTCTTCCACTTCGATTCGACTTCAATCTCGAACACTCAGATCATAACATGCTGGCCCCACCGAAATATACGTGAAATATTTCAGTCGAACTTTGCTAAGCGTGACGGGAGGACAGATAGACAACACCTGGATTCACATGCCGTTTTTGATCTCCTTAATTTAGATTTAGAAAATGTTCATCCCTCAAGGAAATTCTTGAGCATTCTGGAATAAAAATTTCCAGAAGTTTCCTCAGAAGCCATTGTTGATATGCGAAACATTTCACTCAGCAATGGATTCATCAGAAGCGCCAGAAGGTATACTATTATGTATTCAGAAATGAAAAACGCCAGAAAGTATTCTTCCAAGTACACACCTTTAACTGTTACAGAGTTCTGACCTTTGAAATGGTAAGGGGCTGTCCATAAACCACGTGGTCATTTTTTTGGGACTTCTCACCCCCCCCCCCCCCCGCGTGGTCATTAGTTCATACAAATTTTTTTTTTCGTCCACACAAAATGGTCATTGGGCGAACCCCCCCCCCCTCTCATGACCACGTGGTTTATGGACAGCCCCTAAGAAACTTCTAGAAACTTCTCAGGAACTGCGAATTTTTCATTTCATTTCAGTCACCGTGAATGAATGTTCGGAGTGCATACAGCCGAGCAGTAAACTCGCGGGTATTTAGCAAAATTATGCTAAGTTCTCGAAAATTAAATTAGTTTAATAATTCAGAACATTCCAAAACGTTCTTTCTATTCTAAAACTTTTAGTAATTTCCACAAAATTAGCGCTGAGAAGCATGCTTTGTTCCAATTGGAACATTATGCCAAGAAGAAGAAGAAGAAGATGTTTCATAATATTGCATCTTCTTTCTGGAGCGTCCAGAAACTTCTGAAAGGTCTCGAATATTTAAGAAATTCAATTCTCCGGAAAATTCCAGAACCTTCTCCTTCTGTTCTTCTGGAGCTCTGTTCTTCTGTAACTTCCAGGAAGTTCTTGGAATTTTCAGAATATTGATGTTCCAGATCATTCCAAAAAGTTCTTCTTATTATTTCTGAACTGATACAACTATGGTGAAACATTTCAATGAAACATTTCGAAGCGTGACGGAAGGACAGACAACTCTGGGCTTTTATATATATGATTCTGGCGTTCGATTTGAATACGTCGTATGTTTGCTGTTATTCCTATGCAGATTCGACCTATTCAAATCGAACACCAGAATTGATTATTTTTCGTACGCAATGAGATAGTACAGTATTATTGCTGTAAACGAAAATGAATTGGAATGGAATTGATTGAATTGTAACGGGAAGTGCCTAATATTGCCTTCAGAATGCTGTTAAATAAAGGAATTATTCGGATTTATTAGGAAATTTTCTGGGGAACTCTAATTACACTTTCATTTTTTTTTAAATTTCTTGAACATTTTATTTGTGCCCCCTCAAAATGTTGAATTCCGACCAAAATTTTCCGAGGGGGCGGTGACATAAGAGAAAATCAAAATTTGTGTCAGCCTATTTCGTCAAAAAACTTAATTCTAAAAAAAAATAACATGTGGGAATTCCTTCAACTAGTTCAAGGCTCGCCTCCATAGGCTTCAGATATTTCACTAGGGTTGTATTTCAACTTCAAAAAGTTTTCCTTGTTTTCCACCCTGACGAGCTGAACTAGTTCAAATACATTTGTGATATTTGTTTACGTGTATTCTTACAACTTTTGTTAGGATTCCTGGATTCATCTAGTGAAAAAACTGGCAACCTAATGCCCAATCAGCAGCTTGAGCTTCCTCTTTGGTATTTAATGAATCTAGATGACCGCAGTCGTTATTATTCGTAAGTAGAATTAGTATAAGATGTTGAAAATCCAACTGCCTTTTCACCGTTTATAGTAACGAAATATCTTCACCTTCTGCAGGATAATTGTTCCGGAAATTTTCACTCCGGCCTACAAAGAGATTTACAAAGCCGATGCCAGCTACGTCGAACTGGGTAAGCTGAACAAGTTCTATTACGAGCTGGGGCTGTATCTGTGTAAATTCGGCACCGGAGATGACCTGGCCGATATGCTGTTCACCACGGCGCAGGAACGCGTGAAAGGAATCAAGGACATGTGCAACAACGTCAGCAGCGAAAACTTGATGGACAACAAGAAGCTGGACCATTTGGAACGGATGCTGTATGAAGAGGGAAGCCGGACCCACAGAAAGTTCTCTGACTGGCTGCAGGAGAAATCGGTGAACATCAAATCGACCGAGTTGGTTACGAATCATCGCAAGCGAAAACGTGACTTGTTGGAAGGGGAAGAAGGCTCATCACAGTCGTCGCAACGGATGTCCACCTAAGCTACAACTGATCAGGTAACTGTGTTCTCATAATTAAGCAAAGAATTTAGTTCATACGGTAGCTTTTATTCAATTAAATTTGACCAATTTGATGTTCTAACGGCAGCTTTTCTAGAAAGCATAATATTTTCTGCCTAATCGCTTCGAAAACTCCTCCCCTTAATGATGAGGCTCAGCATTGGGAGCACCAACTTCCTGTTCCTCGGGGGTGTGTGGCCAGAACGTTGGGCGGTTGATGGGGTCCAAAGCTTGATCGGGGTAGGCATCGCGGTAGTCTTCCATGGTCATCTGGTCGAACGGAAGCAGAGCCTTGAGGGCGGCGATCTGGCTTTGGTAGTCGGCAATTCTGCCCTCGGATTCCTTGCAGAACTTGGCAATTTCATCGCGAACCTGTTTTTCCTGAGCTTCGACCTGGGCCGTCACGTTATCAACCGGGTACGGGACTTGCAGGGCTTCGTAGGCCTTCTGGAACTTATCCACCATTCCGGCGATGGGCACATTCTTCTGGTAGTAAGCCCAGTCCAACTTGGGTGGGGCTTCCGGGTTGGCCATTACGCTGAAATAAAAAGGAATTTTATCAAAATAGTTATTTAAGCAAAGGTGGAAAACGATGTTTTTTTCAGCTCGAGGCTTTGTCGAGTGAATACACTATAGGGTGGGGCGGGGCAAGATGGGTCGCGGGGCAAGACGGGTCAGTTCCATTTTCAGGCGCATTACTCAAGTTTTGATTATGTTGATAATTTTATTAGATGACCAGCATCAATATTCTGGTGGGGCTGGCTCACCGACACTTCCGGTCCGCTTTAGTGCTTTATGCATCATTGTGGCCAGGTGTTGCTCAAGTTTTTCCAACTGTATTGTAAAGCATGAGCGGTGATCCTTGGCATTCTTGTGTAAATTGGGGTAGGTACTCGAAATGTTGATCGATCACCGATTATTGCTGGCAGATGCAATGGAAAGTTTGTCTTAATACGTATCAATCGTCTCTGACATACGAGAAAAACTGACTTCACTTATTACCTGTCTCTGAGCCAAATTTGGTATAGAGTCTTCAGTCTCCGATTAATCGCTTCATGTTTGATGGAGGTTTTTAATCCAATGGGTTACATAGCCGCTATCCGAATGAAGAGAGTAATGTTCCGCGTAATATATCACAAATCGAAAGAGGTACGGTACATTACGTGGAGCGGATATACTGAATTGGGTACCAGACCAAGTCCCTGCTGGGTGGCGCTAAATAGGTGAGCCATAGACATTAGAATCGTCAATGTCGTAGGGCATAGAGTATGTGACTATTGTCGAAACAACACTATTTTTGGTCATTGTCCAACCAAAATCATGAGCGGCGTCCACTTACACTAAGCGCATAACTATGTTAGGGTCAAGATTAGGATGAAATCATTGGTAAAATATAATAACACTTTTTAGTTTCTGTAGTTAGTTGAACTAGTGTTAACTTTATATTGAGACATTTTCTGTAGGTTTATTCTGGATTACAATTCATTAGCTGCCCTTTAACTGAATTATTTCAAAACAATAAACAACATTATTCCCTCTTGATAAAAGATGTATGGACATAGAATTGCCAAACTATACATCTGATCAGATATTTTTCCGGTATTACACTTGGGGTAGAGAGTTAAACACTTACGGAGAATAGCTTTTCAATATCAGACAAACATCACATGAACACAGCTACCAATGTACCAAACTTTCTCTTCTGTCTTCTCATTTTGCCGCTTCCTATCCTCAATTGAACTTATCTGACACTAGTTAGGACTGTCTGTGGGAGATCCGGGTTTCTAATTCTGTGTAGGACTTGTTAAAACGGGATGCCTGATATGTACTGCGGACAAATTCTGGACAAACATTTGAAAAGGGCCTATCTGCTTTGCGTAAACAAACATGTTTTTGTCTCTGTAGGGCCCATCTGCATCCACCCACGCACATCAACACCCTTATCAGAAAGAGTGTTCTTCAAGCTATCTGTTAAGGGTGTTGATGTGCGTGGGTGGATGCAGATGGGCCCTACAGAGACAGAAACATGTTTGTTTACAAAAAGCAGATAGGCCCTTTTCAAATGTTCATCTAGAAATGGGCTGGAAGTACTGAGAAATCACAATTACTGTCGTACTAATCATATTAAATGCATGCTTTTCTACTTACATCCCGAGCGTCGCCAACCGGCAAAGAGGACATGACGAAAAAAACGCGAGATGGCCCTAACAAAAACTAGAAAGGCGATGAAAATGGTCACCGATGCAACGATATGGAAACAAAATAGATGAGAAATTATCGACCAAATCATAATCTATGAACATATCGCTAATGTTCTTTATCATTCTTTCTTTTTCTCGTTTCAGCAACAAAATCGAAACCTCTCTACTATCTCTTCATTTTCTGCCTCTTCCCATCCTATTCCCACATCTTCCCATATCCTCTACCCCATCTATTTAATGTATCTGACACTTGTTGGGACTGGTAACGCCAGCGCCTGCCTGTGGAAGATCCCGGTGTGCTAATTCGGTGTAGGACATGTTAACCCTTTATAAGGCAGTGGCAACTATATTGCCACCTACTGTTTGTATTTTTTTCTGTTTTATAACAATTAATTTCGAACTTTTTTTTTGGTTTACGCAAAATTGGGACTACTAACAACGCCTGGTATTTTTTTGGTACTAAACAAAGCTTTAACAATAATTCAGGAGCCATTTGTAGTCTCAAAAATGGCTAATTTTGACCGCGTGAAGAAAATTAGCTCAAACTTAAGGTAAAATTATAGATTTGGTAAATATTTTAAGATATAATCAAATTCTGGGTTGATATGAGCTGAACTACACAGTTTATATTATGGGTTAAGCCCCAATCCAGTCCAAAATCTCTTTTCCGGCTTTTTGTCGAAGTCAAAAGAAGAAAAGTACCCTAAACGGGCAGTGGCAAGAATATTGCCACCAGCGCTGGTGGCCTAAACGGGCAGTGGCAACTATATTGCCACCTCCGAAGCTCGTTTTTGGGGTTAACGGGCAGTGGCAACTATATTGCCACCAGCGTTTTTGGCCTAAACGGGCAGTGGCAACTATATTGCCACCTAAATTTTTGAGAGTTTCTTTTAAACAAAAATTGATTTGTACATGTAATCATGTATATAATCATTTGCATAATAGTATGCGATGATAACTCTTCTAGTTTTCTCGGCCTTATAAAGGGTTAACGGGGGAGGCTTAGTAGGTCCACATCTGCCTACAAGCAGATGGGCTGACAGTTGTCGGCCTGGGTGTGGACTGAGCAATTACAATTACAATTACAATTTTATTAGATGACCAGCATCAATATTAGGGCATTGATTGAAAAATTATCCACTCTCATTGGAAATAAAAAATAAAATGGTTTTTAGCCATTTTTCTTATGCGATACATTCCATATAATCTCCATATAAATGGCCGCGGGGCCAAATGTAACGAAAGCTTTTCGCACGTAACAGCTGCAGTTTTTGCGCCACTCTCCTTCGGAGAGACTGCAGTTGCTTTTTTATGGAGGCCCGGCTTGAGACACTCGTTTGGGCGGGTCAATAGGGCTCAAACAGTCGTCCACCTCAGCATAACTAACAGACCAACAAAACTATTTGTGAAACTATTGAAACTAATATGGATGAAAAAATAGAAAACTCAATATCGTAGCAAAAATTCAGCAAAAAGATCCCAAACACCCAGAGTGAAGGCGTTAAAGTCCATCTCGTTCAACTAAACCTTTAAAACGTACTTTTTAACATTATTCTATATTCTAGCATATCGATTTCTCTATGTGAAGTTTGAACGTATTTTTGGAGCATCCAAAAGTTATTTATTTTTTATTACAAGACTATCTCATAAATGACTTTAATCAAGCGGAATGAACGCTCAAAATTATACCGTGTGGTGCCCATATTTCGTGCACTTAAGAATTCTCAAAGTTTGATGAACGCCTGGATTTTTACCATAAAGTATATCAGATTAATTTCTTCCATAATATTTAGTACTGGCACTGTAGCTTCCAAGAAAAATATAGATTAGGCAACTTCATTTTATACAAGCTAGTTACAGCATTAGTTTTGATTTGTTTGAAAGTGCCAAATTTCGTTCAAAATGGGTCCAAATTTCGCTCACTCTAAAAGGCGTAGAATTCACTTAAATGTGTTAACTTTCAAAACGTAGCATACTCGTACAATACCAATGAAACCATAACGTATAGATAAAATCGATGCCTGTGGCGAAATATGAGTGAATATTTGCTTTTTCCCATGTTCGTCCCGAATGTTTACATTAAGATTTCCAAAAATCCTTCTGTAGTTTTAAGGGTTATTATTTTTGACGTTTGTTCTGCTCTTTAATTGACATCTTAATTAAACAATATAGTGCTATTTGAATCAAATGTTCACTAACTTTGCTGATGATCAGAAATGTGAATCAATTCATTTTTGTAATTATAGCATTTTACCTTTCTATTATGTGCCATTAATAGGCACATTCCTCGGGAGGTTAGTTCTAGTAAAGCGTCGTCTTCCAAATTTGTGTTCTGGCAATAAGGCTAACGGTAATAATTTGCTTGAATGAAACTAGCTGCTGTATGCTACTACACTGTTTGGATAAATAAAATCATTTCGAGCTTACTTTGTATTCCAACAATTAAAAAATCGTTTATTTTTTTCACTTTCTACGTAGTTTATGAGCAGTCCCAAGCTAATTTTAAACCAAACTACTAACTAAAATAATTATTAGAACTATTATTAATAACCGAATCATGCGATGGCTACAAGTACACATGAACCTCTAAAACAGAGTTATGAAAAAGAGTGCACGAAATTAGGGACTCATACAAATTGTGGGTTCCTAATTTCGCCAACAACATAAATGTTGAAACAAAATAAGAAAATAACATTTTCAAGTAATTTTATTGCGTATTATAATAAAACATATTGAATTGAAATAACCAAACATAAATTGGAATATTTACTTTAGTTAGAGATCCAAATACTTGTTGACTTCCGTGGGTGTTGATTTTCCCGTATCTCTGAATATGGCATCTGCTATTTGCATCCATTTGCAATTTATTTTTCAATCTTTGACATAAATCAAATTTTTCATTTCTTTTTGTGTGAATTGTATTGAGATCAAATGCAGTTTCGAGGTTATAGTAAATTTTTGATGATTCCGCTGTTAATTAGATAATAATGCTCTCAGATGTCAGAAGTTAACGAAATTTGGGCGCGCA